>NC_138372.1:148130735-148242460 GCF_054177405.1 Leptonychotes weddellii
ATTTTGTGCTCCGTGGTTCTATCAGTTGCCAGAAGCGGCCGACGGAGGCCCCTCCCCCGCCGTCTATCCTCCCAAATATCGCCTCGGATTCACTTTTCCGCACGTCCTACCTTCCAGAAAGTGGTCGCTTTTCTGATGAGAGAGTTGTTGCTATTCCTTTCTTCGATCTCCCTTTGGGTTTGTAGGTGTTCAGAATGGTTTGATTCCTATCCAGCTGAATTCCTGAGAGGAGACGAAATCCAGGTCTCCTACTCCTCCGCCATCTTGCTCCTGATTTCATTCTTTTTAATGACTAATATTCTATTATATATATACATATATCATCTTCTTTATCCATTCATCAGTGGATGGACATTTGGGCTCTTTCCATCGTTTGCTATTGTTGATAATGCTACTATAAATTTTCTGTCAGAACACTTTTCCTAAATTCACCAATGATTGACTAAAGGACACACACATGTTCAATATCTTTTAATGGGCCCCTCTGTGGCATTTAACATTATTATTAATTTATTCCTTTTGAGAACTCTTTTTTTGGCTTCTTTGTGAAATATATTGATTACACTTATACCTATCTAACTACTTCTTATCCATCAACCTACTGCCTCCTCTTTCCTTACCAGTTACTTTAATAACAGGCTTCTACTGCTCTTTTCATAATATATGCTTTCTCCCAAGGTGACAGTATCTAATCTTTATTTCAACTCTCCTCCAAGTATACTGTCAATTCTGCAATCTATGTCATTTAGCTCTATCTTCACCATCCATTCAACTGCCAAAGGGAAATCTTTAATAAAACATGTTAACTAGTTTTGGTAGCAATTACCTTTTCTAAAATCTTTGTTTATTTTATAGTTACTGATTGCATAAATTTCAGTAGGAGGATTTACTGATTCTCATCTGAACAGTGAGCTTTCAGAAACTGTCAGAGTTTGCAGCAGTGGTTGAGGCTAAGTAAAACAGAAGAAATAGTTATTGAGATACAAGAAATCTTTGCTTCCAAGATTCTGATTGTTAATACTGTGAGGCAAAAACCATATTATGTGTTTATTGCTGTATTTTCTCAGCAAGACTACATATCACCACTACCCAGGATTTTAGGATAGTACCCTTAAGCTAAGGGTTGTCTAATGGGAATTTGGCAAAAGTGACTTAGGTCACATCCATGGCTAGTCTTTTTTTTTTTTTTTTTTTTAAGATTTTATTTATTTATTTGACAGAGAGACACAGCGAGAGAGAGAACACAAGCAGGGGGAATGGGAGAGGGAGAAGCAGGCTTCCCGCAGAACAGAGAGCCCAATGCGGGGCTTGATCCCAGGACCCTGGGATCATGACCTGAGCCGAAGACAGATGCTTAACGACTAAGCCACCCAGGCGCTCCTCCATGGCTAGTCTTTTAAAAATATCTTTTCACATCCTCCCTGCCTAGGAATGACATATACTATAACTTAAAACCCATCTTCTTTTCTTATCCCTTTATATTATTTTTTACAGGAAAGCCTAGACTATCTTTTTAAAAATGGAAATCAGATCATGTCACACATATTCTCCTGTTTGTAACATTTTAATGGTTTTCCATGAATTTGGAATAAGATCAGTGTCCTTACCATGACCTTAAATGATCTTAATTTGCAAACCTCTCAAGATAACAATAACCACAGATGGCAGTAACTATTAGATCAAGATGGATCACCAGCCGTACAATGGATATTGCATGGTTGAAAAGTAAATATTTATTGAATTAGACAATTGAGAAGTCAAGATTTCCTTAGTATTGCAACACTGACAATTAGTTATATAGGCAATGTAAATTAATCCTACTGGAACTCATTTTGTCAAGTGGATTTTTAAAGAAAATTTCCAGAAATAAAGAATGCTCATTTTCAGATTTAAATTTGATGTATTTTTTAAATGTTTTCTCCCTGTTTTACCTCATAGGCCAGGTAACTAAAAAGTCGTTCATGTCTTGTGTTCATTTTTATAAATCTCATGCAGTGTTTTACCATATCCAAAATTATAGAACTTGAACCCAGTTTACTTGAAAATGGAAAATTGTAAATTTGAGTGAATATGTTAATTTATTTTATGGAAGAAATGGCTCATTTAAACAGCAAGAATGTAACCCTGTATGGACAGAAACAATGGCTATCTTTCTCATCATTGTATTTTCAGTGCTTAGAAATATGCTTGGCACTTAATGGGTGGCCAAAATATCTTAAATGATATTCAGTAGAGTGGCTTTGGAGGATATCACAGACTTCTATGTGGACTTTGAATGACTTCTTATAAAATTGTAGTATTCTCCTCCTCCAATTCAAGCTTATTAATTCCTTGATTTTATCACTTCAGGTGTAGATATAAATCATTTTGTTGAGAGACCCTTTTAACTTTGTCTAACACTGTTCTTCTAAGAATGGTAATAAACAGTCATTAAACAAGGTATGTGTATTCCACAAATCTTTCCAGATAGACAATGAATTCTTTTATCACAAGAAACAGGTTTAATATGTTTTTGGTTGGTTTACTTATTCATCCTCCATCATTTCTCAATGCTCCATCTCCATCTCAACCTTAATTCCTCCTTCTTCTCTTGTCCTATTAAAATGTATTCTCTACAGGAAAGTCAAGAGTGCTTCTTTAAAGTGGAAATTAAACAATGTCACTAACACTCTCCGGTTTGCAACACTGTAATACCCTTTCTTGAATTTGAAACAAAACTAATGTCCTTACCATGACCTTAAATGGTCTTAATCCATAATCCTCTCATTAAACTCAAGCCACACTGCTCATTTTTCATTTTCTTAAATTTAACAAAGCTCCTTCCAACTTTAGGACCTTCATTAACTATTCTCTAGGCTGGCAGCTTCTTCCTCAAGGTCTTCCCAAGGTTGCCTATATGACCACATCCAAACCAGTGAGGATTTCCTTGACTAATGACTATACCAGTGAAAACATCCTGCATCAGTCTCTACCACATCACTTGTTATATTTTTTTCATTTAACTTATCACACCATTCAGTATTTTTTGTTGTCGTCTCATTTATTTCTGGAGTATAAATGTCATGACATCTTCACTACATTACTAATACATTAGTCACAGCATTATCCCAAGTATCCAAAACACAGCTGGCTTATGGTAGACACCTAAATAATATATTATCTGATTAAAAAATATTTTTACTCCTCCATATGCCCATGAAACTTCATGGAAAATATTTGATAGGCTGTGTTATATTGAGCCTAAAAGTGGGTGCTCTAGAATCACAGAGACAGGACAAATCTGATAATGATTGTGTGACCTAAATTAATTTACTTAAGCTTCATCTAAGCTGGCTATTTGTAAAATTATCATTATTTTGATAGTGCATTCTGTTGGCCTAAATTTTGCCAACAGTTTCTCAGTTGCATATTTTCTGTTTTCTTTATCAGTAACCTAGAAGTTTTATTTTTGTGGATGAAGACAAGATTCTGGCAAGGTGATGGCACAATTTGACTTGTGACTCTCTTTGACAAAACTGTCACAGCAGGGGGTAGATACCCCATTCACAGGCTTACATATCTCATTCCACTCTTGCCATCTCTACTAGTTGAATGACGGGTTCAGTGCTACTGTTTGTTTCTCATTTTCTGCTACAAAATAGAGTAGTAAGAACAGAATAGAAAGAAAAATGTAGCACATCCTTGTCCATGAGAAGCCCTGTCAAAAGGCAAATTACGAAAGCACTTTTAGCATAACTGGAAGAGATCTGCAGAGCCTAATTGCTTAAAAATAGGCTGTCTCTCAATCTGCTCCTGAATTTACTGTATTTTAAATATCGGTTTGCTTTGGAATCTATTTCTAACCAATGAAATTCAGAAGAAAGTGGATATTTAATGAAACATAAACTAGATAATTTTAGTTAAAAGTGGATAGTATTCGGGGTGTCTGGATTGGCCAGTCAGTTAAGTGTCCAACTCTCAATCTCAGTTCTGGTCTTGTTCTTACAGTCCTGAGTTCAAGCTTTGTGTTGGGCTCCATGCTGGGCATGAAGCCTACTTAAAAAAAAAAAAAAAAAGGGTAGTATTCATTTCGTACATGAAAGTACTCTTCTAAACCTTTAAAACAGATCATCAAATGTAATCCTAATAATAACTCTATGAAGAAAACCGGAAAAAAATGTTTATTTGTATTTTATAGGAGAGGAAATTGAAGCCCAGAAAGGCCAGTAACTTGCCCAAGATCACACAGCTGTGAAGTGGCAGAACCAAGTTTCAAATGAAGGCATCTAAGAGAATAGCTTTAACCACTGTACACTGTAGTGTGATATGAAAAACAAGTGAGAAAAAGTGAAAACACAGTGCACTGGCATATACAATGATGGACGCAACATGGGGAGATGGAAGGACATGCCCAAAGCAGGAGAGGAAGCCAAGACAATCCAAAGTCATTGTAAATTAGGATTGCCCTTTTATCAATTTTTCTAGAGTCCCTCCTGAGGCCAAAACACAAATGATGAACATCAACAATGTTTATGGCAAATTCTCTCTCAATCTTTCATTCCCTATATTTGAATAAGAATCAATAGAAAAAAATAAACATACAGTACAAAATTTAATATTGCATAAAAAACTGGAATGTAGGATGCACATAACATTTTAGATTGGTTCTATTAGTAAATTGTAATCACAAGATTACGGTGACTTATGAAAAGAAAATGATCATTTCTATAGTATGGATTATTTTTTCAAAAATGTGAACTTAAAGACATTTAAACTTTAAATATTTAAATAATACAGATAAGATGTTTTTATTTGTCACACAAATAGAAAGTTTTTTCTAATGGTATTTTAAGATTTTATTTATTTATTTTAGAGAGCAATACAGAGCTAGCATGAGCAGGGGGAGGGGCAGCGGGAGAAGGAGAGGGAAAATCTTAAGCAGACTCCTCGCTAAGGGTGGAGCCTGACACGGGGGCTCAATCCCAGGACCCTGAGATCATGACCGGAGCCAAAATCAAGAGTTGGTCACTTAAGCGAGTGAGCCATGCAGGCACTCCTTTCTAGTGGTTTTTAAATGCACAATTGAGGTGCTAGTTTAAAAACACAAATGTCTGTGTGTATGTGTATACACTCACACACACAAATACATATACACACATCCCTAAAGTGTCTAAGAAAATGAGGTTATTATGAATTCATCTGCAACCTACTTCAAGTATAAATGTTTTTCTGAAGTTTTTGATGGAATTACACAAATGACATCAGAATGATCCTATGCAAATTCATGCTTATATTATAGCAATGTTGACAAAATTTATAACATGCTGCAGTATTCCCATTTAATTAACAATTACAGGCTTCCTATTTGCATGAATAAAATCATTCTTGGGACACCTGGGTGCTCAGTTAAACATCTGCCTTCAGCTCAAGTCATGATCCCAGGGTCCTGGGATCGAGTTCTGCATTGGGCTCCTTGCTCCAGAGGGAGCCTGCTTCTCCCTCTGCCTGCTGCTCCCCCTGCTTGTGCTCTCTCTGACAAATAAATAAATAAAATCTTAAAAAAAAGAAATTAATTCTTACTAAAATTAAATGAACTGAATAAATCTGGTCCCTTAAAGATATTTTTTTGTTTTATTATTTATTCTAAATGGAATGCGTATTTCAGCGCAACAATACTCAGGATGTATTTTCTTCAGCTTGGTTAAATATAATTGTCATTTCTTTTTCTTATTTTTATTTTATTTTTTGTAATCATGTAGACCACAATTACCTGTTGAAATGAGATAAAATCAAATGGGAAGTTATGCAGACCATTATTGTGTAATTTTTGTTGATGATTTCCTTTAGCTTTAATACAACTTCCTGTTTCAAAAATAATGTGCTTTTTCCATACATGCAAATATGTTGATCACAATTAGCCTTTCATCTGGCAAGTTTTAAAATTCAAAGAAGAGGGGCGCCTGGGTGGCTCAGTTGGTTAAGCGACTGCCTTCGGCTCAGGTCATGATCCTGGAGTCCTTGGATCGAGTTCCACATCGGGCTCCCTGCTCGGCAGGGAGTCTGCTTCTCCCTCTGACCCTCCCCCCTCTCATGTTCTCTCTCATTCTCTCTCTGTCAAATAAATAAATAAAATCTTAAAAAAAAAAAACAGAATCACTTGAAAAAATAAAAATAAAATTCAAAGAAGAAATAAAATGCAAACCCTAATACCTCTAATCAATGACTTATGCTACATATAAAAGTAAACAGTATTTTCATTTTTTCAGTAAATAGTTTGAGCATCAATTTTGTATAAGGTGTTACTATAAGAAATATATATGGGATTCTAATACAACAAATGATGTGTGTATTAGAATGCCATAGCACAAATCATTTCTCGAAATTAGAGCCAACCCAGAGCTCAGCTGTAAATTTTTAGCCATGTATTGTTCATTCAAAACCTTGCCACCTACTACTTATCTGGGTCACCTTTTCATGATGTCAGTTACCATGTGGTTAGGAAATACAAAATAATTTTTATAGAGTCCAAAGCCAATTATAACTGGGAAGGTAAGTCCAAAGCCAAATGTAAATGAGTTTTGGATACTCTGTTCTTTTGGATAATTTCTCTCCTGGCATGATAAATGAAAACGTGGCTGCATAGTCATACAAAGGGTAAACAGGGGTATAGGACACCCACATTTATATGCAGGGCCCCAGGAACAGCAAAGCTTAAGATTTTCTAAATGGTTAATTTTAGCATCCATCCAAATGTCAGTGAGCCAGTTAGTGAAGTGAAGCTGCACTTTAAATGATGTCCAAGGGCTTTTTAATACAGTGTTCACATTTGCATAAAACCAGCTTTTTTGTGCCTTATGTTTCCAAATCAATTTAGCTTTGTGTGCTAATATTTTACTAGAGCCCTGGAGATAAAGAAGCATGCAGGTCAGCCATGTGTGCTGCTAAATCCCCAAAGGAAACCTCCACTAAAAACCAAAAGATTGACACCAGACAAGATTAGCAAAAGAATTAGTCATGCACAATCAACTGTGTTAAATACTGGGGGAAGGAAAAAAAAAAAAAAAAAAGCCATCTGCTTCTCTTGTCCTTCAGGAAAAGGCTATCAGGGCGGAGTGTAAATGCTTCTAGCATATATGATTACGCACTTCAGGGTATACCACTGTTTTCTAGGAAGACGTATTTGTTAGAACCAACTACCACTGCTATTTTAAATGCTACTGATGTGGGTAGGCAAGTAAAAGCTTCAGTGTTCTGTGCTATTTAATTCCCAGACCTAGCTAGTCCCAGAGACCTTCTCTCCAAGGAATACAACAGTTCAGTCTTTCTCAATCTGGAGCTGAAGATGCTTGGGTTCTAACCTCAGAAATTCTATACAATGGCTGAAAATTTCCAAACCAACAAACCAATAAACAAAAAATGTTCAACAAGTAAATCTTTTCCCTAAAGGGCTATTATCTAAAATTGTTGATTAAAAATAGGAAGAAAATCCTACCAAATAGCTAAAGATCATTAGAGCTCAAATTCTGGAAAAGAATGGGCATTTGTTCACAGTTCTTTCATTGTTTTAATATGCTACATTTTAATATACCAAATGAAGAATTACAACTAAAATAGGAAGCTTTTAAAATAAATATTTACTCAGATATTTCTCATACCATCTAATAACATTTCAAAACTATCTAGATCATTTGGGGAGATTATTTTATTGTTACTATTAGGAAATGAATCAGAAAAATAGAAAAGAAAATGATGCATAAAAAGAGTTATTATATGCAAAAAATGTATCATGGAACGCTACATCAAAAACTAATGATGTAATGTATGGTGATATAACATAATAAAATAAAAATAATCTTTACTTTTGTTAAAAAAACTAAGAATGTAATATATGGTGATTAACATAATAAAATAAAATAAAGAGCTATTATATAGTTTTATTTTTTTATGTTCTGTCCATCTCTTTCCCTCTTAAGTCTACATCAAAAAATAAATAAATAAATCATTTTAGCTGAGGTGCTTTAGCCAATTATGTGATTTCTTCTTGAGACATAATCTTTCTACCTGAAGTCTACTGGGACATAGCTAATTGTTAGGTAACTAGATTTAGTAGTTTCATTGGTCGGACATATATACACCATGAAAGCCCTCTGTTAGACACTTGTTTAATTAAGCCTCATTCACAGACCTATGAATCTTAGGAAATTAGCTCAAAGAGGTTAATAAATGTATTCCCCATTACACGGCTAATGGTAGGCAAAATACCTTCCACAAAAGATGTCATCCCTATGACTATATTATTTCACATGGCAAAAGAGAATTAAAATTGCAGATTCAATTAAGGTTGATAATCTGCTGACTTGGAAATGAAGAGTTGATCACCCTGTATTATTCCAGAGGGAGAGAAATTGGAAAAATGCTTGAATTCACACACACACACACACACACACACATCTGTGTGAAATATAATAATGTATCTATTTGAAAATATATAAAGTATATCTATATTTTAAAAATAACATTAGCAAACATAAGGAAATATTATATAAAGTTTATACTAAAAGATTTAAAAACAAGTACTAATATGGATGGGATTAATAAATGCAGTTTTGATGAGAGAGTAAAATTTGAGACAGAATTTAAATGGCAACATTCACTGGCCAAAAATGGAGAAACAACAAAAAAGAGGAGGAGAAAATACAATACTTTTTTTATATTGTTGTTTATATTGTTTTTGACTGATCAACTTAGGCACTGTTATCTTCCATAACAGCAGAGGACTCTGTTTACTTTCCAGGCTTCAGTCATTCCATGCGTCCCCTCCACACATTCTCCCTCCTCTCAATTAACAGAGCAGGCATGACCACCATCAGTACAAGTGAGTACCTCTTTTTCCCTTGCTCCTAAAAAAATTCCTTTCTCTCTTGTCTCCTTCACTTACTAAATAACTCTAACATTTGCTTTTATCATAATCTCAGTCATTATTCCCTTAAGAATCCTTATCTGACTTTTCCAGCCCAGGTGACTCTTCTACCTTGTTAGCATGTTAGCATTACATTATAGTAATATATTTATTTATCTGTGTCTTTAGGAAACCGTACTTTTTGAGGGCAGGGCTATGCCTTATCTCTCAATTCTCTTTCAACTAGCAGAGTTCCTTGCTCCTGGGAAGTGTTTAATATTTGTGGAAAGGAGATCCCTGAATGAAGAATGATTCACAAAATAAAAATTGGAGTTCCAAAATCACATATCGACAACCACCTTCCATGTCCACTTGGGTATCTAACAAATATCCCAAACTTTACACCAATAAAAAAAGTCGTAAGTTCCTTCCATACTCACCAGGTTTTATCATGTATTCATTGATCCAATCCACCGTTCAGTCATGAAACAACATTTATTGAGTGCCCACTGTATGCGAGGCTGCCTCTGATGCTCTTTGGACCGCTAGCACTACCACCTACTCTGTGGCTCCAATAGGGGCCCTTTTTGTTTCTTTCATTCTGTCTCCTCATTCCCTCATATCTAAATTACCAGCAAGTCCTGTTCATTCTATCCCCAATAAATCCTGAGTATGCCAACTCTGCACATCTCCAGGTTCAGTCCTTTGATCCAGGCTGTCATCAGCATCCTCCTCCTAACCTGTCTCTTCACTTAAATTTTAATCTTCTTTAATCCATAGCCCCTGCAGCAACAAAACTGATACTCTAAAAATATAAATCAGAACATGTTACTTACTCTTCCTCTAGAATGCTTCAGTGGTACTGAGTACATTGAAGCCAAAATCAGAAATCTGTCCTGTGAGTCCTGGGAAGCTGCATGGCCTGGTTTCCCAACCGTGCCTTTTCTACTGTGCTGTCAACCCCAAACCAACTGCTGTGGTCTTCTTTCCTTTCATCAACTACTCCAACCTAGTTCTAACTTCAAGGAAATATCTAGGATATTCTTTATTCCACTCCTGAGAAATTTCTCTATCATCTTTTAGAGTTCAGTTTAAATACCACCCACTGAGAGGTCCTTTCTGACCACTTAATCTGAAATAGAGGTCCACTATTCATTTCAGCCCCTTGTTTCTTTCATAACCTATGCTATAATTTGCAATCTTTGTAATTGTGTGGGCTTTTTTATTTTTCTGTCCTGCCCTACAAAGGACCTAAATATGTTTAATTTCCTAGTGAATATTTAGTTTGCTACAGAGGGTTTAGTACTTAATAGAAACTTAATTAAATTTGAATGAGTTAACGATGAATGAATAGAGAAAGGAAAAAAAGAGAAGTAGAAGAAAAGGTAGGTAGGCAAGAAGAAATACAGAGTTATAGCCTGCTCTTAACTATTAAAGCAAAATCTATGAAAACAGTTTTTCCCCCCATTATGGGTAAAATTCAATAACTAACTCACTGTATAACAGAATTCACATTTAAAAAATAGAGTTAAAAACAAAATTTGCATATAGAATTTTTACTAATCAATGGCTTAATCAGTCTAATTTTTTAAAGTACTATATTATGTAAATCGTAGTAAGTAAAAACAAGTTAAAATTATATGAAAGAGGAAGACCTAGATGCACTGGTTTGAATCATTAATAAATAATAAAGATGATTAAAATGCAGGCCCAAATATCAAAAGAAGTTAAAGTTTAAAATCTATAAAAGAGGGGCGGCTGGTGGCTCAGTGGTTAAGCATCTGCCTTCGGCTCAGGTCATGATCCCAGGGTCCTGGGACTGAGCCTCGCATCAGGCTCCCTCCTCGGCGGGAAGCCTGCTTCTCCCTCTCCCACTCCCCCTGCTTGTGTCCCTCTCTCGCTGTGTCTCTCTGTCAAATAAATAAATAAAATCTTTAAAAGAAAAACTATAAAAGATACATTTAATATATGCTGAGAAGCTTCCTTATTTAAATTCTGAACATATTTCAATATATAAACCAATTCCAATAACTATTTATAATTTCAAAAACAATTTCAAAATACTGCTCTCATTGTCTATATTTTCTTACTTTCAAATTAATTCATAGATACAGTTTAAATGCTTCTAAGCAGTGTGTGGTGCTAAGTGAATACAGTTCCTGAGGCATAGTGAAAGTCATCTAAATGGCATAATTTTTTATGTCAAATTGGGTAATATGATATTGTATCAAATCTCAAAATGCATTTTTTGCTCAAAATACTCTGTTTACTGAAACATTTAAACACATTTGAGGAAGTTAGTGAACTGTTACTATACTGTCTTCCATTTGGAAGTAATCAGAAGTTTCATATTTTCTTAGAATGATAATGGCATATATGAACCATTGCATACAGAAACAATATTAAAATGCATAATGAAGATTGGATTTTCATATACACAGAGTTCAATTTTACACATATTTTTATACTTGTCTTTTCATACTGTAAGCATAAACTTGGTCAACAGAAGTCAAATGACTGCAATTAAATAGATGAGACATGGCTTTTCTCAGGGGGTCCTCCCACCCTTTGTAGAATGGGGGTCACCACAGTGGAACACAGGGGATATAAGGCATGTAAAGGATAGCTTAGTCCATTTTTTCCCAGGCTTCAGGGAAATGTTCTCTATTTTACTTCAGAGTTCCAAAGATAAGGAAGGGACCTAGCCAGAAGGCTTAAGAGCAGGCCACGCAGCTTTCTCTACTGATCAGAATGAAAGATGGAAAGGAAGTCTAGCCCACCTTATTAATAATATAGGTGGCAAATAAAAACTTGTGAATTCCCATTCACTGAAAATATGTATTAGCAACTTGCTAAGACCCAGCACTGTGTTAGGCTTAATTGTATCTAAGATGAATGAAGTATTCTAAAGTCTATAGTCTAAAGAAGTTTGATGTCCCATAGGAAATTAAAAACTGCACGTAAAAAACACAGGATATCTTGGCAAAACTGAAGGGTAGCAACCATTCCAAATAAACTTCATGAAGGCGTATACACATTTGTATAACACGTAAGTATAACTATAAAATTAGTTAAATAAAAGAAGGGAAAGGAGAGTGCAGGACATTTCATGCTGAGAAGGTAAGAACAGGTAAAAACAGAAGGATCTGAGGGGGGAAGTCCAACCTATAAATTAGAAATTAAAATTTCACATTGGCCTTGTTTCTCATCTATGCTGAAGAAATGTCTCGGGGGTGACTCTGGCCACATGATAGAATCTAAAATCTGGTACCAGGCCATGAGTTTGTTCTCTCAGAGATAGAAAGATGGATGCAACCAGTAATTTTATAGAGAACTTTCAGTTTATACATGTTTTGACTATTATATTTTGAAAATCTAACTTATCAATAAATATGTAATAGCAATATGGATATAGCTGGTACTATTATCATACTATCGCTACCAGTTTTATTAAAATAACTAATATGGGAAAAAATAAAATAAAATAACTATTATGGGTAAAGAGAGCGGCTAACATGCATTGAACATTTTGTGGCATGCATTGTACCTAAGTGCTCTGTATGCATTATAATTGCATTCCTACAAGGGAAGTGAGATAAGATTAATCTGCACACAATAGTGACAGACCAAGGACAGAAGCAGGCAGGACAAAGTAGTAAAGTCTTCACATAATGAGTAGGAGTTTGCCAAACAGAAAGAGAGAGAGTTTTCCAAAGAGAGAATATACAAGGGAATTCACAAGAATATACAAGACATATCCTGGAAACAGGAAGATCCTAGTGTGGCTGTGCATTGGGAGTAGGGATGGGAGTTTATATGTAATGAGGTTAAAAAAAGAAAAAAAGGGCATGAAGAGTCCAAATTAGCAAGTTATATGCCTTAGTTAAGAAATGTGAAGTCTGGGGCACCTGGCTGGCTTAGTCAGTAGAGCAGCCACTCTTGATCCCAGGGTCCTGAGTTCAAGCCCCACGTTGAGCATGGAGGAAAGAAAGGAAGAGAAGGAAGGGAAGGAAGGGAAAGGGAAAGAAGGGAAGGAAGGAAAGAAAGGGAAGGAAGGGAGGAAGGAAGAAATTTATCTTGTAGCCTCCAATTATTATTATTTTTTTTTTTTAAGCAAGGGAGTAACAGAACTCTTTACAAAGAAAACATAAAGACCATTCGAGGTTTCTAGCTTAAGACAGCATTTTGATGGTAGATAAAATTTCCTACAGTATGTTTTCAATTAAAAAGGCAGCTAAGGACACAGGCAATAAAAGCAAAATTAGACAAATAGAAAAAAAAAAAAAGGAGAGGGGACTACATCTAACTTAAAAACTTTTGTGTATCAAAGGACATAACCAAGACAGTGAAAAGACATCCTAAAAATGTGCAAATAATATATCTGATTAAGGATTACTATCTAAACATACAAAGAACTCCTACAACTCAACGACAAAAAAATCAAATAACCCACATAAAAATGGACAAATGGCTTGACTAGACATTTCTCCAAAGATGATATACAAAAGGCCAACAACCATGTAAATACTTGCTTGACATCAGTAATCATCAGAGAAATTAAAATCAAAACTACAAGGTTTTACCTCACACTCATCAGGATGACTATTATCAAAGAAACAGAAAATAACAAATATTAGCAAAGATGTGAAGAAATTGGAACCCTTGCATACTATTGGTGAAACTGTAAAATAGTACAACCTTTACAGAAATCAGTGTTTAGGTACCCCCAAAATTAAAAATAGAACTACCATATGATACAGCAATCCCACTCTGAGTGTAAATCAAAAAGAATTGAAATCAGGGTCTCGATGAAATATTTGCACACCCATGATCATAGCAGCACTATTGACAATAGCTACAAAGCAGGATGTCCACTGATGGATGAATAAACAAAATGTGGTATATACACACACAGTGGAGTATTATCTAGCCCTAAAATAAAGGGAAATCCTATCCCGTGCTACAAAGTGAAGTAAACCAGTCACAAAAAGACCAATATTGCATGATTCCACTAATATGAGCTATCTAAAGTAGTCGAATTCATAGAAACAGAAACTAAACAAAGAAAAAAAAAAGTGAAAACAGAAAGATCTAAGTGGGGAAGTCCAACCTGTAATTAGAAATTAAAACTGTACATGGGCCTTGTTTTTCATCTATGCTGATGAGATGTCTCAGGGGTGGACTCTGGCCATAGAAACTGGAATCTGGTACTGGGCCATGAATTTGTTCTTTCAGAGACAGAAAAATGAATGCAGCCAGTAATTTTAAAGAGAACTTTTAGTTTAACACAGACAAATAGATGTAATGCAGCCCTTGAGAAACAGGAAGTATGGGAGAAAGACAAGTGGCTATAATTAAATTATTTAAGTGCTGTGAGAACAAATTAAGTGTGAGTACAATTGGGAAATGAAGGAGGGAGTGGTCAAATGTATCCAGTCCTGGGAAGCAGCGCTGATGACGGAAAATATTCAGATGTTGAAAAGAGACAAGTAGGAATTTGCCACTAACTGCTTTGCCCACTATGGTAGCCACTAGCCATATGAGGCTACTGAGCCCTTAAAATGTGGCTAGTGTACTTGATGAAGAGATTTTAAAATTGTAATTAATTAAAATTAAAATTTAAATAGCCATGTTCGGCTAGTAGCTACCATATTAGGCAGCAGATCTCTATAGAACTGGGACATAAACCCTGTGACTTAGAGGTCACGGAGATAGACAAGTTTGAAGACAAACACGAAGAGAAGATCTAAGAAGGCTTTCATCATCATGTGTAAATCAGACAAGTTAAGTAGAATGAGGACAGAAAAGAACCCATCACATTTATTAAATAATCACTGGGACATAAGCAAAGGTAATTTGTCTTGGAGGCAGAAGCCTGGCTTTAGTGGATTAAAAAAGTGAGAAGGGAGGAAGTGAAAACAGCAAGAATTTACTATGTTTCCTATATGTTGAGAATAAAGCGAAGGGGAAACAAGGGGAAGAAGGTGGGGCTGAGGAAACATGGGTATAAGAAACCATTATAAAATTGGGATACTAGAGCTTGTTCACAGTTAGTAGGGGGAGTGAGAAATATGGATCATTTGATAGGTAACAATTTGTAGAGAATAATCCTAGGTCAGAATCCCTGCAGATTTAGTTGGAAAAGGCGAGCCATCGATCAAGCAATTATCCGAGAAGTGAAGGAGGAAATTTGCTCCGGAAGAAAGAAAGGGAGAACAAATCCACATTAAATAAATTTGTGGGAAGCTATTAGGTGAGAAAGTTAATGGAGTTCATGACTTTAGACTGGGTTTTCTCTGTAATACAGAAAGAAAGTGTGCTTAGCAAGAGGGGATGGGGATGAGCCAAAGTAGCAGGCTAAAGGGGAGCAATAAAGATTCAGATACTGTTGCCAAGAATGATGGAAGTGGCAATCCATCAGCAACTTTTAAACAGTCCGAGTACATCAAGGGCTTAGCTGAGGTTGGAAACTAAAGATTTGTAGTATCACCAGAATACAAGGCTGTGTAGTTTTCTCCAATGCTTGGCATTCTGGCTACAGAATGTAAATCCAGAGATAACTAGATTTAAGGTTTGATGTTTGATGGCCACACCAATAGGAGACTTGAATATGGAAGCCAGGAAGTGGCAAAACATGATGGTGCATGGCCTCTGTTCTGGAAGGGGAAACTTGAAGCCAGGAGGGTGAAGACAGACTTGCAGAGATGAGAGGGTCAAGGGAATAGATGTCAAAATAAAGTTGAATGACCTAGAATTAAGGATTTGGAAGAATATAAAGGATAGGAAGTTTTACTCGGTATTGTCTAGAGACAGAGTTGCTTTATAAATAGTATATTAAGATACTTAATGTAAGGATTATTTAAGATATTTTATGACTTTAGAAAGAGAGTGCTATTGGGTATACTTTAAAGAGTTCCTAAACTCAGATTCTACAATTTTAATTTCTCTTTTACTTAGTTTCTTCCAAAGTAACCAAATTCAGACACCCCAATCACATCAGAATTTCTTATCAGAATTAAGCCCAAACTCCACAGAATGACAGAATTGGGTCCCAAATTAGGCCTCAACTTTTTCTATTTTGTACTTTTCTCCCACAGCAAATTTGCTTAAAAGCTCTAACCACACACCGCAATTTTCTGCCATGTCAAATATTCTCCTGGTCTAATTATTCCTTAAAGTACCTCAAGTTTACTTTTCCTTTACCAAAATTATACTTACTTAATTTTACCTAAAACCCCACTTTGTAAAATTTCCAAAGGCCACTAAATTTAAAGTTATTTTTTCATGCCAACTGTTCCCCTAGCGTGTGGTACTTACAGACTATCTTGAAGGATAAGTTAGCCATCACTAAGGACACGTCTTAAATAGGTTTCCAGTGGTTTGTAGGCTATTTGAGGGTTAAAATCACCACTTGTGACTAAAAATTTAAAATTTTAGAACTATTAAAAAACTCTGGGACAAAAATCAAAATGCGAATTGATTGAACAATCCTGACTTACGGAAGTTGTAAATTCAGTCTTTTCAGAACAGTTAAAATGTTTGCATTTCCCAGGGTACCTGGGTGGTTCAGTTGGTTAAAGTTCAGACTCTTGGTTTCAGCTCAGGTCATGATCTCCACATGGTGGTTCCAGCCCATGTGAGGCTCCACACTCAGCACAGAGTCTTCTTCAAATTCTTTTTCCCTCTCCCTCCCCCTCTGTTGTCCCAACTCCACTCACTCTCTCTCTCCCTAAAATAAATAAAATCTTTTAAAAAATAAAGTTTGCATTTCCTCTGAGGAATAAAAGTTTCATAAAATCCTTGTGTAAAATATGGTATTCAGTGATATTTGGTGTGGGAAAGAGGTATAACCAGAAAAAAGTAATGATCTTTTGGTTATTTCTACTCTTTATTAATAATTTACATATAAACTGAAAATACTAGGTCCCTTGTGACAAAAGATACATTGTTTTTAGATTATTCATATGAAAATAGCTGCCTTTCCTTGTCAACAGTGACAAGAATGCAAACTATTATAAACCAAGTTCAACCAGACACTTTTAACAAGAAATGTAAATTGCAAATGAATAAACACCACTGACAACTCAAATTAATTGCAGTGAATATAAAATATGATTGAAGTATAAAAACTGTACACAACAATAACAAGTTATAATAGAAGCCCTCATATCACAAAAAAATATTAGATTAGGGGCACCTGGGTGGCTCAGTCAGTTGAGCATCCGACTCTTGATTTTGGCTCAGGTCATAATCTCAGGGGTATGACATCAAGCCCCTCATGGGGCTCTGCACAAAGCATGGAGTCTGCTTGAGATCTCTCTCTTCCTCTCCCTCTGTCCCTCCCCCCACTGATGCTCTCTAAATAAAAATAAATAAAATCTTTAAAAAAATACTAGATTGATGAATGATTATATGTTCATATGTGCTAAAATAAGTCAAGAAGAAGAAGGCCAAGCCAGATTTTTCAAACCAGGAATCCCAATTTAAACTATTCCCCTTTTTCACTAATGATAAAAATTAACAGAACACTGAATTTTTGCTTAATCTACAAGCAAAAATTTATATTTTCTTTCAAATAATGGAAATTTTGTCCTTTTGAAAGTAACACAATTCTATTTCATTGTAGAGCTTATGACTCTTAATGGCTTTTTAAGAGCCGTTACAATTTGTATTGTCAATTACACATACTGGTACTATGTGTCGAAAGCCTTTGTGGAATTTATATAGGAAAAAAATAGTTGGAATAAGCACACTAGTCTAACTTACATCTCTTTTATATTGGTCATCTTAATTGCTTTACTCTTGATTTCCAAAAGCAATTACACCATATTAAGGATTAATCATTTACTATTAAATATTTAGTGCTTTATCTCAATCCCTGAAACCTGCGTTCTTATATTTCTGATTGTGGGAAACAGAATGCCACAATGACCACTGGTGCATGTTCGCTCAGACTCCGAGATCTCTGAGAAAACTCGAGATTGCAGGGTTAAAAATAACCCGAAAGGATCAGAGCGAAATGCCCTTGGAAGTGTGTGGTCAGTTCTAAACTACGCAGTAGCAGATGTTTTGTAGATAGGAAGCCAGCTGTAAACAGCACACTGTGCAGTCCCCTCTTTGTTCCCTTGTCCTGCAAATTCTGTTTGATTCTTACGTGCTTGACTAATCCTGTATACATGGAGGAACGTGCCTTACTACGCCCCTGCTGTAAACCATTATAGATCTATATCGCTGTAGAAGGTATATAAGAGAATGGAAAATAAACCTCGGCGCCTCGGGCTGTTTGCTCGGGGTCCCCTGTGCCTCGCTATACTGTCGTCTCCTTTTCTCAGTTCCTTCGCCGCCCCAGGTCCCGGACTCTCAGAGGTTGACACTGATAACTACCATTATGTGCAGGGTTTTACCTACTGAGATTTCATTCCACTGTTGGCAGACAGGACAGCTCATATACCACTAAGGGGGATTTAATTAAAATATGTGTTTAGTATTTTATGATCTATTCAACTAATTTTATTTACATTTGAAAAATCATTAAAGAGACACAAGGGAAGGATCTAGTATTTGTCACAAACTCTACATTTTCATGGATAGCTGGAGAGATGGATAGATAGATAGATGGAACTGCATTTAGTCCTAAAAATAACTGAGGGACACCTGGGTGGCTCTGTCGTGAAGCGTCTGCCTTCAGCTCAGGTCATGATCCCAGGGTCCTGGGATCAAACCCCGCATCAGGCTCCCTGCTCAGCGGGAAGCCTGCTTCTTCCTCTCCCACTTCCCCTGCTTGTGTTCCCTCTCTCGCTGTGTCTCTCTCTCAAATAAATAAAATCTTTAAAAAAAAATAACTTTGATAGAGAATTGAAATTCAGGGAAGCTAATTTCCCCAAAGTTAACAGTTGAAATTCAAATATAGCTGTCTCTCATTCTAAAATAATTCTTTCCCCCAAAGCCCAAATCCCCTCACAATAACATAACCACACTTACTAATTTGGCATATTCCTTCAGGTCTTATATCCAATGCCTATTATTATAATACATAATTGTACTTATAGTGAATATGAGAGCCTCAAATATATATGTATGGGAGGTTTATTAAGAAAGCTGATTTCAAATTAGCTTCATTATTAAGATATACAATGCATCTTTAGAGTTGAGACAACTCTCTTAAGTATTACTGGAACCCATCAATTACTTGGTAGGAACTACAAATTAAAAGCCAACAGGGCGCCTGGGTGGCTCAGTTGGTTAAGCGACTGCCTTCGGCTCAGGTCATGATCCTGGAGTCCCGGGATCGAGTCCCGCATCGGGCTCCCTGCTGTCAGCAGGGAGTCTGCTTCTCCCTCTGACCCTCCCCCCTCTCATGTACTCGCTCTCTCTCATTCTCTCTCTCTCAAATAAATAGATAAAATCTTTAAAAAAAAAAAAAAAAAAAAAAAAAGCCAACAAAATTACTAACATAAGAATGTATATATGTGCACATTTTATGGAATCTAGCTTTAATATTCAACTCTACGTTTACTGTTTTCCCTCAGTTCACAGAACAATGTATAACGCACAGTAGGTATTTAATATAAACCTGCTGAATGATGAGATTTTGATAATGTTTACTTGAAGCATACCCAATGAAAACTGCCTTAAAGTTATTAGTATTCAACATACATTGTGACCACTTCTAGGAAGATAGAATAGACATAGTTTTCCCTACTGCTCCCACTAAGCACAATAAAAAACAATGGACATTACACATAAAACAAACATAAAAAGATTCTTTTTTTTTTTTTTTCTCTTTTATTTATTTATTTGACAGAGACAGAGACAGCGAGAGCAGGAACACAAGCAGGGGGAGTGGGAGAGGGAGAAGGAGGCTTCCCGCTGAACCGGGAGCCCAATGTGGGACTCGATCCCAGGACCCTGGGATCATGACCTGAGCCGAAGGCAGACACTCAACCATCTGAGCCACCCAGGCGCCCCAACATAAAAAGATTCTTAAATGCGGAGAGAAGAAGGCAAACTGACTAGGGACCTCAGGATCTGAAGAATGATATTATTGTGTGTTTTCTAGGGTTTTTGTTTTCTTCATATACTTGGAAATTTAAGAAATTGGCAACTCAGAAATGCCAATAGGCACAGATGAGAAAAGTTCCAATTAATACCTGCAGTCTCTAGCCAAAAGGGGCAACCTAGCAAGATAAAAAAAACTTTCAGGGGCACCTGGGTGGCTCAGTCGTTAAGCGTCTGCCTTCAGCTCAGGTCATGATCCCAGGGTCCTGGGATCGAGCCCTGCATCGAGCTCCCTGCTCAGCGGGAAGCCTGCTTCTCCCTCTCCCACTCCCCCTGCTTGTGTTCCCTCTCTCGCTGTGTCTCTCTCTGTCAAATAAATAAATAAAATTTAAAAAAAAAAAAACAAAAAAAACTTTCAGACAATAATTACTCTACTGCAGTCAAATACCACCAAAAAACCCTGTGGCCCCACCCCCACATAAGCCTAGAAAGGCTGAGCAGGGAGCATAGACTTAATCCTTCCTAAGACTCTAACAAGGAGACCCAAAGTTCCCTCTCTAGGCTGTCGTCAGAAAAGGCTGAGTCTACTGGGATTTTCATCCAGGCAGGGCAACGATGAATGCCTCAAACTCCCAAATGTCCACGGAGTCCATGTGAGAAACCCAAACTTCCACTGCCACCTTATAGTAAATAAGATAACCTGCCTCTTTCCCACTAGAGTAGAGTCAGAGAAGAACTAGACAGTTGTCTCTTTCACCACAGCCCAGCAGTGAGGCAACCAGTCCCTGTGTGTCGCTGGATACCACATGGGAAGGAATAACAAGATGCTTCTACCCCTTCCAACAAAGGAGGTATCAGCGAGTCTAATGCGGAGCCTGCAAACAGTGACCAACAGTAATGAGGACTCCCCAGAATGGAGTATCAATGGAGGGCAAGTGAGGAAACTGGACTTGTAACCCAAATGGCAGTAATAAGGTGGTGTATCCCCTCCTGCCCAGAGTGGTAAAAAAGGAGGTACTATAGTCTCAATGTTTGTGTCCCCTCAAAATTCCTATGTTGAAAACCTATTGCTCAAGTTTATGGTATTGGGAGATGGGGCCTTTTGGAGGTGATTAGGTCATAAGGACAAAGCCCTCATGAGTAGGATTAACGTTTTTAATAAAAGAAGCCTCAGAGAACTAGCTTACTCCTTCTACCATGTGGGTAGAGCCAGAAGTCAGCAGTTTGCAACCTGGAAGAAGGCCTTCACCAGAACCTGACCATGTTGGTACCCTCATCTTGGACTTCCAGCCTCCACAACTGTGAGCAATAAATTTACGCTATTTATAAGCACTCAGTCTATAGTATTTTAGTTTTAGCAGCCTAAAGGGACTAAGACAGAAAATTGATACCAAGATATATAGGTACTGCTGTAACACATACCTAAAAATGTGGAAGCCATTTTGGAACTGACAGAAGCTGGAAGAGTTTTGAGGTGCATGCTGAAAATGTCTACATTGCCATGAGCAGCAGCTGTTAAAAGTAATTCTAGAGAGATTTCAGGAGAGGTGGAGAGCTGCAGATAAAGCTTCAATCATCTTAGCAAATATGTAAATGGTTACAAACACAGTGTTGGTAGAAATATGGACAATAAAAGCCGTTCAGAAGAGGTCTCAAATGGAAATGAGGAACAAGTTATTGGCAGCTAGAAGAAAGGTGGTTCTTGTTATAAAGTGGCCAAGAGCTTGCCCGACTTATGTTCACATCATAGTGTTCTGTGAAAGAACTTGTGAGCAATGAAACTGGATATTTGGCTGAGGAAATTTTGAAGGAGCACCCTGCTTTCTCTTGAATGCTTATAGTAAAGTACAAGAAGAAAGAAATGATTTAAAGATGAAAATGTTAACAAAAAGGGAGGTAGAACTTAAAAATTGGAAAATTCTCAGGCTATGCAGATTGCAAAAAATGAGAAAGCATGTTTCAAAAGAAATAAAGGTCAAGTAACACTTTGATAAGGAGATTAGTATGGGTGTGAACCACAGACTTAATCAGCCACCCCTGCAGGAAAGCAGCCAGTTTGAACTGAAGGGCAAGGACACAGGGAGGAATGAAGGAAGGTTATCAGTCTCATAAATGGGACTTCTAATGAAGTGATATTTAAGAGAGACCTGATGGGTGTTGGGAAGTGAGCTCTCGTGGTCTGAGGAAGGGTTTTCCTGGCAGATAGAACAGCAAGTATCTAGGTGCTGAAGTAAGAGTATGTTAACAGGGTGGAAGAATCTCAAAACCGGTTGCCCTGGATGGAGTGGGTAAAGGGGAACTGATGGGAGGTAGACCAGAGAAGTAACAGGACCATGTAGAAATCTGAGGGTCACTGTAAAAACTTGGGGCTTAACCAAGTGTACAATCAGAGGGTTTGAGACTTTGTGGCCTTATAAAATTTATTATAAAAATATAGTCCTGGACATCTTTATGATAATTTCAACATGGGTCTTTTCAATACCTGCACAAGTACCAATCAAAAATACTGCATCTTACTGTTACACAGTACTAGGAAGTCACATGGTCCTATCTGAAACAGAAGAATTGTCTCCTTTCCTTTGACTTCCTCCAATTTTTTTTAAAGATTTTATTTATTCATTTGACAGAGAGAGAGAGCCACAAGCAAAGGGAGTGGCAGACAGAGGGAGAGGGAGAAGCAGGGTCCCGGCTGAGCAGAGAGCCCGACATGGGGCTCAATCCCAGGACCCTGAGATCATGACCTGAGCCGAAGGCAGACGCTTAACCAACTGAGCCACCCAGGTGCCCCTGAATTCCCCCAACTTTTGTCAGTAATGCTATTGCAGCTTTCACTGTTTGTCATGTGCTGTAATTAGGAAGACATAATTCCTCCTGAAATATAAACTGATGAGGGCAACACAGAATCTTGTTCATCTAGGTATCCAACCCAGATGTATTTCTGCACATAGTTGTTTAATAAATCCTGTCGTGATGGATGAGTGAAGTCCAAAATATTTTATTTTTATCCAATTTTCCTCTGACTAGAATGTAAATCTCAGGGAAGCAGATATTTAGCATGTTCTGTTCACTTTAGATCTCCAGTTTCTAGAATGGTGCAAATCTTAAAATGTGTTCAATATGTTAAATGAACAAGTGAATACCTAATTTTGTTGATAATAAAACCTGAGTCCAAAATATATAAAGGGAATTGCCCTTGATCACACGGGCACAGTTAGCCTGACAGAATTCAGGTATACCAGATTTATAATATGTTGCCTTTCCATTTCAATAATTCATTTATTCTTTCAACCAGCATTTGTTGAGCACAAATCAGGCACTCAATACCATAACATCATGGACAAATATTCTACGGAGACATGATGCTATTATTTCTCAGTGAAAGAATCTGAGAAATCGCATAAAATGTAAAGGTATCAAGATATTCATACTTTGGCTCATTTGAAGTAAAATATCTACTAACATAAATAAAATATATTAGCACATAAAAAATGAAGGGCCAAAAGCAATAGAGTAAGAGTTAATTATATATTTTTACAGTCGAATATTCAGGAATATAAAATTAAGTATACACAGTTATTTATAAGCCTCAATACGACTACTTGTTGCTTTGGGGCTAGGAGGTAACAGTAGTAAGAGGAGACTCTGTTCAAATGTAATGTGAATTGTGCCCTCTGGAGCCTTGTATCTCAATATCCCTGGAGAAGTAAGAAGATATCAGAGACACGGCACACATCCTCTAACTGATCAACAAGTCATTTGATGTACTTTACAACTCAATATATCAGAACATTTTAAAAATTCTTACCTAGTACACAAATAATGAAAGAATTAATGTCAAGATTGGGGACCTAATTTGAATAATTTCTAAGTTTTATTCGTATTTGTGCATTTATACATTTTATTCAACATTTGGAAGGAGGCAAAAAATATTAATTAGCAAAGGGAAAGACAGAGGCCCTTGCAGGGAAGGCATCTAGGTCAGAATGAACATATTAGGTTGGCAAAATAACAACAACAACAACAACAATAATTGTACCTAGGAAAGATCTGAACATCTAAGAAATGGTACAGCAAGCTCGCTGCTTACTTACTTATACCCATCTGCATACGTGGAAACACTTACGGGGTTTTGGTAATATGAAAAGCTTTGAATTACAAACTATCAGATAAAGTTATGCAAAAAGTTATTAAAATATAGTCTGTAATTCTTCAGAAGTACTGAGTTATAAGGAATTAGAAAGTGTTTCTTGCTTGACGGTAACAAGAAATTCAAGTGTAATAAAAACCAGCCAGGGTCAGAATCACTATAAATTTAATTGATAACTAAATTGGGCTTACTCTACTTAAAAGATGATATACATAACTGAACACTTGCACTGGGTACTACTGGAGTGTTTAATTATGTCATAGAACAGAGATACAACATTAAACATTATATATCTTATGTCCATGGAAGCCTGATGTTTAATTGTGACTACTTCAGTATGATTAAAATCACTCCCTAATAAATAAATAAGCTAAAGATAGCATATGCTAGCATTTTTCCTTACCCAGAAATACAAGGGAGATGACTTGAAGAGAAGCTTTTTGATTATAAACTGCTTTTTTTCAAGTTAGTATTCATTTATTGAGCTCTGTAAGAAGAGATAAAGAAAAATAATACAGACCCTCCACTCAAAAACTGTATAGTACATAAAATTCTCCATGGCTCATTCTTCTATCTTATTGTAAAATTTAAACTTAACAGTTGCCAGGGACACCTGGGTGGCTCAGTAGGTTGTGTCTGCCTTTGGCTCAGGTCATGACTTCTTAAAACACACTCTTTATTGTTATGCTATCACACACTGCTGGTCTTTCTCTTATATTTCTGACAGCTTTTTCTATTATTAATTTCTTGGATCTCCCCACTATTTTAGGTCTCAGATACTCTAGTGCCTCTGGAGGTAGTCCTGGACTTGCTACTCTTCCCAATCCATGTTTCCTCTCCAACCCTTATATTCCAAAGATCCCCAAGATTACAACTCCAGCTCACACTGCTCTGTTCTGAGCTCCAGACCATATATCTTATGCACCCCCCCTTTTTTTTTTACTTTCCCACTTAGGTGTCTTAAAGTTTCTCAAAATTAAAATCTCAAGATTAAAAACTAATCTCTCCTGATTCAAATATGCTTCTCTTTCATCATTCTTCATTCAAGTGCATGGTGAGTTTTCCCCAACTCTATTCTCTTGCTTGGTAAACTCTTCATCACTCATCCACACAGCCATTAATAAAAAATATCTAATTTCTGTTTTTTTTCTCTTCCCAAGTTCTATCACATCATTATCTCTCTTCTCTGAAAACTCTTGCCCAAGCCACAAGCACCTCTTGCCTGGACCACTAAAATAGCCTCCTTTCAGCCCCTCCTCCCATATATTCTTGGTCACTAGAAACTTCTCTGATAATGGAGGTTTGAGTCTTTCCTATTTAGTGGTTTCCCACTGCTCACACTAGGAAGTTAATAACCTTCAAAATGGCTTACAATGTCCCTCAGCACAGTCTGATTTCTAAAAATTTTACTTCCATATCTTCCCACTCTACTTTCTTTCATTTACTATTTTCCAAATACACCAGATTATTTTTTTTAGGTCCTCAAAAGTACCAAATTCATCTTTGACCATGTTGTTCCAAAAATTCTCTTTTTACCACCCTTCTTGTCCTCCTCACAGTCTTTTGCTATGTTAGCTTTATTTATTCTTCACATTTCAGCCCAAATGTCATTCCCTTGAGTTGCCTGTGCATCCAGTTAAAACTCTACGCATCAGTAATATCCTCACAGAACACGGTATCATTTCCTCGTAGGTCTTATAACAATTGTATTTTCTGGGTAATGATTTTAAAGATTTTATTTATTTATTTGAGAGGAAGAGAGCAAGCATGCGTGGGGGCCGGAGGGAGAGGGAGAAGCAGGCTCCCCGCTGAGCAGGGAGCCCTATGAGGGGCTGGATTCCAGGACCCTCATTCATGACCTGAGCCAAAGGCAGACACTTGACTGACTGAACCACCCAGGAGCCCCTGGATAATTATTTTAATTATATATTTATCTGACTCTTTATAGGTCAGTAAGCTCTACAGAGGCATGGAATGTGTTTCTATTGTGTTCATAACTATATTTCCAGTACCGAAGACAGAAAAAATACTCAATAAATACTGGCTTAGTAAATGAATGAATAATGAATAAATGCCAACCCAGCATTGCCCCATTTGTCTAGAAGTACTGTCAGAAATATACTTTTTTCCCAATTTGTAAAACAAACCAACAAACCTAATTCTGTTGTTTTCCTCATGCACCAGATTGTGGCACATGTTTAAAAAGAATTAAAGTTAAGTCAATACTACGTTCTCATATGATGCATTACATTTAGGTTAAGTACAGTTTTCTAAATATTTATGTAGGTATGATCAGTGGCTTCATGTATGTAATATTTAAAATAAATAAATCATGCCTCATGATGCATGGCATGAATCTGAAATATGTGTATTTTATGGAAACAAAATCTTCTGAGGAGCAGTTTAACATTTCAGAGTTTGTGTTTTTAAAAGATTTAATTAATTAGTTTTTCGTTACTTATTTGACAGGGAGAGAGAGGGATCAAGGCGGGGGGTGGGGGTGGGGAGCAGAAGGACAGGGACAAGTGACTTCGCACTAAGCCCGGAACCCAGTGCTGGGCTTGAGCCCAATCCTGAGATCATGACCTGAGCCAAAATGGAGTTGGATGCTTAACCAACCGAGCCACCCAGGCTCCCCAACATTTCAGAGTTTAACTGAATGATGAAACTTATGAAAGAGAGGTCAAATTTTACACTAACCATAATCTCTTAAAAAGGACATAGTATATTTTCATTTATATTATACCCAATGTCTGGAACATGGAAAATGTTTAGTACCATTCTGTAGCCTCTATCATTTGCTTCCTCACTATTGTAACAGCCAAATTTGTAATACAGAACATGTAGTCTGTATCCTCATCTTTCAGGTTTCATTGTCTTCCCTCATTGTTTCTTTGCTAAATGTTAATACAGCTGTTTGGCAATCAATTATTTCTCACTCTAAAATCATACTGCTTGTAGAAAAATCCAGACTCACTGTTCAAGAAAGTGTTAATCAAATTCAAATCCTTCATTTAAAGCTAACAAGCATTATTTTGGCTTCCTTGAAATGTATGTTATTCCTCACATTTCCAAAACCTCAAAATATATTTTCCCAGAGATATGATTTAAGTATTTTCCAAAGTCATATTGTGCATCATCAACCTGGCCCATGTCCTGTGAATACATGGTATAATCCTAGACTCTACTTTCAGCTAAAGAATGGAAATGGTATAGTTCCCTAAGATCTAATTTAACCATTTATGAGGGAGGAAACTCCTTTGGAAATAATGTGAGCTTTCACATATGTTATCCCTCAAAGGCTCCTAGTGTCTCCAAGGTGTAACAGCGTAGAACCATCTGTGAGCCAAATCAAGTTCCAATAACAAACGCCGTCAATACAGAATTTAAGCCAAAAAGGTAGGATTGGTTCAGAACTCATTAGTAAAACATTGCTACCTTCCTAAAAAAAAATAGGTCAATCTTCATTGAATACTCTGAAAATCACTGTGTGAGGATGAAATTTTTGAGCAAGAAAAATTTTATCAGAGTAGTTGTGCGATTACCAAGCTATGGTGAGGTTCTTTCATTCATTCATTCAGAAAATATTTAGTGATGGCAATACCATGATAGGCCACATGCTATGACAACAATAACAAAATAGAAAAGTTTGTCATTCTTTTAGAATATTCTACAGGGTTTGTACACGTCCTGTATAATCCCATCCCCTTGAGTGTAGGTAGATTCTGTGAATATCATGGGATCACTTTTGTGATTATTTTGCATTCTATGGCAAAAGCATTTTGTGGATGTAATATGGCTCCTAATTAGTTGATTTTAAACCTATCAAAAAGAAGGGCATTTTTGGTGTACCTGATCTAATCATTTGAGCTCTTAGAAGAGATGAACAGCATAAAAGCAACAGATGCTCTCCTATTGACCATGAAAAAGCAAACTGCCGTGTTGAAGAGAGTGCCAGAAAATAGCAGGCAGCCTCTAGGATTTGAGAACCTCAGTCGTAACCTGCAAGGAACTAAATTCTGACAACCACAAATGAGCTTGGAAAAAGAAACTGCAGCCCTGACAGCAATTATTTCAATCTGATGTGACCCTGAGCAGAGGATCCAATGAATCTATGCCCAGATTCCTGACCCACAGAAACCGTGAGATTAAACTTTATTATTATTTCATGCTATTAGTTTGTGGTGTTTTGTTATGCAGCAACAGAAAATGAACATGGGAAGGGGCAAGTCTTGCACTTTTCACCTCTTTAAGTGTTGAGAGATGCATACTTAGTCCTTCTTGATCACTACTGGACATCATATATACACCATATATTAATGACTTCCATGTTGGGATAGAACAGATCAGGCCATAAAAAAGTAAAGTTGGAAAAAATTAAGAACTGACATCTTTCTACCACCTCTAGATCTACATTTATGACAATGACCCTAGCTTCCTGAATTATTAAATTATGTGATGAGGACAATTTATAGCAAAATTAAAAGGAAAGCAGTGAGGGGGAAATATAGGGTGTCATGAAAACATAACTTCATAATATTTAGTACCTAAAAAAAATCACTTTGAGAGACCAATTAATTTCCCATTAGTCAAATAATTAAATAAGTAATTATTTAGGATAAAATGTTAGGAATCATAGTAAAGTAAATTAGGTTTCAACTTTGGAAAATATATAATAGCTGTAGGTGAAAAACTTAGCACAGCAGACTCAAAACTTATCATATGTTCTGTACATGACTAATATAATACCACAATCATTTCTTTGCTTTAGGGTAAGTTCAAGGCAGAGTTTCACACCTTATATTGGAAAACTTTTTTTTTTTCTCTAGCCCTCTTATTTAATATTTATTTTCACATGTCATTCTTCATCATTTTTTTCTCATTTTAAAGACTGTGGTAAGGTCCTTTTGCAAAGCTAGTGGAAACTGTTTGGGTCAATCATTATATTTAAGCCAAAATAGAGAAAAATATATATGTAATATATAACCTGTCCTATGAAACAATAGCAGTGATGCAATATAAAATAGCAGAATACACAAAGTTGAAGAGACAACAAATTTGCTTGATTTTAAAGTATAATAATATTAACAGAAATTTCTCATAAATTCAGAGGAATTTGGTCAGTTTTATAACTGATATCTTATTTTGACAAAAGATCAGTAATAGAATCAAACAAAGAAACCATATTATTTTACAGATACTTTTATATGGTGATGAAATCTATGGTTTAGAGTCAAGAATATTTAAAACTGAATTTTATTTCTGCCATTATCTTACTATATGATCATGAGAAAATGCTTAGCCTCTCTGGAAAATTTTAGAAATTTTGATTATGCCAACTTCTGGCAAGATATACCAGGAACTTCAATACATTATTAGTGGGGATATAATCTGGTATGGCCATTCTGGAGAACAGCTTCGACATAATTAATCAAATCAAGAATGTATCTATACCAATGACCCAGCACTTACAATCCTGAGTGCATACCCAGAATATTTTTTTATGTAGGAGACCTTAGAGTTATATGGTGAAATGTTCATCACAGTGTTCTATGTGGTAGCAGGGAGCTGGAGACAATCTGGGAGTCCAGCAGTGGTACTAGAGGGGATTAACACTATGGGACACCATACAGTATGGTACCAGAAACACCTAAAGAGCTTTTTAAAAAGAAATAATCCAAATATATATTTTCATCTAGTTAGAAAAGTTGACTTTGCTTTACTCACTATCTTTGCAGCTTGAGACATGTTGTTTGCCTGAGTCCTACCTATTAAGTGAGAAATTAATAGATTAAAAGGAATATGCCAAGACTCATGCTCTCGAGAAGGAAAGACTTGGTAATGGGCACTGAGACTATGATAAATGTTTTCTAATATTTGAAAGCCCTTCATTTGTCATATACAAAAAAAAAAAGATGACACCTATTTTGTTTGGCACCAAATGGAGTAACATGAATCACCAGAAGGAAGTTATGGGTATTTCAACTCAACGTAACAGAAGGCTTCTATTTAGAGTGGTCCAAACAGGGAAAGATCTGCCATTGAAAATTGTGAGTTTACAATCACAACGACTAGTCAAAAGTGGGGGGATGCAATAGAAATTAATCATATGTCAGTACTGCTCAAATAATTGTTGTCACTCAGATTGAGTGATCATAGTCGTACACTTTTTACTGCCTCCTCCATCCTTTTATCAGGTCCATGATAGGAAATGTATGTCATTTTGTTTTCAAGATTGTTTAGGTCCATAAATACCAAATAGATGATTTATAAAGATTCTGTTAAGCTTGTTATGCTATGAGAAGAAAAGAACCTATCCATTGCATCAGTCAGTTATTACACTTTCTATTCTAAAATATTCATCAATCTCAGTATAAGATAAACTGCATTCCAATAAAAGTAAATTGAGTTCACAAATGTAAAATATACCCCTCTCTGCAAATTTCTGCTTTGTTCTTTTTAATTTTGATCTGAGTTTTCATGTAAATATTTTCAATTCCAAACAGAACAAATTTTATGTGCAAAGAAGAAGTGATTTAATGCTTCTAGGAGGAAAAGTATCTAAGGAACTGAATAATTAGAAATCAAAACAGTTTCGTAGTGGTGGTTATTGACAGGACATCTGAGTGTGACTAAGAGGAAACTTTGAGAACACCATGAAAGTTTTGGTCAGTGAAATTTATTAAAGCCAAATAAATAACATCAAAATTTGAATTAGGAAAGTGTAAAATGAATAGAAGGCCTAGGTCCACAGCTAAGCACTGTCCCTAACAAGTATGTCCTTCTTTTTTTTTTTTTTTTTAAGATTTTTATTTATTTTATTGAGAGAGAATGACAGAGAGACAGCATGAGAGGGTGGAGGGTCAGAGGGAGAAGCAGACTCCCTGCTGAGCAGGGAGCCCGATGCGGGACTCGATCCTGGGACTCCAGGATCATGACCTGAGCCGAAGGCAGTTGCTTAACCAACTGAGCCACCCAGGTGCCCAACAAGTATGTCCTTCTTTGCAAAACTGTTTCTTAATCTCTGAAACTCATTTTAACTCAGTAAATATTTATTGAGTGACTACTATGAGATAAATCCTGAACACAGAGAACACAATCCTGGGAGCTTAAGATCTTACAGTGGGGCTGCCTATGTAAATAAATATGTGAATTCAGTGCAGTATCGATGAATAATAGAAGTAAACCCATTGTGCACTTGCTGCAAAATGAAGAAGCTAATGGTATAGAAAGTGGATAAGGGAAAGGAATTCTGAATATAACAATACATCAAAGCTTTGGTTTAAGAATGAAAAGAGATAAAGCATGATGGAATAGGATGCACTATCTGTTCTTCTAACTTGATAGAGGAATTTTTGAATGTGCAATATTTGTCACACCCTTCTTTTTTATTCCCACAGCTACCATACCTGGTGAAGCTCCTAATCATTCCACATGTAGACTTAAATACAAATGTGTCTCTCTTGGGCCTTAATGATGAGGGTATTTTCTTCAGAAAGCTAGAGTTAAATTGAATATTTTCTTTGAACAAATAAATTAGTTTGGTGCTTGAGGGTGAAGAGAAGAATGGAAAATGGAGTATGATGAACTGCCTTCTAAGATTTTGCCCTAGATTGAGCGAGACTACAATTAAACAAAGAAAACAAATCTAATAATTACTGGTAGAGCAATAAGCAAAGTGAAAAAATTACTGGAGTAGGGAAAGAGTCCTCCTTTAAAATGAGGTGACCAGAAAACATTATAATTTAAGTATCTTGTAAAAATTGCCAAATCTACCACTCTGTTAGAAGCCTGCTTCTCCCTCTCCCACTCCCCCTGCTTGTGTTCCTGCTCTCGCGCTCTCTCTGTCAAATAAATAAATAAAATCTTAAAAAAAAAAAAGAATCAGATGCTTAACCAACTGAGCCATCCAGGTACTACTTGTATCAGCTTTTAAAGGGCCATAACTAAAGTCAAGTAAATGAGACACTAATCTTAGGTGCCAGTAATCAAGATAATTTATAAGTCAATATTCAGTAATTAAGATAAATCATAATTCAAATATTAAAAATATAAAAATTAATGTAAAAATTCTATGATGAGCAAGATATAGAATTTGAAATAAAGACAAGGTCAGTGTTCTTTCTGTCTCCCTTTTATCTTTGACTCTGACATGGCTGGGCTCAACACTAAGGTTTTGTTTCACACTATCTTTATAAGGATGTTTGTATAAGAAAGAGCATTGGAAGATAAGGACGACATCTCTCCCTGGAGCAAAGAGGAGATTTCCTGACAAGGATAATAAAAATAATGGGTCTCTTAGGGGCAAATGTTGAGCAGGTTTGCTAGAAGTTTGCATTTAAAATATTGGGATTTCCTAAGTTTGGGGTTCCTCAACACAAACTCACTGTATATCCACTATCTTCCTGTAGTGTTTCACAATGCCTTGTGGTACTCACAAGACAACTCATGCAAGGAAAACTGATTTAACTATGAAGCTCATGGTGTTTACTGTGCTTTGATTAATGAAGTCCTTTGTCTCTGACCAAGGAAACTCTTGTCTTTTGCCAGTGTATGTGACACTGTGGCAGGCTAACTTGTTAGTTCTCAGTAAGGCAAAATCTTAAAACCTTCATAGTTATGACATTTTTTTTAATCTTTTCAATTCCTTCAAAGGTAAATAAAAATCTGGGAAATTTATCTGTGCTATAGTATCAGTTTTTAACTGGTGCAGTTCATTTATGCCAAAATAATTAACTTTTTAAACAGCTTTACGTATTGTTAATACTTAAAGATCCTTAGATGTATTTTCTTCAAAAACTTTACACTAAACACATTAGAAATCGATGGAGTTGAAGAAAACATTGGTGCCTTTCAGATGCTTTCTAAGCTCGCATTCAGCATTTCAGAAATAGATGCTCAAAATGCAGAGGTAGTTAAATTTTCAGAGGATGAGATATGTATTATAAGCACAGCTCTCTGAATACATAACTTCCCTATGCTGAATTTAAATCTAATTTTGTGACAGCTGTAAAAATGGCTACCTCATAGAGAAAGGCAAAGAAATCAAATTTATGCTATTCTCTGAAAAGTTATAATGCTAAATAAAGCATTGTTCTGAATTTTAAACCATAACATTTCCGCCTCTAGTGAGGTTCCTGGGAAAATGCAATTCTTTAGAATATATTTATAAATCACCTTTCATGATGAAGACTTTTGAAATCATTTCCAAACATAAGTAGTAGGGAAAGGAGGGGTGGAACTTCACACAAAAAAGTATTTGTTCATAAACATCTAGGGCAGAAAAAATATATTGCTATCACCACTAAGCGTGCTGAAAATTATGACTGAATAAGTCAGGTCTGCGCTAAACTTACACGATAACCAACATTTCCAGACCAAAAAAGAAGGGGGGGGAGGAATAAAAAAGCAATCAGCAGATGTCACCAGAAAGAAAGGCTGACATTACTGATTCAACAATGAGCAGAGGGGCAGGAAAAAGAGACAGAAATATTTGTGAACCACATGTATGATAAGGAAGGTTGTTCCTCTATATATTAAATGTGAAAGAGATGAAATGATGAAGGAGAACATAAAGTTGAATTCCATCACTTAAGCTGACTCTGAGCTCACAGTTTTCAAAAGTCAAAGAGCCGGGCGCCTGGGTGGCTCAGTCGTTAAGCATCTGCCTTGGGCTCAGGTCATGATCCCAGGGTCCTGGGATCAAGCCCCGCATTGGGCACCCTGCTCGGCGGGAAGCCTGCTTCTCCCTCTCCCACTCCCCCTGCTTGTGTTCCCTCTCTCGCTGTGTCTCTCTCTGTCAAATAAATAAATAAAATCTTAAAAAAAAAAAAAAGGTCAAAGAGCCTATCCCTAAGCTTAAGGGTCTTTATAACCATCCACTTTGGACACAGCATATATTATTATGATCAGAAAACATTTTGGTTATAAATATGTGCATATATAAGATATATATGTGTTGAGGTGCCTGGGTGTCTCAGTTGGTTAAGCCTCCAACTTGTGATTTTGGCTCAGGTCATGATCTCATGGGTGGTGGGATTGAGTCCCCCACTGGGCTCTGTGCTCAGTGTGGAGTCTGATGGGTTCTCTCTCTCCCTCTGCCCCTTCCTTTGTGCTCTCTCTCTCTAAAATAAATAAATATATCTTTAAAATTATTTCTATATATGTATAAAATTTTTAATGGGCAACTTTGATAAAAAATTAATAGCTAAACTATTTCTGGAATTTGGAGTAATAATCTTTTTCTCACCACATTTAGGAAAGAAAAGAATAATGGAGGAAAATAAGGAAGGTGGTGCCAGATGATCTCAAAATGTGCAAGATTTTCTAAATAGTTTTTCTATTATTTGTCTTTGAGATCTCTTAGCCTGTTAGCCAATATCAATGGTTCTTAGCTAAGAAACGGGGGTGCCCTGGATAGGAACTCCAGATATAATACCTGTTCCTTAAAACCATATGGTACATATTATGAATGTTTACAAATATCCTATTTCTTGTGGCCTTGTGGTGGGCTTGTACTTCTCTACCACTTTAGAAATATTTATAGTCATGGTACATGTTTCAGCCAATGAAATAAAAATGGATGTACCCTGTGGCATCTCCTGACCAAAATGTTAAGATATAGTACCTGGTTGTACTTTTTTTTTTTTTCCCTGCCATAGCAGTTATGGAAGAAGGTCCTGAGATGTGGCCTCTCTAACCCTGAGTTAGCTAGTGACTGTGGCAAGCAGAGCTCACCCATCACTTGCATTGGATAGGTAGACTGAGAAAAAATTTAACCTTCATTTTATGAAGATACTGAAAGTGTAGGGTTATTGGTTATTGCCAGGTGACCTAGCCTGTTCTAACTGATACAAGCCCTATTAGTCAAATTTTATATATTAAATAAGATGAAAAACACTCATGACTTCTTAATAATTCTTAAGCCTTTACTTTTTTTCCTAAACTACAGTCACTTGATCTCAAACATCTCCAAAGAAGTCCATTATAATATCTCTATTGAGCTGAATTATCCATGAGGGTAGAAGGAGTTAAACTAAATTTAATTAAGAAAAGTCAATGAAACAGACTGAGGTTCTCATTAAATGATTAAACTACTCCTCACTAATAATTTGTTCCTACAAAATAATAGAAAATACATTCAAAGGTCACTTGATTAACGTTGTGGGATATAAACTGATTGCATTATTGTTCAAAGGATGAAAAATAATGAAAGTGCCCTCTTCCCACCATTCCTGCAAGGTGCTATGTCAAAATATTATAGAATGGAAACTTCACCTCCTATCAGCTAATCAAAACACACTAGTACTCAGCAGACAACACTAAAAAAGCCACATATTAGAGAGTGGAGAAATGATGGTCATTAACACATTTGTAAATAATTGTAAGTGAAAGTGATATCTTGATTTTTCTAAAAACACAAATTCATAGAATAAATATTCTTTAAAGTTATAGAGTCAAATACTTTCAACTATTCATCCATGTTATTTGATAACAAGTTTTACTGGGAAATAATTTGGGGAATAGCAACTTGTAAAAACATGAGAAATAATCTTACTCAATTTTTTTCTATGATCATCCAGAAAAAACTCAGCAAGGTGGTTTAACATATCTTCAATAATAAATTGCTCATTGATGCATTTTAGATCATTTCCATTGATTCAGCTAGAAGAGTGCAAGTGATAGTGATATATTTTTTAATGTTGAATCCAACAAACATGAATGGCTAACATATACAACGTTTTCAGTCATATAGCAATATATGAAGTGTTTTTACATTTTCTTTCCTATCTTTTCTTTATTCCTTTTCCATCTTTAATTGAATTTTATTTTTTTTATTTTTTTAAAGATTTTATTTATTTATTTGAGAGAGAGACACAGCAAGAGGGGGAACACAAGCAGTGGAAGTGGGAGAGGGAGAAGCAGACTTCCTGCTGATCAGGGAGTCCAAAGCAGGGCTCCATCCCAGGACCCTGGAATCATGACCTGAGCTGAAGGCAGATGCTTAACGACTGAGCCACCCAGGTGTCCCTTTAATTGCATTTTAAACACCTGCCCCATACATGGATTATATGAGTAGTTCAGGAAGAATTCTAAATTCTGACAGTTGATAGAAGAATGTCATTACATTGAATGAAACTAACTTTCCCTGGACCTTGTGTATCAATAGCCTGTAAAACAAACCATAACTTGTAATATCCACCTTGTTAATATAACATTAAGTTTAGTTAAACTTTAGAAGGATTCAGGAAAACAAATTATTCCCATATAACTGAATACTTTCCCTTTGAGATTATGGGGGATTGCTAAAGAAGGAAATCAATGTCCCCATGAAATAATCTACTCCCGGGGCACCTGGGTGGTTCATTCATTAAGCATCTGCCTTGGGCTCAGGTCATGATCCCAGGGTCCTGGGATCGAGCCCCGCATTGGGCACCCTGCTCGGCGGGAAGCCTGCTTCTCCCTCTCCCACTCCCCCTGCTTGTGTTCCCTCTCTTGCTGTGACTCTCTCTGTCAAATAAATAAATAAATAAATAAAAATCTAAAAAATAAAATAATCTACCTCCACATACCACATAATGTCCTTTAGTCTCTGACCTAGAAATCCTCTATCTTTAAAGAAAGTATCTGCAATTTGATTTAAAAATAATATGCTCTATTCAGAGCATAGATGTTGAATTAAAACAGACCATCTACTGAAGATGCTAAATCTTTTGGGAAAGGAAAGATAGTATCCAAAAAAATTTAAAGATGGTCTTTCTGATAACATGCCCCAGGGCTAACTGTAGCATGTTCCTAACTAAACGTTTACTAGTTACTAAGCTATATATCAATAGCAACTCAATTTGTTGTTGTTGTTGTTGCTAGTGTAAATTTTAGCCTATCCTCTGAGCACTTACAGATGCCCCAGGTAATGAATCCTGATTTGTCTAAGTCAGTGATGATGGATTCGCTCACCATTCAAGAGTGATCAGGATAGTCCTCCTTTCAATAACCAGAGTATTGTGCATAGAAAAACTTAATCATCATTGGAAAGTTACACAGGTTCTAGAATCTTATCGAGGTGCTACAGAAAATGGTTCTAGTTTACTAGGTTTTAATCACTATTCCAGTGTGAACTTTGGCAAGTTTTTTTAACCTCCACTTGCCTCAGTGGATACTTGAAATGAGATATTTGTGATTAATTGGTATTTTTTTTTAAAGATTTTTATTTATTTGTTTGACAGAGAGAGATCACAAGTAGGCGGGCAGGCAGGCAGAGGGAGAGGGAGAAGCAGGCTTCCAGCTGAGCAGGGACCCTGATGTGGGGCTCCATCCCAGGACCTTGGGATCATGACCTGAGCCGAAGGCAGACGCTTAACTGACTGAGCCACCCCAGTGCCCCAACTGGTATGTTTTTATAAGGTAAAATGAGATAATTCATATACAATAATGCTTAGATATATCCTTAGAACATGATAAGGAATTAATATTAGCTGTGTTATTACTGTTCAGATGGTGGCATAGACCGAATGTATGTGTCTCCCAAAAATTCATATGTGGAAATTTACCACTGCCTTAATCTTAGACTTCCCAGCTACCAGAACTGTGAGAAATAAATTTATGCTGTTTATAAGCCAACCAGTCTGTTGCAGCATCCTAAACAAGACAGATGTAAGATAGAAACTTCTCTCAACTATCTTCCACTTCTGTGCAAATATTTTTGTGTGTGCAAAATGGAGGACACAAACCTTCTGCCCGTTGCTGGTGGTCTCTCACTTATGATGGATAATTTTACATGAATAGCAGTTGCTATCTTGTCAAAAAAAAAAAAAATGCTTGACATCACACTTTCAAATATACTTAATGGCTTACACCTGCCTAGAGGATAAGTTTCAAGCTCTTTAGTCTGACTTCAAAATGCTCCAAAAGATGATTTTGACCAATGTTCTCAGTTGAAATTGTAATCTCTCCTCTCTACATCTGTCTCCACTAGCCAAAGCCAACTCATTTTTAGTCTCCCCAAATGATGTGTTACATCACCACAGCTACTATGCACATTTTATATGACTAAATACATTTGCTCCCTAGCCCTGGAAAGTGCTGTCTCTATTTTTACCATTGAAACAGCTTGAAAGCTTAAAAAAGTGTTCAGTAAAGAGCAGAGAAACAAGGAAAGGCTATTATTAATAAATGTTTAGTTGAAATGAGTAGAGGAATAAGGCAGTAGCTCAACACAGTAGGTTGTTATAAAACGAAGACTTTTTAGTTGTGGTTGGTTAGACTTAATTTAATGAAAGTGTTAAGCAATTACATTGGCTAAAATTAAAGAAGAAGTGGAAAGAAAAAGTTTTATAATCAAGACAGTGGGGAAGAGAGTATAGTACAGAGGTTAAGAAAATGGTATTGGAGCCAAATTGCTTGAATTCAAATCCTAGCTCTGCCTTTTACTAGCTATGCAATCTTGAGAAATTTTCTTAACTACATTGTGCTTTAGTTTCCCTAGCTATATAATGGAGAACCAGATAGTAATCATTCTGTAAAGAACAAGTATGAAGATTAAATGGGTTATTACATGTAGATTTCAAAACTATCTCTGACCAAAAAAAGTGTTCATTAAATGTTATGAGATAAAAAGGAAACAGTACAGTATATTATCATATTATCACTTATTTTTCAAGTCTCCATCAAGATTAATTTCTCACCAACACAAATCCTCAACTGCCTCTACATATTATTTGTACCTATTATTTGAATCTTTCTTGGGAGATGCAGTAGAAGGGGCTATCTATACTATACTATGTAGTTATTTATGCATATATCCTAGACATTATAAGATCTCTAAAATCAGCAACTGTTGTGTATCTTTTTTCCATCATTGTCAATCAATAGGCATTTAAGTGAATATAAATACAAAGATGTTATCTCACCTTTAATATGAAAATATGTTGCTATAATTTTCATGTCTTATTATTAACATTTCAACCATCAAATTATGTGTTTTGAATGAAACTTAGGGACATAGCAATAACATGTCCAATATTTTAATTGAGGCATGATACTTTGTAATGTGACAATATTCTAAATATACAATTAAATTAACAATGACCTCATTACCATTGTTTAGAATCAGCATTTTAAATTGTAGATAAAAAAATTCAGCATCAAGAGCCACTTTAGAAAAGGTTATGAGATTGCAATCATACAACATTTTCAGAAATTCTGGAATAATTGATACAGTATAAGTAAGTACTTACAAATTAATGCTAAGCATGAAGTGTTTAAAAATTATACTGAATTTTCTGTGTAAAAGGTGTAAATATAAAACTAAATTATTTTGGAAATTAAGCACCTATTCAATGACAAAATTTAAAGAAAATTAAGGTTATATTAATGCAGAAACATCATGTTTTTGGCTCTGTTCTCAGTGGCCAAATTCCAAATTTATAAAGTAACAAAGAGATTCAAATTTTGAAAATAAGAAAAAAATTTGGTTAGAACTAAATCTAGATAGATTTGTAGATCACTCATATCGGGCAGTGATATCAGGCATGTGTGTTTTGATTCTAGGAATACAGTCCTTGATCTTTTCAATAGCAAAGCCTCATTTTGTAACAGAAAAAAAATGTGATGCAACCCTTGAAAGTTCTTTCTCTGAGTTCAAATTTACAGATATTGTAAAGGACATGGATCATTAAATTACACTATACTTTCCTTATGATGTACTGCATACGAAGTTTCTTACTTTACTTTGAAAGTTTGGTTTTCCATCACAGATTGTTTGCTTTTACTTTGTGAGACTATGAGGTAATCAAGGTTCCCCAATCTATTTAGTTTCCCAGAGGGATTAAAATCAAACAATGCTGATTCTAACAAATATGTAAGAATGATTTTTGTATATTAAACTTGCTCTTGGTTTCATCTCACTCCTCCGCTATTTTCTCTTAACATAGCTATCCTTATTTACATTTAATTTATTTTGTTTGCTACGTGTATCATGTTTTTAATGCTGCATTGATTTTTATTAGTTAAAATTTAAATACAAGTATAAATAAATGACCTTAATATTTTAACTTAGTTTGAATGCTATGATAAGTTCAAACACAAGGATCAGGAAATAAGAGAAAATTGCATTGGTCAAGACACAAGAAATTAGTGACATAAATATGAGGACAAAAATAATAGCAAAATATTTTTTCAAGAATCCCTCAAAATTTAAGATACTCAATACTAGTTTTACATAGTTAAGATTTATATAGTAAAAATAAAATTATTTCTCTTCTATTGAGTCAGATTTATATTTGGGAAAAGCCTAAGGAAAGTGACTATAGAAAAATTTTTTTAAGCACATTAAAGCAATAGATCAAAAAAGTAGAGTTTTTGAAGGCATTCAAGTTTCAACATTTCATTTTGTTCTCCATTATTAATTGTATGGAAGATCTTTCATCATTGAATGGCTCAACCAGACAGACCCTTAACTTACTAAGACAGTGAGTGACTGATAAAACTGTAAGGGAGACAGAGCTGAAGACCAAAAATGTGTGAAGTGCCCTTCCAGAGTGACTTTATAAAAATTCTTATTACTGGGGTTTCTTAGCTCAAAAACAAGAGAATTTTCATATAAAGCTAGTCTGCTAAAATGTGTCCCATGGCATTATTCAGTGTCTTTGGTGGGCTCCATTCCCTTTCCTCCTTTATCCAAAATTATTTTGCGTTAACTTTTGAGTTGAGGTAGCTTTACAAAGAGCAACAGAATACCAAATCACCATCACTGTGGTTCACTGAGCTTAAATCCTAGTATGACATTATAGGATTGCTTTTCCCAAGGTTCTTATGCATGGAACAGTCTATTTGGTTAAGCACACTCCATTATTTTTTCTTTAAGTTATGATCCCATATAATCATGTGAATTCTTTGCAGACACCAAGATAATATAATTTTCTATCTTTCTACATGTTTTGAAATGTAGATAAGTGTTGGAAATGAGTACTGCTTAATGTTTTTAAAATTCTGTTTTATTTTGGGAGCAATATTATGAAACTATTTGATGTAGCTTCTTCAAAAATATACACTTTCCTCAAATAATTTAGATCTTTAACTTAGACTATTTTAAATTGTTGTTTGTCAAAACAAGTAGACAAAAACTCCAAGTAAACAAAACTTCCGTGGAAGTGTATGGCTCAAAATTCTAGCAAATAGGCATAAACATCTGAAGACTCAGTCACATGAAAAGGAAACTCACTTTTTACTTTGATTTTCAAAATACACATTGTTCACATTTTTCTAAGAATCATACAGAAAGAGAAAGAAATGGAAATCATTCCATTAAAGAAAAAGAACCAAACTACTGCAAATTAACAATATATTATCATAACCTATAATGTAGGGGTGCCTGGGTGGCTCAGTCATTAAGCGTCTGCCTTCAGCTCAGGTCATGATCCCAGGGTCCTGGGATCGAGCCCCGCATCCGGCTCCCTGCTCTGCGGGAAGCCTGCTTCTCCCTTTCCCACTCCCCCTGCTTGTGTTCCCTCTCTCACTGTGTCTCTGTCAAATAAATAAATAAAATATTTTTTAAAAAATAACCTATAATGTAAAAAAATACAGTTCTAATGACTGTCTCTTTGTTGTCAAAGAACATAAATTAGTTTATATTAAGAATGACAGATGAAGAAACAAAAACTTGGACAATTGAGTAAAGCCACAAAATGTTTGAGTTATCTTATACAGGGTTGGAAAGGGAGAAAAACAGCTTCCTGAATGGAGAAAGACACAACATACAAATACCATATGGGGAAAATAATACGTGAGTTGAATGTTAAAGTCATGGCTTACTGTTAGTTGCAGCAGGAAACAGGACAATTATATGGTAAGAATACAAGACCCTGATTTTCTTCTCTAAATATCAGAAACACATAGAAGGCCAGCACCTATTGCTTACACAAGAATGCCATTCTATCTTTTCCAGGTCACCATATAGATCATCTTCCAAATAAAAGATCCCGTGTTCAATAGATAATGAGTTTCATGAGGCCTGGGCTGTTTCATCCATCACTGCACTTAGCATTGTGGCCTGTGAAGAATGACTTCTTAATATATATATATCAGTTTAGTTATTGAATATACATCATGCATGAGAACTTCCAGAAATGAATGCCTCAGAAATGCTGCTGCCCTTGAGAAACATTTTCACCACTGATGTATATACGTTACTTGCGGATACCAGCCTAATTTTCTGGGTTAATATGGGGCTTAAAATTCCCCTTAACCACTGCAACTCTGATAAAAATGAATTCCACTTCCTATATGTTTCTACATATGTCTATTCTCTGGTGTTACCAGTTTTCAAATACCTGTTTTGATGATGATGACAGAAATAAGGAAATTGCTCCTTGCTGATTATTATAGATTAGGTATGTTATATACATTCCCTGATATGATCCTCATCATAATGCTGTAAAGTAGTGAGGACTTCCCCTATTAAACATATGAGAAAACTAAGACCTGAAAAACTAAATATCTAGTTTTAAAGTTTCTATTCCTTCTCGGTGGCAGAGATGTAAAGCAAACCAAGGCTTTTATCAGTCCAGAGTCCACTCTTTACAGAGATTTTTACTGTTATCTTAAAAAGTATTCTGCATTGTATCAGAGCTGTAGGCACATGTTTAAGTGTCAACAGATATTTTTAAATATATTGAATATCTCTATAACACAAGTGACAGCTATTATGTCTCTTATTTTTTAAATTACTTTTTTAAAATGTATTTGAAACCAACTTGCAGATTTCTAGTAACTTCTATGTGCTAGGCATTACACAAATATTTTTAAATATTACCTCATTTAAGTTAATCTCTTTAACATTCACGGGTTCCTAAAATAGGTAAAAATGTTTTCAATTTCTGACATAAGAAACAACACACTCAGGTAATACATAGTAGGATGGGAAATCAGCTCGCAGATCTTATGCCCTCAAAGACAAATCACATGTCCTTTGCTCCATCATGCTAGATACTTTAATCCGGGCATTTTCAGCACTTTATCACACAAATGGACTTTTCAGAACAAGATTAGGGTACGTGAGAGGGCGACTGACTCTTGGCCTGATCATTGATGGAATAGCCTACATTTTCCAGGGAGAGAGGAAGCAGCAAGTGACCTGGACACTTGCAAATCTTTCCCTGTGGTTTGACAGTCTTTGAGGTACTAGTACAAGCCCGTTACCACGTAATACATGCGTAACTTCCTTGTTTATTAAAAGGCATACTAAAAATGTTTTCCTCATGACTGTCCAAAAGAGCAGTTCACACAAAGGGACCAGACTCCTTTAGGTGAAATGATAGTGCTAATGAAAGCAAGATGTGGTTCCCAAATAATGTTGCTCAGATAATAATGGCAAGTGTGGTGGAGAAACTAGGTCTGCTAAAATATTTCCTGAGATAATATTTTAAAATAACATCTTTGGAGGGGTCACTGGGTGGCTCAGTCGGTTAAGCAACTGACTCTTGATTTTGGCTTAGGTCATGATCTCAGGGTCATGAGATGGAGCCCCACTCAGGCTCTGCACTGGGCGTGGAGCCTGCTTACAATTCTCTTTCTCCTTCTCCCTCTGCCCCTCCACCCCCCACTGCTCATGTGTGCATGCTCTCTAAATCAATCAGTCAATCAATAATGAAATACAATACAATACAATAACATATTTGGAAATCAATTAAATTAAACCATAAAAGCCCCAATTTTCAAAAAGAATACTTAATGTATGGTGTGGCCCATGACATTTTGATATTCAACAGTGAATTTATTTTTTTTTCTTTTGCATAGAACAATTTATCACTAACACTACTCTTTCTATGATTCAGGGAGTTACAATAAAATGTTCTTTCCTTTGGGAATGGATTTAGGAAAAAAAGAAGGAAATTTATTAGGTTTTCAAATCTTAAAAAGGGAGACTAAAGATTTTAGCTTCAAAAGAAAAAATGTTAAAAAGTAATGTTACAGGGAATTAAAAAAAAATACTGGACTCTGTTTTGATCTAGCATAGAAAATCTCACATTAGAAAATATTTTCATTTTTTAATTTGCAGCTCAGTATTATGTTTAAGCACTATATGGAAATGAACAGAAGCATGACACTGAGTTATTTATGTGTTTTGTTCTCAATTCAATAAAATATTTTCCAGTTTTCATATTTCATTATTTTTATACTTAGGTTTTATCAATAACCAGACCTATTAATTAGCATCATATTTCTGAATATCATATCTCAGCATTTACACATGCATAAATGTGTAATCAGGGCAAATGCACAGAATAAATGGCATTTTCTGTTTTCTAATACCTTTTTGAGATGGTTTCCAGAGTACTGAGCAAGGGAACATATAAACACAATGAATATCCTTCCACTAGCTTCACAATATATCCTTTACAAGCATTACTTCTTTTCAACACTACTAGTTGTTGTTTTCGGTTTTGTTTATTTGTTTTTGGCTGTTTGTTTTACTTCTAACCTTCATCTGAAATCACTATTTCCTTGGAAGGCTTTGGTATAATTTACATATAGAAACATCTGGCTAAGCCTTCCCTCCTCTGTCCCCTTCTCCAACTATTACCTCTAATTGCTCTTCCCAATTCCATGCTTTAGTAACACATTTTGACCAAGGTTTCAAGTAGGAGAATAAAGCTATATTCTGACAAAACAAGCTGCTGCTCTTCTTTGCATCAACTGTTTTCTTTACCACACTGTCGTGGAAGGCATTCTTATTACCAAGAATAAAACTTGGAAGATCCTTCTCATTCCTCATTGCTAATGTAGCTAATGGCAATTTCTTTTACTTTGTCAAAAGTGACAGTTCCCTCATTAGCCCTTTTGCTTATCTGTCCTGTCAAATATTTGGTTCAGGTCCAATGGCACCAACTGACTATATGACATCTACATCACTAACATAGAAGCCTTCCCCCAAAAGAATCTCACCTGTCAGATCAAAATAAACTCTGTCAACATTTGACAACATCATATCCCTTCATTGATCATTGCTTTCCCTGAAACCTCTATGGAGTCTAAGATCTTTACTTTGGGCTATAAATATACTCAAACCATCAAAAAAATATAATACCTATTTTTAAATATAACACCCTTTTAAATTTTTCTTTAATTAATCTAGAATTCATCCTAGTACAACCTTAAATAATCTATGATTGATGACTCACATCTTAATAGGTTAATTCTTCCATCAAATGATTTGACTTTTTGTAGACCGAGGTTTAGGTTCATTTAAAATACTATAATTTATGTGTAACTTTTACAAACAGTTTTATTAGTTTGCCCTGGGGCGTGTATATCAAAATGCCATTCTGAATATAGAATATCATTATGAATTTTAGAACGTTTAATTTAGGAATAGCATATCCATTTTACCTTGTCTGCCAACTGCTCTTAATTAGTAAGGAATGTTGGGAGCACTGAGTTGAGAAGGACTCTGGGGCCACATCACAACTCACTGGGAATAAATGTCATAGAAATGTCTATCAAAGGAGGGAGTGCAGAAAAGGTATGTGTCCCAGGCATTTCCAATCTAGACTTACAGCATAGGAATTCACTTTCACTTTTTATAGAATATTGTGTAGCCCAGCACCAAGCAGTTAGTTGTCTTTTTCAAATACTAGCAGATGGTGTTGATAAAATTCATCCTGCTTGTGAACAAACACAAAAACCCTTGCACCATACCCTCTAGGTTGATATGGCATTCGTTTTTCTTAATTAAACCATCATTGTTAGGAAGCATCAGAAGAACTCTCTAAAAGCAAGGGTTTCAACAAGGAGAGACACTATGTAAACTCCAGGGAAAGCAATAAACAGATCATTACAGGGTTATCAGCCCCCTGCAAAGTTATAAATTCAAGAATCTGTATGCTATCAAGTGGCAAAGAGCAGAGGAGGGAGGCCATGGTCTAAATAGTCTATCTTTTCTTTTGACAACCACACAAAATACAAATACTCTATTCCCCTATTCTTTAAGTTTAAAAAAATGCTTAATGGGAGATAAATTGTTCCTTTGAAAATTAGATCATGTGCTCTATGAAGTCTGACTTCATAGACTCTACCTTTAGCCAGTGAATATTAGTAATGCACCAGAACTATTTTTAAGGCTAGGAAAGAAAATTATTGCCTCATTGAAAATATTCTTGCTCTATACAGTTTTTATTTTTAGCCAGTCCTTTGTGAAATCTTCTCTTAAAGTGTTGTCCCTACCTGAAATTTCTTTCACTCACTGAGAGAAATTAAGCTCATCCTTATCAAGGTGCCTAACACTCTACAGATACTGATATTAAAGCAATTATCACACATTATTGTAATTAGCTGATTACATAATGATCAGACCCACTAGAACTGCCTTCTTAAAGGCAAGACCTGTTTTTTAATCATCTTTTGATTTTCAGTACACAAAATAATGCTTTACACAGGATATGGCCCTAATAAATAGATGAGTGAATGAGTAAGTTTATTCACTGGTATCACTGTTAAAGAGAAGAAAAGGTAAGCTTGGCAGATTGAAGTTGAGCAGGCAGAATTTCCAAAAATAGTGGGTATCATTTTTTTTGATAGATAAAAATCATAGAGGTTAAAATGGAAGTCAAAGGAAATAAGCCTGAAGAAATATCGGGGTGAGAAATAGAGTACACACTCTGGGAAAACAAACAAAACTGCAATGACAGAAGTATTGGTTTTAGGGCGATGTTTGTATTTCTATCTCTTCATCCTATTAGAGCTAAAAAAATGGTTTCCAAAATTAATATACTTTTTGCTCAAAGGCCCTAGTCAATAAGGGGCACATCCTTATCTTGGTTCCAAAGATTCTTATCTGAACTGAGATGAAGAAAGAACCCAACAACAGGATGTAACATTCAGGTAGTATTGGTAGTGCTCCACTGAAATCTTTTAAAAATGCTTCTTGGTTTTATGAACTTTAGTAAGTCCTTTTGATTTTGGAAGTTTTATGCTTTGAAAGAGATTATAGTCTTTTGACTGATTCAAGTTTAAAACTCCATTTCTTTTCTTATAATAAAATACTTCTGAAGATAGATGCAAATTATTTTGGTGAAGTGTCAAAAAGGTAACAGCTTAGGCTTTGTAACTAAACGGGATGGGTTCAAATCTAGCATCCCCACACCACCCCCCAAATTGAGAGAAATTTCTCCATGGACCCTAATATTTCTCCACATCTTGTAAGCAGAGATTCCAACTGTCCTTCTGCTCTTTGTACTAAACTATCTTTTCAAAGATGTTCATACAACAAATAGTCTCAGAGGACAGTGTCTTCCACCAGAGTAAAGGGCAAGTTTGCCTATAAACTTGGGGGGATAGAGATAGGGGTGCCCTCCACAGCAAAGGGCAGACATGCTCATTTACAAAGGATTCCATTTCCCTAGGCTCATGGTTCTTCTCCTATAATAACACCTACGATGTGTGCAGGTACCTCATATTCCTCATATCAGTCTATGAAAATTAGGGCTTAGAGAACTGGCACAAATGTTAATATTCTGGCTGGTGACACTTCTGTGAATAATAAACTCTCCTCTGTTTCTGACCTAAAAAACTGGGGTCTTCTCTCATCACCCAAGAAACTGTGGCAGAGAAATTTGTTAACTTGCGAGTAAAAATCTGACTCTTCATAGTTCTTGACATTTACTGAGTAAACTTGAGGAGTTATTCCAAAATTTTTGCACTTCAGTTTTGTCTTGTTATGAAATTTAAAAGTGACTATAATTATAAATTACTTAGTATGCTATAGCATCCAAGTGTGTTATAAGTGTTCAAATAAATGGTAGCTAACAGTAGTCAGAAATAGCAGCAGTCAAAGCAGCAGTGAGTAGAAGCTGCGGTAACAGCAAAGGTAGCTAGCAACACTGAAAGAATGCCAAGCATGGCAGATACTTTATTAAGTGGCAGGTATAGGTTTTCTTCCTTAATCTTTTTTTTTTTTTTCAGCAACATCTTGACAACAAATGGAATAGACGCGGTTGTTGTTTTCTCTCTCATTGATTAAGTGAGATAAATGAATCTCAAAGAGTTGATATGATTTGCCAGGAGTCACTCCCATGGCCATTGTCAAAGCAGAGATAAGAAGCCAGCTGTGTCTGATTTTCAAGGGACTTTCCTGCATGTACTTGAGCCACATGTTGGAGAGGAAGATACAAAGTAACTGAGATCAGCACTTGGACATTCCTACCTCCCATTCACTCAGGAAGCAAATACCAAAAGATAAAAGAGATATAACTCATTTATCTTTCTCTTTGTTAGAAAAGTAAGCTCACAGAAAACGATAAAGGTCTCTAAAATTTCTGTGGGCAAGATTCATCCATGAATTCAGCTTCCATTGAACATGTCCTATCTTTCAGGCACTGTACTCTGAAACTTTGTCCACCTTAGAGTATTATTGTTTTCTCCATAATACAAATAATCTTTATCAGTATCAATTAAATAAACTATATAGCATTCTTATTTCAAATTCCCAAGCTAAGTCTTCCACCAGATATCTTTAAAAGATTCACAGATTCAGTCAATACTTCAAAATGTAAATGAAATTATGACTTTGACAGACTAATTAAATTTCTAAACATCATAAACTTCATGTTTTTCTAATATAAATACAAAGACACATTTATGTACAATGCATAAATATGTATATAGAGATACATTGTACTGTTTGATTTCGCAAGTAATGTTGTCTTGTTTTGACAAGCATTTTTTCTAAACTTGTCATGTAGTATATGTATACAGTCATGTAGTATACATATACGCAAAAATATATATTTCTTTTAATCTTCAAATCTTATAAAAGGAATAAGCACGAAATGCCAAACATATTTTGCAAATATACTGTTAGATTACAACTCTTACTTTTAAAATGTTTTCATCGTGTCAAACAAATATTCAATCAGCATAAAAATAAATATTTTTTCTTTACCTCTGCAGATGGGAACAGGAAAATCCCATGAGGCTGTATTTACTGAATTAGCTATACAGGTGAGTTGAGGGTGGCCATCAAGAATATACCCAGTTACACAGCTGTAGCGGATCTTGTCCCCAACGTCAAATCGTGTACCATATAACACACCTTTGGGTGGAACTCCTGGGTTTCCACAAGAGCTACTCTGCAATTCTATAAAAGGGGGAGAAAAGGAGAATTTACAGTTATTTTAATACATATTTTAATGTTTTAGATTTTAAAAACTATATGTAGATACAGATGTCTCTTTTCCTTTCAAAAAGTGTCACAATAAAAGTAAACGTCTTCCTTCTCAAAACATGTAACACAGAAGTATGGGAAAGGAACTAAATTTTACCAAAAAGGTATTAGGTTTCATTCTTTGTATTAGAAAAATTTAAATATTTTATATTATTTAATCTTTCTAGCAATTTTAAAAATCAACATTACTCCTATTTTACAGACATAAAGCTAAGAGTAATACCATTTACATGACTTCTTCAAAGTTACATTCTACTAACATAGTAATAAGCAAATCAAGTTTCATTAATATGCTCCTATTACTTTGATCCATCTGCTTAACTCTAAACCAGAAGCATTTCTCTGACAACATATGTATACATTTTGGGTGGAAATTTTTTTCCCACTTAAATAAGAAAAATATAGTGCAGTAATGAAATGGAAATATTTTTGAAGTTGGAGAGATTGGGCTAGAATTCCCAATTTGTTTAACCTGAAAATATAATGATAAGAAATGCATAGAGTTGTGAAGTTTTAAATAGATTGATATGTTAGGATATTGTACATATTGCCTTATTTTATTAGTTAATACTAAAAGTATACAAGTATACAAATGTAAGAGATTTTTTAAAAATAATATTCATTTCAGAGAAAAATCCAATTTCACTGTAAATGAAAAGAAATGGAAAGAAAATCTATAGAAATAGCAAAACTTACAGAACTTAATGAGGTTAAGAAAGAATTATTTTTCCCAATATTATTTTCTAAATTTTCTATCATCTTTATATTATTTCGTACTGTAAATAATTGTCAATACAAATACAAACTAATGAATTACTGAGCTAAAAGGTATTCAAGTTTGAGTAGGCAACAGTTTAGTTAATGGTATTATACAAATGTTAATTTCCTACTTTTGACAATTATGCTATGGTTACATAATTAGCTAGTATTATGGAAAGTTGGATGAGTATAGGGGAACTCTACTATTTTCACAACGGAACTGAAAGTCTGAAATTATTGCAAAATAAAAAGCTAAAAAGCCCCTGCAACACAAAAATGAAGTATGTTTCCATTTTGCCTTGATATTCATCTCATTTATGTAGTAAGATCCATGCAACGTTATTTAATATTAAGCCAAATACCTATAAGCCACTATAATGTGGAAAATATCAATGACAGTAAGTATCAATACAAAGAGGTAATTTCACAAAAACAATGGCCATTTATAAATAAGAAGTGTATATGGAGCTGAAATTTTGTATTTTTACCCATAATAGGTTTATAGTACTTTTGGGTGTGTTTCCTAAGTGAACATGATTTTTTCTGTATAAACGTTTCGAAGATAGTGAAGGAAAAAAATAGTGATAAATTTCAAATGAAGTCAGTTTAATCAGTGAAAAATATATTGAAGATATATAGAACTTGAGTTACATATATGAGAAATAAAGCATTTACTTTTAGTTTAGGACAATTACTTTAGAGTATGAAACCTAAAGCAGTAAAAAAAAAAAAAAAAACTTGACTAATATTAATTACGTATCAATGGTTTCTATAAATAACAGGCAATTTCCTTAAGCTTCCTCTGCATTTAAAGATACAGCATAAACTAATATCTGTAAAATACTGTAAATATCAGTAGAAAAGGTTAATGATCTCTAATATTTCACTTCTCCAAGGCATATAAGTTCATTTTCAGCAAAATTTAAGACATATTTATTATCCGTGAATTTTGAGTAATTCTTTAAAAGTACTTTTGAAATGTACAGTTTATTTTGAATTTTTTTTTCTTTTGGAAAATTCATTTCATTGAAAGATGAAATGTTTGCTGCAAGAGATGGTGAGGTTAGTAAGTTTTGATAAAATGAATTAGCATTCAATCTCTTGAATATAGTAATAACAAAGGAAATTCTTTTAATGAAACTACCACTTGTGGCCTTAGAATCAATCCACTTCTTTCCCTCTCACCTCCTAAAAATAATTAAGGTCAAGACTTCAATTATCATAAAGTTATATATCTAGGAGAAAAAGCAGTTTTCAAATCATTTCACAGGAAGCAGTTAGGTGGAGGAATGAAGGGAAAGAGAGAAGAAAACTCTAAATAGTTCTTATACTCAGATTTAACTTTGATTTAAATGAATAAACATTACCCAGAACAAAGTATCTAAAGCAAAAATGGAAAACATAGGAAGTGAGTCAATGAATGAATAACAACACCTGTTGGAACCTTAATACATTACCTAATCTATTGCCTGCCTTGTGGCTGATTTATTTCTAAGTCAACAGACAGATAAGAAGTCAGGCTGTTTCAAAATAAAACTCAAAAAAGAAAATTCTAAAACATACCTGGTTCTCACCTTCCGGAAATTCCTACTTTGGATTGCCCTTGTTTTTTGACTTTCATAAATAAGAACTACCCATCATTCTCTATAGACTGAGTAACCCATAAAGACAGTTATAAAGATGTTTCACATTCAGATTTAAGAGATACCAATTCTATAGCCACTGTGCATGGATTCCATTTTTTGTCCTCTCCCAACCCTTTAATTTGGGACTTGTCCCTAAGCTATGTCCATTTTAAGACAAAGAGCCAAAGATGTGTTATTAACTGAAAGAATTATATAACCCACCACCAAAAAAATGCTATATTCTGATTCACTTTTTAGTCTTGATTTTTAAAAAAATAGTGCTTCATATTTGAACTTTTTAAATTAATTCATTAATTAATATGACAGTCTAGAACTAGCTAAGTTAGACTAATTTTTAGGCATTGTTTCTACCAGCTATCAAGAGTTTGAATTGCAGGGGAAAATAAAGACACAGTCTACCATGTTCAGTAAAGCAGATTATAAACTAATCATTAATATACATGGTATTTACAATAAGTGGTGATTTTGTTTATTATAAAATCATTCTTAAGGAAAATAGATATTTAAGCAATAAAGAATTTTCATGTTAATTCACCAAATGTATCTACAAGATAACAACACCCTGCTTATCACTTCCCTGTGTTCCTGAAGCAAGTAATTACATCCAAAAGGCAAAATTACCAGACTCAGTTATCATCTTTCACCAAAAAATGACACTAAAATACATACTGAAAAGTTTCAGTGATTAAAATAAAACAATTATAGAATCTGACATATTCTCATCTGATATTCCATAAGGCAAAGATTAAAAAATAGGATTGGAGTGTTCTGGAGAGAGTACTTTAAAGTTATTGTCATGATACTATTGTTTGAGTACTGGTCAATTTTTTAAAGCAAAAATTGTACTGCAGCCTTATTTGAATTTATTCTTGGGATCTGTGCCATGAGATTGTGTTTGTGGATAAAACAGAAATACTAGGGGCACCTGGGTGGCTCAGTCGTTAAGCGTCTGCCTTCAGCTCAGGTCATGATCCCAGGGTCCTGGGATCTAGCCTTGCATCAGGCTCCCTGCTCCGCGGGAAGCCTGCTTCTCCCTTTCCCACTCTCCCTGCTTGTGTGCCTTCTCTCACTGTGTTTCTCTCTGTCAAATAAATAAATAAAACCTTTAAAAAATTTTTTTTAAAAAAAGAAATAATCAAGGGTTCGTCTGGGTGGCTCAGTTGGTTAAGCATCTGCCTTGGCTCAGGTCATGATCCCGGGGTGCTAGATTGAGTCCCACATCTGGCTCCCAGCTCAGCAGGGAGCCTGCTTCTCCCTCTGCCTCCTCCCCCATCCCCCATTTGTGCTCTCTCTCTAGCTTGCTCTCTCTCTCTCAAATAAATACATAAAATCTTAAAAAAAGAAATATTCAAGTAGTTTGGTGAATTGAGAAAATTACTGAAAAACAAGTCTGAAGATTTTACACTCAAAAAATGTTTCCGAAAACGTCAAGAGACCCTTTATATAAGTTTACTGCTCTGACCAAATGATGGAGTCAAATTAAACTTCATCTTTTTTTTTGCTAGAAATATATGTATTTTATGTATTTTATTTATCCTCTCTTCTCAGAGATATTAAAATTATCAGCGGGCGCCTGGGTGGCTCAGTTGGTTAAGCGACTGCCTTCGGCTCAGGTCATGATCCTGGAGTCCCGGGATCGAATCCCGCATCGGGCTCCCTGCTCGGCAGGGAGTCTGCTTCTCCCTCTGACCCTCCTCCCTCTCATGCTCTCTGTCTCTCATTCTCTCTGTCTCAAATAAATAAATAAAATCTTTAAAAAAAAATTATCAGCAAAGAATATGAAGGCATTTTGGCAACATAAACCATGCTAAAGTGTATGGGATTATTGATAAAGCAAAAAATTCCTTGAGGAAGATGCAAGATAAAAAAAAATCCAAATGGAGGTAGGAAGTTATTGACACTCTTCTATATTAGTTGAAAGGAAATATAACTATAAATTATTTAGTAACTAATTTATTCATCAGAAGCTCTTGAGGGTTATGGTAACACCACCTCCCTTGCCTTCTGAGTTTACAATTTGAAAAAGTTAATAGCCTTAATTGTTGAGATCAGCTGTGAGTCATCCTCTTTTCTAGGCACTTAGGCATTCATATTCCCACTTACATCTCACAAATTACCCAATGCCATATATGATTTTCCCTGTTGTACAGAAGCGAAACTGAGACTCAGATTAAGTAACTTTCCCAAAGTCACCCAACTAATAAATAGATTTGTAGTTCAAGCCTAGATGTCTCTAATGTTAAAAAAAAAAAAAGCCTTAGATTATTTCACAATTGCATGTTGTTGTCCATGAAAAACAGATATTCATTTCACAAGTGTTTATTAAGCAGCTAATATGGACAGTACTCTGAGGATATAGCTTTGCAAATGACAAACATGGTCCTGCCCTCATGGAATTTATCAACTTGGTATTGACCAAGTCAGTAAAAAAGTAATTACATAACATTAATTAGAATATGACAAGCAGGATTAAGGAAGCATACAAGTATAATAAAAGTATGTAATTAAGAAAACTTAGTCTTGATTAAGAGGAGGTCTGAGAAGAATTTCCTCCTAAAGTCAGGTTTAATCTGAGATCTGAAATAGGATAAGGAGTGAGCTGGATTAAAAAAAAAAAAAGAGTTAAGTAGATTTAAGATTTGGAAATGTGAGAATCAAAATACTATAATAGTTATTAGATTTGGCAAGGTTTTATGGGTGTGGTAGGGTATAAACTGAATTGGAAAAAGTATTCCAAAAGGGCTGGCCAAAGACAGGTTCATGGAGTGAATACATAACCAATGCATAGGTTCGTGATTAGAAAAAGGAACTATTTCTGTCGTTAAATGTTTTTGAAGGAGATACTATAAGCTCTAGAGAAGGGAATGATTCAGAGTGAATAACTGAAATCTATTCTAAATGTACATATGAGCAGAGATTTTCATAAGTATGTATGATTTGTACTTTGTGAGTTTACTAATTGAATAGTAATTCAATCTTGAAGATGATTAATTGGTAAATAGGACCATGAAAATTAATTTTAAAAAGAGAGGCAAGAATACTATATGCATACTATTTGTATATAATAATATCAACTTTATAAGGTTGTTAATATGACTATATAAAACAATATATGAAAGTCATTTATATGCTGAGCAAGCACACAATACATGGCAGGTATTATTAGCTCAACAAATTGCAGGTTTATTTTTATTATAATCAATTTTGCATTTGAGACATCTAAATTAGGTGTGATTAGGTTATGATCTACTAGAGGTAGGGCTGTCTTCAATAAATGCTAATTAACTACATTAGATCATTCTTGATGTCTTAAAAATTAGTCAAAAAACAGTAATTTAGTCAAAGGTAAAATTCAATTACTCCTCTCTAGGTCATAAATGAATTTCAAGGTGTAATTCAACTCCGGGTAGGATATATGTACAACCAAATTCACAAAGCTTCCTTATGGGTGTCATTGATCCATTAATTCTTTCATTTATTAGTTAGTATCATATATGAAGCACAGTGATTATAAAAAGATATCTGATGTCTTGCATCCTAACAAAGTCCAGATAAGTTAAAAAACAAAGTTTCAAATACTTTTGAAAAAAATTTAAATCTTGAAAGAGAGTGTATATCAAGGATTATAAGAGAAGAGAGTTTTTATCATATTTTCCTTGGAGAAATTCAGTAAAAATCTACTATGCAATTTAGAAAAAGAGGAGTGATTTATACTAATAAACACTTTACGATAACCTTGGCTTTTAAAAAATCCCCAATTTGTTAGGAGCACATAGTTAATTTTGAAAGGCAAGATATTTAGCAAAATATCAAGAAGAAAACCTGACCTTGAAAATTGGAATGAAAATCGAATGAAAGGATAACGGATACCGTGACTACAGAATTGCATAATTATTCAGTCAAATAGATGAAGCATGATCCTGCTGAGATCAATTAACAATGCTTTAAAACACTGTAAAATTATATCTACTAAGGGAAGTAAAATCAGGTGGTTTGTACTTCTTACAGAAAATTAATCTCAGGTTTTATTTCCCAGATGATTAAAAATAATTTAGGGGAAAAAATAATTTAGGGGAACATAACATCAAATTGAACCACCTAGTACCTCTCATCCTGAGACTTCAAAAGCACTTAACCAAATAATATATTTTCCAACATTTTAGTGGTACAAAATATGCTTTTATTAAAGATACCAAACCATTTCATTCACATTGGATATAAATGGTGTCATTTGAGAATTCACTTAGAGACTGGATGAGCAAACATTTTGTGAATATTTTGAATCAGCTATTGCACCTATCCTGTTCCATGAACTTTTACTTCCATATATATGACTGAATGATTTTTTTTTTTAATTTGCTTCCTCACTAGACTGTGAGCATCTTGAGAATAAGGGCTCTAATTCATCTTTATGTATTAAGAATTTAGCACATTTTGTGGTATGCTGTTGACAAGCAAAAAAGGATTGCTCAGTTAATTGAGTTATTTCCTCTAATAGAAAAACATAAAAGATCATCACACAGTTTGTAGGAGTAAATGTCTAGAGACAAAATAGAGTGGAACGAGTAGACTAGAAGAGAGCTAGCTATAGGCACATCATGAACTAAGCTTGTGTCATAATAAGCACTGGGCCACATTGGCTGCATGTGATTTTATAGATCAAATTATATAATTGTGCCATTTAAATCTGTTTTTTTTTATGAAAAATTCATTAACTTCTATAAACCAGTTCTTAAGCATGAACATATTTCCTAAGCTGCCACAGTCCTCACTGGGATTCTGGAAATGGAGCAAACATTAGGCCACATTTGCCATTGTAAAAGTTATCCTGAAGCTTCAAAGAGGTTCAGATTTGGCAATCAAAAGGACGAATACTGATTATTTTTTATCGTTATTATTTTAACTTAATGAAAAAGATTCAAACTATTGACTGCTGGAGAAGAACTGAGAGGAAACCAACACTGTCTCAGTTCATCTGCCTAAGAAAACAGATTACTATATTGATTTGGCTGGGATGAGGGGAGAACGCACACAGATTACAATGCATTTTAAACAGCAACAGAAGAAAAATCTACTGTCACTTTTTTTTTTAATTAAAGTAAATCCTTGGGTGGGCTGATTATACTTCCAAGGGAAGGAAGTGTGAAGCAGTAAAACAGTTAGTGTAAAACCAAACATAATAATTTATGTTGTCTAGGTAACATCATTCTGTTTTGATATTGGTGTATGGGGCCCAAAGGTAACATACGTAAAAGTTTTCAGAGTCAAATCAAGGATAATGGTCAGATACAATGGAGAAAATCCACTGCACAATATCCAAGACTAGCAGTTGCTGGATATGGACTTTGGATCTGTGAATAAGAGGCAATTAACATCCTTTCAATTTCAAATATCTGTGTTTTTTGTTTTTTGTTTTACAATACAAATTTTACCACCTAAACTGAACTGATGAAAAACAATACTGTATTTTTATTTTGTAAACTAACTACCAATGTATTAAAATAGGTGGGTGGAAACGTCATGATACATATAAAAAAATTATTATTATTTAAACCCAGCTATAACCTGTGTAACTACCAGAATTTTAACAAAGCAAAAGAAATAAAAATATAGAATGGAAGCATATTAGCAGCCATCCTCACTTTAAAGTTTCTAAAAATGGAACGACGCTGCATCTATATGAGTAGCATTTGAGAAATTGATTCAGAATAATAGAAAAATATGAATAGACTCTCCTCTCCTATGACAGAACTGGGACAAGTATCTGTATTAAGACTTTTGGATAATTTAATTCTTTAAAAAAATGTGTTAAGCTGATTATGGATAATTTACTGGATTACATATTCATCCAATGAGTGAGAGATGCCACTGTGTTTCAGCAATCAATCACCAAATAATTACTGAAGCCTGAAGTATAAATGTCAAAGGGATATAAAAAAATAGGACACTGTGCCTGTCTTTTGGAACTTATAACTCAATTGGAAACATAAAACATGTATAGTATGACCTTCTGGCAATTAAATAATAAAATGGACTCCGTAGCTGAATTTTTAAAAGTTACCTGTTATATATTTATACAAAAGGAAGAATACTGTATGAAATAAAGAAGGATTTTAGTTGGAAAGGAGTCAAGAGTCAAATAAATCATATGAATAAAGGCAAGAAAGAGATATGTACAAGATATGGTCAAGGCTCATATGCAAAATAAATGGTCTAAGTGGAATGCCATACATATGAGGAAACACAGAATGAAACTTAAGAAATGAATCTTAGGGTCACACTTTTGAGAGCCTTTAAGTTATCTGTCTTAGGGTCAATGTTATGCTAATGTAGCCCAAAAGGCCCCATAATGAAATGGCTAAACTAGACAGCAGTTATTCCTCTATGTGACTCTGACTGGTCGAGGCTAGGAAGGATCAGACTCTGCCCTCAGGTCTTCAGGGACTCAAGATTTCTTCCATCTTCCTGCTCAATCATTTGCTTGGGCCTTACATAAACTTGGTAGAATTGGATTTCCAGAAACATTGAATTCAAACAGAGAACACTGGGAGGAAGAAATTTTCCCTCCCTTTCCTTTACTGACAAAGCCCCTTCTCATTACTACATCCTATTCAAATTCCAAAGTTTCTGGGAAAAGCATAGCCTTTTTTTTTTACCCCCCAATAAGGTCAATTCTAGTTTCGCATGGATCGGTACCTGTTAGAACAGAAAAGGGATGGTCAAAATAAATGTCCCTGTGTGGATAAGGGAAGAAAAGGAAATATTCCACAGTCAATGGTCATGAAAATAAATGGAACATATTAGACAGGCATTATGAAGATCCTCCCACCCTGGAAGACGCTGGTACTGTTCTTCAGATGACATTCCTTTGTCCTGTGTCTTCCGCTGTCCCCTGGCATTTCCTGTTGAATAGTTCTTTATTGTCCACATTCTCTGTGGCAAAATTTGAAGTGGGTATGGGAGAGCAGAGTCTCCTTAGGAGTACATAGGGCTTATATCTTGCATCTGCTAATGCAGGTTTGGTACTTGAAAATTGCCTTAAGAACTGAACAATCAAAGGGATTTGAAGATGACTTCTGGGATTTATTGGCTAAAACTCCCTCCAAAAACTTATTAGGAACTGGTTTGTTTCCAGTTATTTTCATGTGCCAGTGACCACTCTCCACCTGCCCGCAACCTGCTTTCCATCTCTCTCATTCTCTTTTTAATTGGGACTACCCTGGAGTAATCTGAAGCAATATTGAGCAGGGATGCAACACGATTTATCTCATCTTGGCCCCGGGGCTGCCCTCCATCCTTTGACTAAGAAACTAAGAGACTCTGATAAGCCTTCTTATCCCCTGCTATACAGAAGCGGTTGGCTTTTCCAACCCAAAAGTCACCAAAATTTTAGACTCTATTTCTTTCCATCTCTCTTTAAAACTGGCCAACATATGCCTCAGCTCTTGTCTGGGTTGTCAAACTTGTCAAAGGCATCCAGGGACAGGCACGGGCCTTAACAACTTTACCTCCATTCTTGTGAACTAGAGTCTCAGTGCTCTGCCTTCCCCATTGTCACAGCAAGTGCCTCCCCACACGTGCCATGCATAGGACAGGTGCCCACTGTGCAGTGCGTCATGCCTCCCCATGCTCTCCTGACCGCAAAGCAGTAACACGTGTCGCAGGCTTTTCTTTTAACACACCACGTCCAGTACAAATATTGCATCAATGCCAGACACAAAAACCATTTTTTAAAGCACAAAGGGAGTTAACATAGTTTCTAGGAACAGGTTGTAGGCTGGACCTCTTGATTCACACAGAATTAACCCAATAAGTGGACTGCTCCCTTGAAGCCACCCCGGGAATTAAGTTTACCTGGAGTCACTGCCACCCCGCTATCAACCTCCAAACAGCAGAAACAGACGGGTTTTGTTGTTGTTGTTCCTGTTTTGTTTTGTTCTGTTTTTTACCCATAGGAGCTGGACAATGCTGGAGAGTGACATAAAATTGCAACATGGGTAACAAAACCCACCGTGAGAATCTGCAGGAAAGCTGCCTATGCCTAAATTCCCGGTTTCACTCTCACACAAACAGTGCATATCCTTGGTGGAACTTAATTCACATTCACTATAAGAAGGTCTCAGAAATGTGTTATTTTTCCCCCTGACATTGTCTTTTTTTTCTTTTTTTTTTAGATTTTATTTATTTATCTAGAGAGAGAGAGAAAGAATGCAAATCAGGGGAGGAGCAGAGGTGGAGGGACAAGCAGACTCCACAATGAGCTCAGAGCCAGAGGCGGGGCTCGATCTCATGACCCTTAGATCATGACCTGAGCCAAAACCAAGAGTTTGATGCTCAATCAACTGAGCCACGCAGGCACCCTTTTTCCCTGAGATGTTCAGTTAGAGAGTGAAGTAGAGATTGACAGAATTTATCTGATCATTCTGCCTCATTTTTAGTTATCTCCCTGTTGGAGAGTTTATAGGTTCATGCTTTCAACATACCTCCATATAATCCTTCCAATTTGGCTTACAGAAGAAAGTCCCATTTCCCACTTGATGGTCAAAATCCTCCACAATCATATCCGTTTACATTTCTCCAAAATCTCCCTATGCTCAACTACTCTATTTCAGTCAAATATTCCCTGCTTCACAGGGAATTCACAAGTATTCTTGCTTCACAGGTTTGTACAACATTTGAAATAGCTCCTACCTCTTCTCTGTCTATACAAATATTTTTATCCTTAGAGACCTAAACCAATTCCTACCTTCTCTATAAAGATCTCCAAACTCTTCAGTCCATGTTGATCACCTTTGCTCTTGAACCAAAAATCTTTATTTTCTATTATATTCATCGATCACTTATTCCAATATCTTAAGATATCTCATTTTACCTTTTATTGTTTTCCTTTTTAATTCCACAATGTTCTCTATCTTCTAATGTGTAAACATTGTGTAGTCGATTGATTGGTGACCATAATCAAAGCAGATAGTATGTTCATAGAGTGCATCTTTAAAACAACAAAGTCTTTAATTCGGATATACTGGGCTCTCAATATTTATTTGGTTAAAGAACTAGCTTATTTCAAAAAACTGGAAAGTTAGGAAAATATGATATGTCCAAATTATTTCAAATCCCTGTGGGAATTCAATTCCCTCTGAGAAAAAAATTCTGAGTCCCATACTGAAGAAAATTTTGAGACAATAATCTTTATAGGGACAGGACTGGTGGGGATTGGAAACCAGGGCCTTGAGAGTTACTTGGACAACAAGGAATACAAAGAATCCTGACTATTTTATTCTTCCAGAGTAATGCTCAACCTTTCCTCCCTACAGGAACAGCTCTGAAGGTGTGCAGGAAAACTACAAACAAATAAAGGGGCTTGTTCCAGTTAATTTGCATTCTTGCAGTTGACCTTATCATCAGAAAATGAAATATAAGGGGAAAAAAATGCTCTAGGAATGAAATCAAAGAAACCCAGCTCTGAATCCTATCTGTACCATTTACTAGTGTGTGGCCAGAGAGACTTTTACTACTTCAGTTTCTTCTTTTGTACCATAGGCTTTACTGAAATTTATTTGGGCTACTTAAGCAAATTCATAGGAACTCACTATGATTTTAACTATGTTGTGAGTTTCTTGATAGCGCCACATTTTCACATTCATTTAATGGTCACTTGTTTCACACTAAAAGATCTGCACATGAACTCATTCTCCTCAGAAAATATGTATTTATGAGGCTTGAATTCATTGAATGTGTCTGATTTCATTCTAGTCAAACCACATCACATTTCACAATGGCAAAGGTTTCCCAACAATGCATTTACATCATTTCTCAGTTCATTTATCTTCACTGAGATCTTAACATTTAGAATGTACTTTACCTTTTTAAGCACTGACATCTACTAATCATGCTAACTAGTTTTGTTACTGGTTATAGCTCATGGTATAGCACAATAGAAATTACTTCACAAGAGCTATGAAAAACTAATTGAAACCAATTATGACAATTATCTCTCTGTTCAATTGCATGTGCTAGACTCTTCCCTCATACCATACTGTCAGAATGTAGACAATTTTCCCTGATGTGACCTATCCAATTGCATTTCAGGCTTTATTCAGTGAGCATGCATACTTCTGATTAAAATTAATAGGAGCTATGCATGGTTTGAGTGAGGACTAGAGATATTAGGATTGTAATATGAATATAAGTGAGAATTAAGTATCATTTGGACCTTCTTATTTCAATTAAGTACCCAAACACTCTTAATCAAGCATATAATTAAATTTAAGGGGAAGTGCATTGTGTGCTAATTGCCATTGATTATTAATAATATGCTTATTTATGCATGCAAACTCTAAAATGGCATATATCTCCAAACTCTGAATGACAATAACTGAATTCTGCATAATGAAACTATTAATGAAATGGAGTCTTACAAGAAATGTCAGATGAGAAAATATGCAGATCTCAGAACTCATCTTTCCTAACTTTTACTTTTGAAAAATTAAAACACATCACATGAACTCATATGGAAGAACATCTATAAGATGGAATTGCTGCTTTTTTTCCCCACTTCTGTTTTGGGAGACAATGCATGTTTTGGGGATATTTGGTTAAAACATTCATGTGCACTTAAAAAAAGAAGCTAATCTTTATTTTAGCTTTTAAAAATGGCCTTTTAAATTTTGCCATTATATACATTTAGAAATGATTTTTCATTGCATGCTTTAAATTTATTCTTTTCATGTATTCCTTTATTCACTTACTATCTAATGGTGATTTGTTAAGCAGTTTCTGCATGCTGCGCATTGGTCTAGGCACTGGGGATACAATAGTAAGCAATGCATACCCCTTCCCTCATAGAGCTTGTGAGCTAAACTTGTGAGTGTGTGGTAGAGAGGGGACACAGATAATAAATAGTACCTAAAAAATCTAGAGTATTCTTAGACAATAAATGTTAAGGAGAAATATAAAGCAAGGAAGGGGGATGAGAAGAGGAGGTAGAAGTTTTACATGTGTTAGCTAGGAAAGATTTCACTGAGATGGTGACATTTGAGTTAAGATCTGACCAGATGAGGAGCCAGTCTTAAGGATATTTGGGGAGGAAGTACTTCAGGAAAAGAAACTGCAAATGCAAAGACCTTGATGCATAGACTTTGTAGGGTGTTCATGGAATACTAAGAGACCAATTTAGTTAGAGTGGATGGACTTAGGTGGAAATTGGGAGGAAATGAGATCAGAGAGTTAAAACAGGGCCAGGCAGTATAAGACTTTGAAGCCACTGCAAGTTTATTTTCAACTCATTCATTTGAAATCTGTCTCTTCAAATATAAGTTTATGTAGCTATTTCCTGATATTTGTTTTTCAAGGCATATAAATTATCTCCTCACAATGGAAAAGAGAGATTTACTCTCTTTTAACACCCCAAACTATTCCCCTCCTAACATATACTTTTCATACAATTTTGGTTGAAATATTCAGTTGAACATTATAACTATGCAAATGCTATTCTTAACATTCTTAACAAAGTTATGCATTATACTGATTACTTTTATGTCTTGAATAACTTTGTTATCCCTAGAGTTAATAATTTCCCTTCTCTTATTTTTTTATTTCAGGTTGAGTAAAATCTCAACTTAAAACTCTTTGCCTGTTGTCTGAATTTCTTCCCAAACATTCAGATACATCAAGCATTCAAAATCAACTCAATGAAGAAAAGCTTTCAGAACATTCCAATCTCCATCTGGGCAAGTTGATGTCTAGTGTATGTTTCTAGTACCAGGAATTATTTTGGTAATTCCATTCAACTGTCATCTTCATTGGATCCTGTCTTTTCTACATCCCATAATGTTCTCTTTGTTATAATGAAACACCAGTAGCTTCCTAAGAATGTGTGCTTAAGAGACAAATAATGCACACCTATAAATGTCTTCATATTATGCTCAATCTCCATGATAGTTTAGATGGGTATAGAATTCCAGTATGGAAACCATTTACATTAGGGTTTGCAAGCCAAGCAAGACAGTGTTGATGTTTTGAAAACCAATACTATTCTGAATTTTGTCACTTTGATTTTGAGATTGTTTTTCCCTATTTCTCTTGCTAAAAATATGTATATTTGTATATCATTATATGGTTTATACTTTTGTGTTATTTGACCAGGAAGACATTTTCATCAATTATTCTGGAAACTTCTTGGGCCCTTTTAATATATGGAAACTCAACTCATGTCCTCTGCTTTAGAAAAAAAAAAAAATTTGGATGATTTTTTTTTCCCCTTCATTTTATCAGTGATCTCTTTTAAGAATGACTTATATGAAGGCCCTATTGGACTGCTCCTCTAATTATAATTGCTACTGCTACTACTTTATATCTTCTTTCCTAATTCCTATACTGTTTTCCCCTTCTTTCTTTGAAGTTTTCATCAAATTTGCCTTTAAATCTATTAACTTTTTCATTTTTATTTCCTTTCTTAAAAATTTCTAAGAATATTTCCTTATTCTTTTTCTATAATATGTTCATGTTTTATATCTTTTAGAAAACACTCATATTGTTTTTTATGTTTGTTCATTTTTGAAGTTTTCTTTTTGCTTACATAGAGTCTGTTTCTTTTAAACTGTTATGTCCTCTTTGTTTGGGACTTTAGCATCTATGCTAGAGAACTTCTTCAAAAGTTAGAACTATTTTTGTTTGTCTGCTAATATTTACAACTATTTAAGAGCTGAATAGATGCTCTGAGTACATGTGTGGTACTTGATAGCTGTAGACTACACTATAATTTCCTTGACTGTTTTGCTGAGACATCAACTAAGTCAGTATCTGTAAGTACTTCCTTTTGGGCTGCTTATATCCTGCATAAAAGAATCTTTTGTCATCTTGTAGAATACAGAGCTGGCTGCCAGTTTTCTGTGAGTTAAGTGATGAATAATGTATGTGTGGAGGAGGGGTGTCAAAATTTTGTATAGAAACATTCACTTAATCTACCTAGTTTTTTGTATTGGGTCTTTCTTTTCAACTGTATCTGAGACTCACCACCCAGAGTCTGTTTTACCCCTTTTAAGGAATAAACTTTCCACATTCAGTTAGGGTACAGAAATGGAAGTTGCCAAGCTTATGTTTTTGGTCCTGTCACTGCTTCTGAATCGGATTTTCAACTAATCTTGTTTTAAGCATGACTTTCACTGTCTCTTTTCAGGATACCTGGTGCTACCAATTCATGAGAACTTCTGGACATGCTGAGGTATAAATTGGATTGCTTCTTGGCTTTCCCCACTAGTGAATTAGGATTCACCCTTCTGGTGACTTCTGAGTCTGTTACCACCAATTCATCTGATCACTAGCTCCCAAAATATTGTTCGGTTTTAGTCCTCCCCCATTATCTATATTCTTGTAACTTTCTGGCATTTAAAAGTCTTTTATTTTAAATGTGTGTGAGGATAAAGTAACATTCAATGTGTTAATCTTTTAAAACTCCATACCCAGACCTAAAATATCAATTGAAAAATGAGAAATAAACTTATAAAGTGGATATCACTTACTAAACATATGGGACACCAGGTTATAGATAGATAAAAGCCCTGTATAATCCTAAATCTAAGGTTTCAGGTGATATATTTTTAAATATGTAATTGTATTTATAAATAAGGATAAACATATTTATAAATAAATACGTACTGTTCTAGAGGATCTAGAGTCATTCAATTAGCAAATATGTTGGATCTACCTGCATTTAAATCTCACTAATTTAAAGTGGAATGTACACAGTGTTTCACATTCTGAATCTGGAGAAACATAAACAACATTAAAATTGTAGGATAGGATGCCTGTTAATTTCTAAATTGAAGAAAAACGGAATTTCATTGGACCAAGAACCCCCGTCTTTGAAAACAAGCTACCCACAATAATACATTACTTTAAACTTAGTTGTAACTATACAGGAGAGAGCATTTCACATGATGAAATGGCAATGGATACTGCCAATATGCCTTTGAGTTACCATATGCAAAAGTTAATCATACCATAAACATGCATAAAGCTGTGTTAAAATATGTAAAATATATTACTGTAATATTCAAATGTAATTTTCAACAATGCCATGTATTTCTGAAACTATGAGATCATATATTTTTTTCCATTTTTTTACAGAACACATCATTGCACACAAAGGAAGTACTCAATATGTGAATGAAAAAAGAAAAAGAAAATATTGCAGGGGAGGGAAAAATGAATAGGCAAAACACAGAGGAGTTTTTGGGCAGTGAACTACTCTGCGTAATACTATAATAGTGGATACATGCCATTATACATTTGTCAAAACCCACAGGATGCTCACCAAGAGTCAACTCTAATGTAAATGATGGACTTTGTGTCAAGGTATTTTCAATTGTACCCGATGTACCACTCCAGAACAGTGGTTCTTAGGCAGATGCTTCAGATATTTTATGGGCAATATTAGATGATCTTGGAGCTCTATTAGGAGCAAAGTAATCATTTAGGTTTTAAGGACTTCAAGAAAATATAAGTTATAAACCTATTTTAAATATTACTGTTTCCAATTAGCAATATCATACTTATTAAAGCTGTTCATTGTAATAAAATTCAATCAAAATGGCAGCAAAATAGAAAAAATATTCCACTATCATGGTACATAATATTCACTATATGTTAGGGAAAATATCATTCCAATTCTTCCCAAATTCTGTGCCTGAAAACCACTGCTGCATATATTTGTTTAAATTTTGTACTGAACTATTAATTGCAGTTTTAAAAGCATATATGAAATGTATAATCTAACATGTATAATACACTGTTGACTCAAAAAATAGGGAAGACTGTATGTGGGTGCAAGGGATATTTGGAAACTACTTTCTGCTCTATTTTGCTATGAACCTAAAACTTCTATAAAAATGAATTCTATTGGGTGCCTAGGTGGCTCAGTTGGTTAAACGTCTTCTTTCGGCTCAGGTCGTGATCCTGGAGTCCTGGGATTGAATCCTGCTTCAGGTTCCCTGCTTGGCCAGGAGTCTGCTTCTCCCTCTGCCCCTCCCCACTGCTTATGCTCTCTCTCTCTTTCTCTCTCTCTCTCTATCGCTCTCTGTCTCTCACACACATGCTCTGTCTCATGCTCTCTCTCAAATAAATAAAATTTTTAAAAAACGAATTCTATTAAATATAATGAAAAATGATAGTTAACATTGATGTCATAAATTTCAGTGGCCCTCTGTAATTCAACCACTGCTATAATCATTCACAGTGGCTTATACATACCTTGCAATCAAGTAGATTTTGCATTGTTAGACTGAATGAAAAAATGTTGGTATTATAAAATAGGTATTAATGAAATTATAAGTTTTAGAACTTTCCTTCATCTTCAGTTGCTCCCTGCTTTCTCTCACCTACTTCTCTCCTGCCCTAGTCCCTTCCACATAATTACAGGTCATCATGTCTCCACATCACTGACATCAAGAGATTAAGGGTATTCAATGATTGTCCTTATATGTCTTATATATTATCTCTGTAAAAGGTATTGAGCAATTGTTTTGTATATTTTTTTCTTAAAAAAATACTTAGTACTTTTTTTTTTTTTTTAAATGAAGGGGGTGGAAAATTGGAGGGGGGAGATGAACCATGAGACACTATGGACTCTGAGAAACAAACTGGGGGTTCTAGGGGGGAGGTGAGTGGAGGGAGGGGTTAGCCTGGTGATGGGTATTAAAGAGGGCATGTATTGAATGGAACACTGGGTGTTATACGCAAACAATGAATCATGGAACACTACATCAAAAACTAATGATGTAATGTATGGTGATTAACATAATACAATAAAATAAAATTAAAAAAAAAATACTTAGTACTGAGAACTACTAATGGGGCACCTGGGTGGCTCAGTCCTTAAGCGTTTGCCTTCGGCTCAGGTCATGATCCTAGGGTTCTGGGATCGAGCCCTTCATTGGGCTCCCTGCTTATTCCTCTCCCACTCCCTCTGCTTGTGTTCCCTCTCACGCACTCTGTCAGATAAATAAAATCCTTTTAAAAAAAAAAAAAGAACTACTTCCCACAATACTCTCAGTTCTCCACAGTCCCCCACTCCAAGAATCAAGAATCCTTACTATTCTTGTGATTGTCAAGCTTCAGGTGCTTGTTAATGATTTTGTATTTTAGGAAAAAGCACAAGATTGTGAACTATCTGGAACACAGACTAGTAAGGAGCTTTACTCTAAAAATCTTGGTATTAGAATTTAAAAGAGCTTTGGAACTGAGCCTTCAAGTGGAATTTGTGGGCTAGAAAAAATAAGCATATCAGTGATGATGATTATTTTCTCTTTTCAATAGGATTGCCAGATAAATTACAGAAAGCCCAGTTAAATTTGAATTTCAGTCCATCAGTGAATAATTATTTAGTATAAGCGTGTCTCAGGTAATGAATGGGTATCCTGCGTTGTTTTGTGTGTGTGTGTTTTTTGTGTGTGTTTTGTTGGGTTTATTTGTTTTTTTTGCTAAATCTAGCAACTCTATTTTTTTTTTAAGATTTTATTTATTTGACAGAGAGAGTCACAGCAAGAGAAGGAACACAAGCAAAGGGAGTGGGAGAGGGAGAAGCAGGTTTCCCGTGGAGCAGGAACCCCGATGCGGGGCTCGATCCCAGCACCCTGGGATCATGACCTGAGCTGAAGGCAGACGCTTATCGACTGAGCCACCCAGGCGCCCCATAGCAACACTATTTTTTTTAAGGAGGGGTCATTTAAGGACTCATTCTGGGTAAGTGGAAGAGGGGAGCTCACTATTGCACAGCTGACTGCATTTCCTGCCACCACAAGGAGGCATTTATTAGGAAATGCCCCCCTCTCATAAGTTATGGCGAGAAATTTCAGTCCCTTTCTCATTCTGTAGGAGGCTTATCTAATTGCTTACCTGCAGGATAACCCTTTTTTTGCCTCTGTCCCTTGAGCTACTTGTCTGCCAACTATTTCTGTACTCCTCTTCCACTCTTTTTTTTCCCTCCGGAGCAAACTCACTGGAGAGGCTCTGGCCCTAAAGGAGACCACTTGTCTTTTCCACCTGTTCCTTTTGATAATGAGCAGGTATGTGCGAGAGGGACTGAAAAGGGAAGTCTGAATCCAGCTCCTAGGCTCCCTGAAGTCTCCTTTCCAGCTTTAGCATAATAGAGCTAACAGTTTGATCCATTATGACTCTTGTGACTACTTTCCAATTGGTTCAGAATGTAGACAGAAGAGATGAGAGAACAGACACTTCCTTAACTCCCACACATATATTGCTTATCTCTGTACTCCGCAAATTATTCATATTTTCTCCATTCATTCATTATTACTCAGTTACTGGATTTCTGTGTGCTCAGCATGGTGCCATGGCTTTCCAAAATTGCTCTCTGCTCTGTAGACACAAACTTTCTAGTGGAAGAGACTCTATTGAATATTTGATTATCATACTAGGTGATAGTAGTGTCATATGAAAAGGGCCATATGAAACGCAAAAAGAGGAAAAAACAATTTTACCTGGAAAATGCAGAGAAAAATATATTTGAACCAGTTTTTAAGTTATGCATAAGAGCTCATCTGGTTAAGATGGGATAAAAGGCATTCAGAAGTGGGACCACTTGCAAAACCAGGAGGCATGAATACATATGACTTGTTTGGGCAAGAAAAGCAGATTGAAGGGAACAGAGTTTAGAACATATGGTTATGTAGACAAATGGATACAAAACTCTAAAGATATACTGGGACCAGACTGTAAACACTATTGATTACTTTAAATTCTAGTCCACAATCATTGGGGCACATGGAAGGCTTTCACAAAAGTTAAATGGCATGACCAAGATTATATTTTTATAATATTATAAAATTTATATATATAGTTATATTTATCTATAGTTAATATATGTATTAACTATATATGCTTATATAGTTAAATTATAATCTAACTACATATTTAATACAGTTTATGACAACAGAATCAAAGCTGAAATGAAACAGAGAGCAAAAGGACACTAGTGACAATGGAATTAGCTAGGAGTTTTCCCCCAAACAGAGAAAAGGAAGTCTTATACCAATGGTAAACCAATTTCCTATTAGTCAGTTCAAGTTATTCCCATACACGGAAATGTATCATGACTTATTTCCTACTGCAGAAAGCCTTAAATCTCTCTAGCAGTGATAACACCCACAATTTAAGCTCACTCTTCTTATATAGTAATTTCCAATCTGCTTGTTTAAGACTGCTCCTACAAATTCCAGTAAAGTGGTTTAGAGATCTGAAATCTAGCTCAGGTCCTGCACTCTGATTGTGTGACCTCAGGTAAGTATTTTAACTCCTTTGTGGCACAATTTTCTTTACCTGTAAGTTCCATGAGGGCACAGACCATGTCTGTTTTGTCCATTATTACATTTTAGCCTAGAGTATAGAACATAATAAGTGCCAGTAAACACTTAATTGATTAAATGAAGTGACAATAATATTTGCCTTATGTACCAGATAGGGGTCCTATGGGAATCAGAGAATACAAGGGATAAGCATTTATAAGCAGTTTAGCAATGTTATAAATATTAATTTGATTATTACTTGGTATATATATACATACGCACACATGAGTTTATTTCTTGGTTTATATATATATAAAACACACACATTATGTCTATAAAAATAATGCAAATTTACTATAGAAAAACTTTAAATTACAATAATTCACCACACACACACACACACACACAAACACCCAAAACACCAACAGGCATTATTATACTATGCAGAGATAATCATCAAGATGAGCTTACACTCAGGCTTCTTCTATGGAAATATACAGATTATAATATGTATATTATACCAGGTGATAGTAGTGTCATATGAAAAGGGCCATGTGAAATACAAAAAGAGGAAAAACCAATTTTACCTGGAAAATGCAGAGAAAAATATATTTGGCCATCATATGCACAGATTATGTTATACTCTATTTTTCTAGAAATAAATTGTAAAAATTAAGCATATAATTGTTTTACAATATAGCCTTAATAATTATACATTATAACCATATTCAATAATTTAATTATCTGCTTTATTTTTTTTTGTTCTTTGTAGACAGAATTAAACAGAGATTGTTTTTACATAAAAGTGAACACAACACCATAGGAGGTCTCAGCATTGGTGTCACTTATCTATATTTGATGAACATATAAACTCTTAACAAATAGTTGTTCTCATTATATAAAGGAGAGTATAAATGAATAAATTAATGCTGAAATAATCAATACATGAATACTTATTTATTTTTACAATATCTATAAAAAGATCAACATGTCCTGCAATCCATTATTGTGTGGTGATTACCATGTGGACCTGGAGTTGGGATCAGCAGGGATTCCCATTTAGCTTTGCCATGTATTAGCCGGGTGACCTTGAATGATACTTATAAATCTCCCCTTCTTTTTCTTCCAATTCACACATTAATTCAGGTAAGGGCTTTGGGTTGTTTTTTTTTCCATGAAAAAAAACCACAGTACTACATCTTAACTCATTACTAAGCACCTTTCCTGGCTAAACTAAATAATCGTTTCAATTACTTTGCAACTGTAATTATTACTATTTAATCATCACTCTCTATAGAAGCAGAGGAAATTTATCCATAGTAGCCTTACTGAGGCTCTCTGCTGACCATTTCAGAAATTGCATATTCCTGAGACGGCACTTAATATAATGTCTTGTTTTCATTTGTAATAATATGTAGAATTATCAAAATCCCCACAATCTTAAACACAGCCAATATTAAAGATACTGTAATCTGAAATTACTTAGCTATAAAGAGGTTAATTAACCATTTAATTTTCAGACTGTAATAAGTCATTTCTCATTTTCAATTTTCAATAGATATTGAATACTGATTATGACTCATCATGCTAATCAGAAGTAAGTTTACTCTCACAGTGGTATGGATATTATGGATAGGATATTTCTAGTACCTAAGTACAATATGGGTGGAATAACTGCTATAACCATAGTTGGGTATTAACAACTTAGTATTATTTCGTAACCCTTAAATTAACAATTGCCTTATCATTTTTTTACTGTGATATATTTGAGGTTAGATTCCTCAAAATAAAATATGCACACACCTATTCTATTGGTACTGAGGCTATTTTTAGTCCTCTATTTTCACAGAGGACGAGTAAAACAGATGCTCAGAGACATTCAGCAGCTTGACCAAAGTTACACCGTTAATAAAAGGTAGATGTAAGTTTTGATGTGAGGTGAATTATTTTTTTTCCACTATGCCAGGCTGCTTCTCACCACTACGGAAATTGTAATAATTTCCATGACATTACAAAACTCTGAGAAAATGAAACACATAATAAAATAACTTATCAGAGGTTAGAAAAAAGAAATATCTGGAGCTAAAAACGTTGCTTCCTATTGTGGAAAAGGCTCTCTTGGGCCAAGGGCCTTGGTCATCAAAATATGAGTAGTGAGGATGGTGTCTGATTATATGCTGACACCTCTCACTATTCTCTCCAACCCAAATCTCTTCTCTGAGCAACTTATTTATACAACCAACTGCCTATTTCACACCTTCATTTCAATGCCCAGGCATCTGAAATTTACCATGTCCAAACTGGACTTCATGTTTTTCCCCAGTCTCTGATATCTTTAGTAACCAACACCACCACTTTCCCAGTTGTTAAAAAGGAGAAAGTTAGGGGTCATCCTTATTTCTGTGACTCCCCTCCATTCCTTTGCTTCATCTACAAATTCTCTAATATTTACCCCTGAAATATATCTGTACCTGCTCCTTTCTTTCCATCTCTATTGTGACCACCTTATTTCAAACCACCAAAATCTCTTTCCTGGAATGCGGTGATATGTTCCTACTTGGTCTACCTATTTCCATTCTTGCCTCTTTGCAGTCCATTTTCTACAGACAAGAGTGATCATCATAAAGATAAATCAGAGCTTGGCATTGCCAGTTCAAACTTTTTAATGACTCTCACTTCATGTATAATAAATACCACACATGGCCTAAAATGCCCATATGCTCTGAAACACACTGCACTACAGCTAAGCAGATCTCCTTTTACTTTCTTTGAAGCCAAGCAAATCTATTCCTATACTCCTTCCTTTCAATCACAACTTAATTGCCTCAAAGGCCTTTTTAAATTTCTAGTCTTTAATAGCGTTAATACAAAAAAAAATTACTGAACTTGACATTTGCTTGTTTATTATTTGCGGAGAATGTAAATCTCTTCAGGGTAGAGGCTATTAACTATTCTGTACATCAATGGTTCCCACTGCATTGTGTAATCCCTGGCATCCAGAAAGTGCTAAATGCTAGTTGAATTAATTAGGTTAAAGTAGAAAGTGCACAAAGCAGCAAGATTTACTAAGGTTCACAAAGCATCAAGGTGGAAGGGGGCACTTCAAACCTTCATCTCTCTAAGAACTCTTTCTACAGACAGCTTCATATTAAAGATTTCCTTGTATTATCTTGATCTAGATGGCACTGCATGGGGCTTATTTATGGATTCAAAGTGTTTCCCATGGTCATAACTCTGCTAAAAAGAATTCTGAACTGCTGACAAATGTCCTTTTTATTTCAAAGCTAGGTTTTTCAGTTCTTTATTTTCTGAACCTCTGCCGGCGTTATTTCCAGAATGCAATGAAGTTCATTGAGAATGCAGCCACTTGCATTTTATCATAGTTTTCTTCGTGTATTGTACAATTTCAGAATCCTACGGCAGCTATCAAAAGGTTAATTGAAAGTAGAAATATCAAATTTCAAAATTATGATTAGAGTTTTACTCAACCAATCTTCTCTACTCTTACGTGCCCCAAACTGATCTAAATTAAACATTAACTAGATCTTGAACTAAAAAGTAAATTGTTTGATGGACTGTTTTATGTTTTGTTCGATAAGAATACTGTATGATACCAGGGAGCACATCATTAAAAAACTTGTGCATTCCTCATGTAATCTCTGTTTAAAATGAAGCTTTACCAGAGTTGCATAATGCCACAATGTTTTCAAGGTGGCCCTGCTTTTCAACTTTGGCTATTACTATATCTGAACAGTGAGCAAAGACAATATATGACTTTTTGAAATAAAAATTAAGTGTTTTTAAATTATTTTTTTAAAAACTTTACAACAGGAAGTTTAGTTTTTATTTTCTATCATATAATGTAAATCAAATTATTGCATGATTAGTTCATTTTACAAAGTGCTTTTAATAATGTGTATAAAAGGAACAGCAAAAATTAAATATGCAAATTTTATTTCCCCCATTTATTTTCTCCCAGTTGAGTGGGATTGTTTTTATTTTATAAACAGAATCTGAGCATAGATTTCTTGGTATTACGCACCCTACAGCCATAGCCCATACTGCCACAACTAATATACCACATGTTTTGCTACGAAAACAGAGCCACAAAGCTGGAGAAAAGTAAAGCAAAGCAAAAACAATGCTCTATTGATGGCACTTTCACGAAATTGTAAATATACTGGAACCGTGCCAAATTGTAATACTTGACATCATATCCATTCTGTTGCTACAAACCAGGGCTAGTATAAAGCAACTTTCCACTGCATAATGGTTACTGTTTTTGCTTAAAATTAATTGCACATGTGTTTAATTATATAGCAGCTCTTGAAAGTGATTATATAAAATGTTACTTCTTGGTTTTGCTCGGATCTCTCAAATTATAGTTCTCTAACTCTGAAAGCAACAATGAATTTTAATAAAGGGCAGGGTTTGCAAATTACTGTTGCCTGGTTGCTGCCAGTTACTGAAAAGCCTCTTTTAGAAACTGAATGAAGTTCTATTGTCTTTGTTCACTTCCAAGGGAGAAGGGACTAGAATTACTCAACCAGGCCACCAGAGGGCACTCTGATGATGACCACTGTCCTCCGATTGGTCTAAAGACCTTCCATATTGCCTTTCATTCTGAAAATTTTCTCTCTGGAATCCCAAAATTAATATTATCAGTAATCTTCAAAGAACAATGAGTATACTTGGTAAGTCCTTAAGCCAAAGTTGTCTGGATTTTCTCAGAACTTGATACGATTCAGTCACACTTCTACATAGACTGATTTAGACCAATTGATCTTTGGTTCAAGCTCCCAAACGTGGGGGTGTTTAATTTGGAAGCAATATGAAGCAGTATAATGATTCAGCAAACTATTTATAGCTGTAGTCTTTATACTAACATGTAATATAGAGGTTGAACATGTAGCTCCATAATGTAGCTTGAAGAAGAAAGTATACTCAAATCAGTTTTGGAATCAATATGCTTTTCACCTTAACAATTGTCCAGGCATTTGGCACTGTTAGAACCAACCTAGTTTTGGACAATTCTGTAATTCCATAAATTGTCCAAAACTAGGTTGGTTCTAACAGTGCCAAATGCCTGGACAATGCTTTTTACTTATAGATAAGTAATTTTTATCTAATGCATATAATTACAATATCAAATATCACTGAAGAATTATAATGAAAAATTGGTCCTTAATCTCAAACCTATCTTCTCATGCCTGCTCATCAGTCCTGCTACCTAGACACAAAGGCTTTTATCCTTTTAAGATTGTTTTTTTAATCCCAATGGTAAATTGCAAACTTCTAAATAATGTGTATAAACTGTTCTTCCTTGTTTTATCTATCTTTACACATCTTCAATTAACTTTTTATTATATGAATAAGGGTTTCAGTCTCTAAAAACTTATTTCCTTTTCTGCACTTACATTTAATAGTTAAATCAATGATGAGTATTTATAGGACTAGGTTCATGGAAATATCACTGGAGATTCAATTAGCAAATTATACTTATTTTCTTGAGTAAACATTTGCCCCCCAACATATTAATCACTTCATTTTTTCACTTGCATAATTTTCTATATCTTCACCCTTTTTTTCCCATATGCTCTATTCTGCCAGTTCTACCATGGACAGGTAAATATTTAGATTTTAGGTAAAGATTTTTCTGGAAATCTTTCCAAATTTTTAAATTCTGTTCCAAACTCTCCCAGACTATCTTCCAATCCACGATCTCATCAGAGTGAACTATTGTTCTAGATAAATAGACTTCATTGTCCCTATGAGAGACTAAGGAAGAATCAGAGAGTTTCGTAGAATTTCTTTTCTCACAGAGCTCACAAATAGCAAATTTAATATAGAGTTTAGAGTTTCTGACTCTTCAGGCAGGGCACTGTTCATCTTTTAACAAATAAGGTAGGTATATTTTCCTTTTGAAACCATGGAAACATGTACTTACTAATTTAGCCTCTCCAAGCTTCTCAGAAAATTGCTTTACAAAATTTACACAAAGAAGACACATTAAAAATATTCAAGCTCTCAATGAAGACAAAAACAGAATGTGCCGACTGAAGGAGACAATGAAACAACCTTAGATCTATAGTGAATTTTAATTTAGTTCATTTAATAGAATTTTAATTAAAAAAGAAAATTTGTCAAGTTTTCCTTAACCTACTCTTTCCAAGGAAACTCGACTTCAATGACTATTTTAATTTAGAAAAGTAATGACATAATACTAAAAATATCTGCATTAGAACTGCTGTTTACAAATAGCCTTCATTTATATTAGCTCTTCAGCATATGGGTTTGAGTATGGACAAGGAACAAACTTTTCTTTTGGTCAGTGTAGAACAGAGATAGGCATCCTCGGACCCTCACACCAAATTTAAACCCCTGCCTTTTCTTTACATACAGTTTTATTGGACCACAGCTACATTCGTTTACATATCATCAGTGGTTGCTTTTCCACTACAAGGTGAGGGTTGTAATTGGTTATGATGGAGACTGTATGGCCTCCAAAGCCTGAAATACTTTCTCTCTGGCTCCTTGTTGAAAATGGTTGCTGACGCTTGAGAAGATTTGCACATTTCCTCACATATTGCTTTGGATTTCTTTGTAGTTATTTAGAGATATTTCATACTAATACATAAATACACATGTGTGTGCTTTGGAATCTGGTGGCCTCTTCACAGATGATTTCACTACCATTACCATTCATTCTATACTTTTTCCCCCCCACTTATCATTAATTATAAAAAAAGGAATAAAATATTTAACAACAGAGTAACTGAATCCCCATTAATTTTGCAAGACTTTTTAAAGGTGTAATTTAAGCAAATGGATATTCCCAAGGATCCAACAACAGCTCAATCAATAACATGCATAAACACTGTGAAAGATATCCAATATGACATATTATGATGAGTCTATTTCTATATATTTCAGACAAAATTGGGAAGGGAGATGATGAAATGCTTCAAGTCCTGGGTTGGGTTCATGGAAACCTGCAAGCAATAACCACATTTGAACAGTTCTAAAACTTTATTTCCTTTTAAAATGTCATTTAAACAAAAATAATAAAATTGAAATTATGAGTGAAGCCTTTTGGTAAAATTGTGTGCATTTTTTATAACTTATTAAGTCCCCATTAATATTCAGGGTTTATGAATCTTTCTCTATTACGGAGAAATAGCATTTTTAGCAGTGTAGGTTGGACAGTGGTCAGAAACCTGAAATTGAATTCAGGCTGGACCAGCAGGGTGGACTGAAGCTGGTCCCTCCATCCTGCTGGGGTTCAGTTTCCTACTCTATATAACACAGGAAAAAATATCAACTTCATAGATTTGACGGGTGGATTAGAAGAGATAAACCATTTGGAAACACTTTGTACAGTGTCTGGCAGATAATAATCAGTCAATAAACGTTGGAAGTATTTCCATGACAATAAACATATTCCTTCAGTATCTATTATTTTAAAGATTTGAGAGAGAAAGAAAGAGACAGAGAAAAGAGAGAAGGGGCAGAGGGAGAGGGAGAGAGTCTCAAGCAGACTCCCTGCTGAGCACAGAGCCCAACATGGGGCTCAGTGCTAATACCCTGACATCATGACCTGAGATGAAATCAAGAGTCAAACGCTTAACCGACTGAGCCGCCTAGGCATCCCTATTTTTATTCATTTCATAATATAATGATATGTAAAAGATACTCTTGCTTTGATCCATTCCCCACATGTCTTTTTAAAATGTTATCCTAAAGTTTGTCACAAAGTCCATATAGTATATGGTAAAATAAATAGAAGATGAAGGGAAAAATACAAATATTACAAACACTAAAATAGGACATGAAGAAAAATCTCACTAATCTGACCTTTCCATATAGCAACAATTTATATATGTACATATATTTTATATGCATTATATATACATATATGTAGTCTAAGTACATATGTATAGTATGTATATGTGTGTATATTTTTGTATTTATACACTTAAATTGATTTCTCACTCTTTTTAAATAAACTCAGATATTAAAAATGTCAATGACAGCAAAATACTTTTTTCTCTTATGAAATTAGAGCAATCTTTTTAAAAAATCTTTTCGGACAAAGATCAATTTTAATTTCTGTTCTTTTCTAAATGTTGTAATAGATCATGCAATAAATGTATACTTTGAAAGAAATCTTGTATATTTTCTAGGAGAAATAGCATTGTTTCAGAGAATTGACAAATAAGAGTGGTTGATATAATTTAAAAAAAAAAAAAGGTTAGATAGATTAAAAAAACAAAAAACAAAGGTTGGGTAGAATCTCCAGAAACTCATAATGTGTGATAGTGTTTAATTCACTCTTCTAAATATGTACACCCACACAGTAACAGGCAATGTGCTTGTCACTTGTGATACAGTGTGAACACATACCTCCGGCCTCTGGCTTCTCAAAGGTTATAATCTGCTGGGGGATACTTACAAGAAAGTTAGTAATTATTATTTTAAAGATATGAGTTGCTCCACTGTATTCAAGGTGCAAGACTTTCCAGTAACGTATCTGTTATAAGCTCAGTGAAAGTATAAGTGTTGCTATCACTATACTTAAGAAAACACCTTCCCCAGATTTGGGAATTCAAGGAAGTCTCACAGTGCTAATGTGAGATCTACATTAGAGGTATGAATTGTTCTGAAAGTTACTTTCACAAAATAAATACAACACAGTTTGTACTAAAGTAACCTTAAATCTGAGCTACGGGTAAAGAACAGGAGTGAAAAACAAAGGGAGGGATAGATGAAATTTCCAGTATTTCACATTTATGCCTCCTTGATGATGAGGCACAAAACACAAAAGAAATAAATGCCTGACAAAAGTTAATTTTCTCTATTTTTTTTTAATTTTCCCTAATTTTATTCAGTTGTTATACAAGTCAAGCAAAGGCAATTAATGCTAAGAAAATACCACTTTTTTTTTCCAAAATGATTGCATGTGTCCAGAATAGTCACAGTTTAGCTAGTCAGTATTATATATATTCATCGTTATTTTTCTTTCTTTACTTGCATTGCCTTTATTTTAACGTTAAAAATGCTTTTTACTTTCTCTTTGCCCCTTACATTTATAAAAAAATTGACCATGTTTAGGAAACTAGTCACATTTTTCCCACAATAGGTGTATGTGTGTATATATATACATACATATACACACACACATATGTGCATACCCATATATATAAACACACACATATATATGTATATATATGTATATACACACACACATATACACACACACACACACATATATATATATACATATATATATATATACATCTATTGTTCCATGTTTTTTACCAAGTTTAACCACACATTTTATACTCTTGGATTTTGAAAAGTCCAGCTACTAGAAGTATATTTTGCTTTTCAGAACTAATCACCATTTCAAAAATAGAAATTGTACCTCTTGTATCTATAAATACACATCCTAGTTTCACGCCTGAGTTTCTTAACAGGAAATTTCAGCTTGATTTGGATTGCACAGATTCATGGATATGAGTAAGGAATATTATGATTTCTGCTCCACAGTTTTAGATAGCTTCAACCAAAAGATATAGATAGATAATGGAATTGCTTCTGATTTTGTTAAAGTAATCCTCTTTATGAACTAAACTTACTATATATACATACACACTATATATACATGTATATACATATATACACACACACATACATGCACAATTTCTCATTTATAGAAAAGTAAATATGGAAAATATCAAATAATTATTTTAGCTTATAAGCTTATATATATTTTAATCAAATTATCATCAGAATCACCCAAAATAAAAAGATGTTTATTATATATATGTATATATAATATATATTTCTCATATATATAGATATATGAAAAGAGTCTCAGAAAGGTTGAATAACTTAACCAATTCCACACAAGGGATCAAAGGCAGACCCTAGATTTAAACCCATGTATTAATGCCTGCCCAGTTCATGTTTTCTCCACCTCACCATCCGTCCGAACTACATATGGCAACACCAGCATACGCTAATGATACGCTACGTTAAGTCAAAAATAGAATTTTATTAGTTTTTCTTAAAGATTTTATTTATTTATTTATTTATTTATTTGAGAGAAAGAGCACAAGCTGGAGAAAGGGGCAAAGGGACAGGGAGAAGCAGACTCCCCGCTGAGCAGAGAGCCCGAAGTGGGGCTCCATCCCAGGACCCTGGGATCATGACCTGAGCCAAAGGCAGACGCTTAACTGACTGAGCCACTAGGCACCCTGAATTTTATTAATTTTTAAATAGAAGAAATGATTATCTTCCTGGTTTGAAAATAGTCTCTTTCTTAATCTAAAATGGTTGAAAACAATGTAAAAAATCTTAGACACTATGCTACACTTTTTGCAAACTTATTAAACCATTCTCTGAATCTTAACATTTTCCAGAAGTCCCTAAGAACAACCAAAGGTATTTTAGGTGTCAGGAGTAACAGATTCACAATAAAAAAAAAGGCATGAACTTATAAATTCTTATTGTAAAATTCATTTATATACAGAATATAGGATATTTTTTTCCCCTTCTAAGAATTTTAGAATCTAGACTAAGGTTTCCTTTTTTCCCCTCAATTTCTAACTAAGCAATACTCACTTCAATTTCCATTTAAACTTTTAAGTATCAGGGAGAATTAAGTTTAAATTTGACCTCTGGCAAATGACTAAAACTCACTAAATATTTTCTTTGTAAGGATAACACTACCTAAATCATGAAGTCTTAGTGAGAAATAAATAAGGGATATAAATCACCCAAATACATGCTAGAATTTATTTAATAAATGTTATTTTTGTCCTTTATTTGCTTTTCAAGAGGAAATCTTATGTTAAAAATATAAAAAAAGATCATTCAGAGCATGGAATGTTTAGGGTAGTAGGTAATTTATAGTTTCAGAATGGTGTATTATATTATTTGGCTGATTTTTAAAATAATCTATTTTCATATGGTCTGATATTTATGCCACTGAAATGTCTTACATGTACTGCTAAAGACTTACTTTAAAAGCTACAAAATAAAGGGAACTACAGAAAACATACGAAATACTTGATATGAAGGTGGACTTAAGGGCAAAATATTCACAAATAATTTAAATGATTCCAGATTTCAAATATTAAATGGATTAAGATCTTAAAATATTTGTGGTTATTACAAGAATAAGAAATTCAAAAGTAAGATTGCATTCAAGGTATTTGTAGCCAGGTAGATGAAAGTTATCTAAGACTATTTTATTATGTTAAGAAACACAAAGCAGTTTTGCCCATTTTTTAAAAGACTAATAAAGAATTTAGGCCTTAATGAACTATGTGCATCACAGGACATTAAGAAAATGCACATTACCCTCTGTTATCTATTCTTCAGTCAAAATTTAAGATGTCTCAAATGGTATCCTTGCAAACGTGAGATGACCTTCTAGTTCTTACATGTCTTGTTTTATATATATATATATATATATAACATATATAAAATATATATAATATATAAAATATATATTTATATATAGATATTTGATATACATATACATATTTCTAAAATATATATATAGGATGCAGAATCATTTAGAGTAAATGTAAGTGAACTTTAATACTGTTTCTGGGTATTTTTAATTGATTACTACCAACTTTCTCAAAACTTACATTTACCTTGCTTACTATGTTCATCTGTTCGTGGCTTCGGTTTATGTGACTATATTTGTATCAATAAAGATGGAAATCAACATAGAAAAGGCTGACCATATACATGGTCCTTTGTTAAATGCTTGACCTGCATGCTCCCTTAACTTTTGGAGCTACCAAAAAGTTAACCATTATTGGGCGCCTGGGTGGCTCAGTTGGTTAAGCGACTGCCTTCCGCTCAGGTCATGATCCTGGAGTCCCGGGATCGAGTCCCGCATCGGACTCCCTGCTCGGCAGGGAGTCTGCTTCGTCCTCTGACCCTATCCCCTCTCATGTGTTCTCTCTCTCTCATTCTCTCTCTCTCAAATAAATAAATAAAATCTTTAAAAAAAAAAGTTAACCATTATTTTCACATTTGTATGTATATTAGGGAACTGAGACATTGATATAGAAGCTTGTGAAGATCTCAGGTAAGTGAACTGAAGCTTGAGTCACTTGAACCTCAGACTTAGTTCTGAACTTCCATGGTATGCTACTGCAATAGAGATTAGACATGCTACTTCTCCAGGCTCAATAATGGGGAAAAAACTCTAATATTTTAGATTAGATATTAGCCCTTGATGTTGATAGCTTCTGACTGATCAGGGTAGTATTTGCTGAAGGTTGGGGTAGCTGTGGCAATTTCTTTAAAATAAAACAATGAAGCTTACCCCATTGACTAACTCTTCCTTTGACTTGAATACTTTGAGGTCACTGCAGGGTTATTAAGAGGTCTAATTTCAATATTTTTGTGTCTCAGGGAATGAGGGAGGCCCAAGGAAAGGAAGAAAGGTGGAGGAATGGCTAGTAGGTGTAACAGTCAGTACACACACATTTAAGTTCACTATCTTATATAGGTGTGGTTCTTGACACCCTCAAACAATTGCACTAGTAACAAAGATCATTGATCCCAGGTCATTATAACCAACATAATAATAATGAAAAGGTCTGAAATATTATGAGAATTACCAAATGTGACATAGAGATAGGAAGTGGGCAAATACTGCTGTAGAAACAGCACCAATGTACTTGACACAGGGTTGCACAAGCCTTCAAACTGTAACAAAACAAAACAACACACCCTGTATCTGCAAAGCACAATAAAACAAAGTGCAATAAAATGAGGTGTGCCCATATATTTGCTATTATAAGTCTAGCTCAAAGAAGACCCAATGTTTAAAAGTTGATGGAGCTGCTCAATTATGATGAAGATCCTACATGCAGAATTTATTCTATTAGTGAGAAGAGGAGGAAAAGCACATTCTATGCAGCTGGAATATAGCTAGTTATCAAAGACTGATGAAATTTTTAATGAAATAATAAGAAAATCTACTGTAATCAAAAGACAGTAAGAAAATCTGTGATAAAGAAAGAGATATACTCTGATATCTATTCAGCAGCAAAGGAAAACACACTCTTAGGAGATATAAAAGAAACGTAATTTTGTTTGTAAATTATGCCACCCTTCCAAACTCCGTTATTTCTATTGATGTCTTACGGTTCAAATAAATTCTGAGTTACTTTACTTTTGCCATAGATGAACCGGTAAGCACACAATGAACTACAGCTTTTCCTTCACCATGTATCGACTATTGATCAAAACCAAACCAGACAAACCAGACTTGGATAGGGACTATCAAAATTTTTTACCACATTTGTATGCCACAGACTTCAATAAGACCTACAGATTATTTTATCCATAGAATGCTTTACAAATACGGGTTGAGAAAATTTTATGCAAGCCACCAGTTTTTTAGATATATAAATGGAATCTAAACTTTTACCTCTGCCTCCTAGAATGTGGGACTGAACATGCATTTTCCCTCAAAAAACTTCAGAAATTGGGGCACCTCAGTGGCTCAGTTGGTTAAGTATCTGACTCTTGGTTTCTGCTCAGGTCATGATCTCAGGGTCGTGAGAGCAAGCCCCACATTGGGCTCTGCTGCTCAGTGCGGAGTCTGCTTCAGATTCTTTCTCCCTCTCCCTCTCTCCTTTCCCTCTGCTCCTCCCTGCTCGCTTGCTTGCTCTCTCTCTTAAAAAAAAAAAAAAAAAACAAACAAACTTCAGAAGTACCAGCTATTGTGGAATTAAGTCAACTCATGTGACTCATGAATCAGTTGTAGGCATTAAGAAGTCTCTAAACTTGGGTGTCATGGCAGCATGGAAACAGTTTAATTTGCACCTCCAATCGAGGAAAATTGGAAGGATGGGCATACCACACCTATGTGATCTTTGGCTTTGATCCACATATCAAACTTAACTCTTACGAACTTTGTTCCTTTTGCCCTAGAAGATACTATCAAAAGAAAATTTTCATGTATGTTCTTCTTTTGTGTTACTTTTTATGGTCCAAATTGTGATGCTTAAGTCATTGTAAAAAATCTAAATACCTCTTTAATTTAGGATTAGAAAATAATTTTTTAATAAATTTAAATTCAATACAATCATTTTCTTTGACACAGATGTAGAAAGCAAGCCCAGGTAAAAACCTGTGATGTAAATATCCCCCCCTGCCCCCGCCAACCTGGGGATAATATACAATGATTTTATAAGGAAAAAAAAAAAAAAAGCTTTAAAAAGGGAAACTTCCTTTGAGTAAATTGTAGTTTCCAAGATTTTTAATTAAGAAATCAACAAATAAGCATGCAAAAAACAAGGAAGTGACGGTTTCCTGAAAGTTTAACATTTTAGTTAAAAAAAAAATGTATTTACAGATATTTCAAGATGTCACCAGAGCGTATTGGAATGAACGTGTGGGTCCATTGATGTGTGATCTAATTTTGTTTTCCATAAATTGTGAAATAACCCAAGAGTGATGGGGATTTTGTAGAGCAGGTGTCTAAAATGATAGAAGATGGGAGAAAATAGCCCAATCAAGATGCAGAGGTGAAGTCATGACAACCAGTTTAGTGATTATCCATGTATTCTACTGGTTGAGTACATCTGCTTTTGCATTATGATATTTGCATTCATTCTGCTTTTGCATTATGATAATGGCATGAATGAAGTCATGTTTTTCAAACCTCACTGCAATACGTAGAGTTTTGTACCTCTTTTCTTTCTTTTTGGCTTTGGCTGTATAGAGTGTTATCCAAATTAGGGATTATGCAGTAGAACATATCACATACTTTGTAACTAGCAAGATAGTTACAATATATATAATACAATGGATTATGTCTCTTAAAAAATAGAGAAAAATCAAGACAATAATGTGACAAAAACCTGTGTATTCACCAACTAATTTTTTTAATAAGGGATAAATAATCCCTTAAATTCCTCTCCTAGGGCCACATCTATCTCTTGCTCATAAGAAGGAAACAATGATATTAACTTAAGCTATATCCACTTATGTGTATACTTAAATAATATAGAGCATTTTAATTTTTAATACATATTAATAGCACTATCATATATACACATAACTGTACACATATATGTGTAACTTTGAAGTTTGTTTTTTCCCCTAATTTCAAGCCCCATCCTATATATATATATATGTATATATAACTCAGTCTATTCTATTCATCTCTGTCTCTTCATACATCTACTGGATCTTAGAGTTTATATATGTTTATGAGACAGTACCAATTGCTCTCCAAAGATTTTCAAGTAAGTTACATTTTTAAACAGCATTGGACATTTCTCTTCCCCTATATCAGTCCAAATATTTAATATGGTTAAACTTTTGAGATTTCTAATCTGAAGAGTATGAAATGATTTTTCTGTTTATTGTTTCAATTTGTTGTAAGTTCCTGTCTGTCAAATGAGACATCGTTTCCTTTATTTATTGGGAATTTAATTTCTCTATTTTATTAAGTGCTTGATTGTGTATATTCCCTCATTTTTACATAGAGTGTTTTTTATTGATTTGGAGAAGTTCTTTACATATTATGGATGGTAATTCATTATTATATACTGTTATCTTCTCCCACGAAAAAAAACTTTATTCAGCATGTGCTATTAATCAGACACATTGATTATGAAGGTACAGTGACAATAAAAATCCCTGCTTTAAAAAGCATATACATAAAATCTACATAATGTGCATAAGTTATTAATAAATGTTGTGAAGCTAAGCAGTTATAGAGTATTGTGTGACACTATACGAATGGCAATTTCAAAGTCTTTGAGAAGCCTTTACTTCAGTACAAACCAGAATAAAGTGAAGCTTCTGCTCCTTACTATTTCCATGGGCTTCTTTCTTGTTCTAGTCCATAGGAAAGTTTATTTTGCTTTCTATTATATCTATGTTTCCTTTTATATTGACTTTGGGGGTGGGGGTTTGGGGAGGGTCTGTCAAAGCAGGTTACAGGTCCAGGCAATATTTATGTGGAGAGAAATAGACTTCACTTCTTGATGACATGTGTGTGTACAGGGAAGGGCGGGCTTGTTAATAGCCATGTTCAGAATCTACCACAGGATCTAATCTATATGGCAAATTCCATGGAAAAGGCTCCAATTTCATCACTTTCCAACTGAATGAGTAAATTACTATTTACACTATCAAAGAAAGTGACTATCTTTGAAAACCAATAGGACTACCCAATATAGCACATTTTCTAGTATCTAAATATTTTCATAGGTCTGTGTAGTATAAGTACAGACTTATACTTACATATTATACATGTATAATATAAATAAGCATATATATATAATTCTATCAAGGTGTATTACTTAGAATATCATCCTATTTTGGAACCCCATTTTTTTTTTTTTTACAACAGTTCAGTTCATGTTTGCTTCTGAGTCCAATTTTAAAGCCACACTTTGAGTTTCAATGAGTGGTTTCAACTCTGTCAGGAATCCTTTTAATTAATCACCAACTAATTGATGACTACTGGTCACCAACTCAAATTCTTGGAATAGTGTCATTCTTCCTTCAGTATTCTAAAGTGCCATTAATACTAGACTTCTATTGAACATTCAAGGGTAAGATGATAAAGAATTTGGCAATTAAATTCCAATCTTACTGACACTACAAATAAACCCGTCTCAAGACACTTCTCACGGGGCGCCTGGGTGGCTCAGTCATTGAGCGTCTGCCTTCGGCTCAGGTCATGATCCCAAGGTCCTGGGATCGAGCCCCGCATCAGGCTCCCTGCTAGGTGGGAAGCCTGCTTCTCCCTCTCCCACTCCCCCTGCTTGTGTTCCCTCTCTCTGTGTCTCTCTCTGTCAAATAAATAAAATTTCTTTAAAAAAAGACACTTCTCACTTAAAAGTGTATTTACTTTTAATTTTACCTGCCTACTGCCATGTGTTGGTGGTGTGTATCACTGAAGAGCAGTTGTAGGTCATTTTGTATATTTATAGTAGCTCTTTGATGCAAACCTCTAGTAAATTTTTTGGTGACTGGAGTATGGTACTGATATCAGCACCATACATTTATGGAAAAACTACAAGGGACATAATTTTATTTTTGAATATTGTGTAGGTACAATTTCTGATATTCTGCATCATCTACCTTTTATTTTTTTAAGATTTTATTTATTTGAGAGAGAGAGTGAGAGACGGTACAAGAGCGGGATGAGGGGCTGAGGGAAAAGCAGACTCCCTGCTGAGCAGGGAGGCCAATTTGGGGCTCAATCCCAGGACTCTGGGATCAAGACCTGAACCAAAGGCAGACATTTAACCAACTGGGCCATCCATGCACCTGTGCATCATCCAGCTTTTAATCAAGAAAACATTTCTAAGGGACCATCCTTGTCTCTTTCCCTCACTATCTTCAAACTTTTACATGCAGTAACTCTTCCTACAAAAAAGCTACAATATCCTAATTTGATTTTTTCAGCCTCTGAAGCAATTTGATTCAGAAAAATTTGGAGTAATGCTTGGAAATGCTATGGTGATTGGATGGCTTAATAAAGATATGCTCACACTAATTTGATTGATTTTGTGTATAATGTGTTTAGCACAGAATAAAATGTTATTCATTCAAACAAAATGCTAAAATATATTTTCAGTCTAAAATATAGAGATTCAATGTCTGCTTTTTTTTCTGGCACCTTAAAGTGAAATAACTAATTTCTGAGTACCTATAGCTCTTGAAATACTGCAGAATTCTCTATCTAAAGAGGTGATATTAAAATGATATGAAACTAAGGGGAAATCCTATGAGTCAGATAATTTAAACACTTGTAGCAGGGACACACTTCTAAAACATTCACACAAACATGCCACGGTATATAGAACCATAGCACAAGCTCTTATGTTCTTTATAAAATACCATTTTTATGGTTTTAGAGAAGTATATGAGAAGTTCACTGATCTGTACTTATTGACAGATTGGCTTTGCTTGTGACTGACAGCAAAATTTAATGACTTCTGTTTTGAGCTTCAGGGGAAAGGTAAAACTCTGATATGGTTTGATTGATCAGTTTCAAAATGAAACCAAAGAAGTGGCTGACATAGATTTCAGGAGTTTCATATAGTATTTTCTTCTCTTATATGGAAAGACAAAAAGGAAGTTAAATATTAATAAAACAGACTCAACGTATTCCTCAGAACTTAACAGATTTGTAGATTTAACCTTTCTCAGACTGGTGGACAATTTGTTGTTAATGATGTCAGTGAAATTGCTAATCAAAATGGAAGTGCCTTCAAATTAATTGCAGCTGACCTTGGTAAAAATCATTACCTTCTAAATGGACATTCAAATGAAGGTAAAATAATTTCAGTGAGATTTTGGGTCATTAATTCATGACTGCAAATCTTCTCTGAAAGTTGTTTACTCTCAAGTAAATATGTCAATGAATCAATTTCACACTGAAATTACATTTCCAACATTAAATGGGATAATGCAAGCACATGTAAAACAAAGAGCAAGCCTTGATAAATCTTATTATGTTCACTTTCCTTTTTTGTCTTACACCTTTTTGTGATGTCAGTCTCTATTGACTAGTCTATGTAACCTTTCAAATGTTCTTATACATCTGTGGGATTATGTATATGTGGATTTTTAAAAACAATTTCCCACACTTGGAACAGTCTTTTTTTTTTTTTTTTTAAAGATTTTATTTATTTATTTGACAGAGAGAGACACAGCGAGAGAGGGAACACAAGCCAGGGGAGTGGGAGAGGGAGAAGCAGGCTTCCCGCGGAGCAGGGAGCCTGATGCGGGGCTCGATCCCAGGACCCTGGGATCATGACCTGAGCCGAAGGCAGACGCTTAACGACTGAGCCACCCAGGCGCCCCTGGAACAGTCTTTTATTGTACCCCAGTCAAGCTTAGATTCTATAAATGATTTTCAAAAGAAATTTCATAGGAAAAACCTACGTTCAACTTCTAAATGTATTTTGACAAGGAAGTAAGGAAACTAGCATTTCCATATATTGTTGAATGTGGAAGAGAATGGCTTATGTTTTCAGAAAGTAATCCAAAAATATCTTAAAATATTTTTTCACCTTTGAGACCCAGCAAGCCCACATAAAGGAACCTAGCATACAGAGAAAAAGCAGCAAGAACAAGAGGTTTAATGAATATATTTTGTAGTGACAATAATCTAAAGTTTCTATCAATAAGGAAATAACTGAATTATGATTCAGTCACACAATGAAATAGATCTCTAAGTATTACCCAAGAGTGATGTACATAATACAATGATTAGTGATAAGAACTACCTACTAAGTTATATGCACATTAAGTTTGTATACAAAAAGAAAACAAGGGGCGCCTGGGTGGCTCAGATGGTTAAGCGTCTGCCTTCAGCTCAGGTCATGATCCCGGGGTCCTGGATTGAGTCCTGCATCGGGCTCCCTGCTAGGTGGGGAGCCTGCTTCTCCCTCTGCCTCTGCCTCTCTCTCTCTCTCTCTGACTCTCATGAATAAATAAATAAAACATTTAAAAAAAAAAAGAAAACAAATTTTTGGTTTTTTTATTTTATTTTTTTTTAAAGATTTTATTTATTTGACAGAGAGAGACACAGCGAGAGAGGGAACACAAGCCAGGGGAGTGGGAGAGGGAGAAGCAGGCTTCCCGCTGAGCAGGGAGCTCGATGCAGGGCTCGATCCCAGGACACTGGGATCATGACCTGAGCCAAAGGCAGACGCTTAACGACTGAGCCACCCAGGTGCCCCCAAAAACAACTTTTTATCTAATTTATGTCTATGTCAAAAAATATGTCCTTGTCCATCTGGGCAATGAGATACAGTAAAGGAAACTTTCATACTATGTATTTAACACTGGTGAGCTTGAACAGGGGATGAGATAGGGAGATTCTGGCAAGAGTTCTAATTCTATTTGATTCTATCTTTTCAACTGTGACAGTAAACATGCATTTTTGGAATTTCAAAAATTGAGCAAGTTTAAAAAAAAGCATGAAAGAATAAATGTTTCCAGATTTGTGCTTTCCTACCAAAACAACTATAAAAGTGAACAAAATATATGAGACAATGTTTTCAGGAGTTGAATGACAATATTTGAAAGACTACAATCCTTGAAAGAAAAAAAAAATATGAGGTGAGACCTACTTTTGCCTGAACTTTCTTTTGCACCTGAAGTTGGAGCCCTAGCAGAGCATCTGACACTTGATAAACTGAGGAAGCCAGAGATGAGAACTGGAGTTTGAGGATGTGGCTGGAATTGTGGACAGAGGACTTAAAAGGAGAGAGATGCTGGAAGTTTGAGAAATAGGTTCTAAATATTTGAATGGGAGTTTCTCTGGAAAATTGATCAAGACTTAAGATGCACATGGTCAAAGCAAGAGTCCATAATGTTTCACAGAGAATAGTTAATGAATGACTGAGAAATGAACAAAAATATAGACACCATGTAATTATTGGAGTTTAAGTACAAAAACAGTGAAGAGACTTCACCAAGACTTCAGGAAATTAGTGGAAACCCAAGAAAGGCCAAGACTTAAAGAACCAAGCCATAATATAAAATGGCTCCCTAGAAATAAGGAGAAACAAAAATAGAAACACCCTAAGGGGGGAAAAAAACCCTGAAGAGACCAAAAGTCAATACTATTTTTTTTAAAATCTAACATAATATAAACCCACTACAATGTATTATTCATAACCTACCATAACTTTTTTTTTTTTTAAGGCTGGATATACAAAGAAGCAGAGAAATGTGATTCAATCAAAGGAAATAACATTCAATAGAAACAAACCAAAGAATGCATAGTATTGGAATTAGTAAAGGCTTTAAAAACTACAAAACAGAATCAATCAGAAACCTTAGAACTGAAACTTAGACTATGATGAATAATTTATTAGTGGGTCTTAACCAGATTGGATATTGTAGAAAAAAATTAGTAAACTTAAAAACAAACAATAGAAATTATTTCTCCTGAAAAAAAGGGATGGAGTTTTTGGGTTTTTGTTTTTTACTTTAATGAGCAGAACCCTAGTAACATGTAAGCAAAATCAGGAGATATATGTATAATTGGAATTCAATAAGAAAAGGAGAGGGAATGAAATGCAAAACAAAAAACATTTATCAGAAGTAATAGCCCAAATATAACTAAATTTCTTTAAAATAATCAACCTACAGATCCAAGAAACTCAATGAAGTCCAAGTATGATGAATTTAAGAAAACCACATCTAAGTAAATCATAGGTAAATTGTAGAAAACCAAAGATGAAAGCGAAAATTTTAAACTCAGCCAGAAAAAAAGAAAGATGCAATTATAAAAGAATGAGAATATGAATGACTGCTAAATTTTCACCAGAAACAGTGGAGGCAATTATGTAGTTGAATAACATCTTTAAAGTGCTAAAGGAAAAACTGTCAATTCTGAGTCCCATATACAAAAAAAATTTATATTCTTTAAAAATAAGGGTGATATAAGACATGTTCAGGTAAGCTGACAGTGAAAATATTTGTCAACATGAGATCTGGAATTATAAGAAATGCTAAAGGAAGTCCTTCAGGCATAAGAAAAAATATACTAGGTGAAACTCAGATATAACTGAAGGAATTAAGGACAATAGAACCTGTAAATATGTGAAGACAAACTTTTATTTTTTTTAAGATTTTATTTATTCATTTGAGACACAGAGATAGAGAGAGAGAGAGCATGAGGAGGGGAAGAGGCAGAGGGAGAAGCAGGCTCCTGATGTGGGGCTTGATCCCAAGACCCTGGGATCATGACCTGGGCTGAAGGCAGACGCTTAACCATCTGAGCCACCCAGGTGCCCCAAGACAACCTTTTTTTTAATTGTATTATTTTCTCTCTGTGCTATTATTGCTGAAAAGCATTTTACTTCTAAAAATATTTTAAACTCCATGATACAGGTTATTATTTTTGCTTTAGTTTTTTATAATCTTTAAAATCATTAAATTATAATAATTTAAAATCATTAAATTAAGTTGTACAATATATAAAAAGAATTATACATACTATATAGATTACATATGTGATCAATTAAGGTTAATATAGGAAAATGAGGTTTTAACATTTTTAAAAGTTAATCTGTAATTCACCACAGTAAAAGAATAGAAGGAGAAAAGATGCAATACATGCAGAAAAACATTTTGACAAATAGTAACATCCTTTCCTGATTTTAAAAAAAAGCCAATAACTAGGAATGCAGGAATGGAAGCAAACTTAATCTGGTAAGGGGCATTTACATAAAAATTTACAGTTTAGTATTTATAGGTACAATATTCCATATTTGCTCAAGTATACTTTTAACTCATTTTTTAAGTTATTTGTTAATGTCAACAATTTTTTTCCAGTCCTTTTGATTTTTACTTGGCTGTTTCATGCAGGCATGTCATTTCCTTCTCCTGTATCACACTTTGATAAGCCATTACAGACTCTTTTGATCTTCTGAAATCCCAACATACTACCCTGTACCCCTACAAATTAGCACTCAAGAATATTATTTAGAGTATTATTTTATGTGGAATATCAACATTTTTTTGCTTCTTAGATTTATATGCTCTTTTAGCTATTTTATCAGATCATTCAAATAAATCACTAAAAAATAAATATATGGCTTTTATGGAAACAGTGGTAATGTTATTGATACAATTTTGTTTATATCTTGCAATTATTTATGGATACAAAATTTACATGAAGTTAAATGCAAAGATCTTCAGTATAGTCTTTGTTAAGTTTTCACAAACATGTGTCTACATAATCAATACCCAATTAAAGATACAGATTGCTTCCAGCAGCCCAGGAACTTCCTTCATACCTAATTCCAGCCAATCTTTGTTTTCTATGGGCAAATATTATATGGTTTCTATTACCATAGTTTAGATTTTCCTGTTTGGGAACTACATATAATAGTGTAATCAAGCATGTAATTTTTTTAATGTCTGTCTTCTTTTACTTTTTTTTTTTAATTTTATTTATTTATTTATTCATGAAAGTCAGAGAGAGAGGCAGAGGCAGAGGGAGAGAAGCAGGCAGGGAGAGAAGCCTAGCAGGGAGCCCTATGCGGGACTCGATCCCAGGACCCTGGGATCATGACCTGAGCCGAAGGCAGACGCTTAACCGTCTGAGCCACCCAGGCGCCCCTTCTTTTACTTATTTTTTTAATCCATTCATATTGTTGCATATAACAGTAGGAGAATATGAGGAACAGCAAGATATTTGCACAGTCTGAAAGTGTCTCCCAACAGACTGTTTATGAATTGCAAGGGGAGAAATAACAGTAAATATACAATAGAGAATCAGACCTAACCTTGCCCAAGTAATCAAAACTGACATCAGTAGTAAAAGACTCATGTACATGATGGGTCTCTAGATGCAGAACCCTGAAGGACCAAACCTCACCAGGTGACATTCCACCCGAAAGTTCCTATCCTCTATCTAACCATGAGAAACACTGGGTAAACCCAATATGGTAAATATTCTATTTCTTAAAAGGGCAGAAACTGGAAAGACTATATTCTTAAAAATAATATCATAAAAACTAATAAAAGTCTGTGGAAGTTATTTCAGATTAAAAGAAACTAAAGAGGCATGACCACCAAATGCAATACATGATAGTATGTCTGATTCTGTCCTGGAGACCAAAAAAAAAGTCAGTGAAGAATATAATTGTGTCAACTGACAAAACTGGAATATAAACAGATTATAGTATTGTATCAATGTTAAATATATTGAAATTGAAACCTGCACTCTGGTTATTAAAGAAAATATCCCTAAGGAAATAAACATTGAAGAATAGGGGCAAAGATCCATGGTATTTTTAATTCACCTTCAAATAGCTTAGGAGAAAATACACACACACTCACACACACACGGAGGCAGGACAAATAAAGCAAATGGTCTTAAATGTTGATAATAGGTTAATCTGAATAAAGATTATAGGGCTGTTCTTTCTACTATTTTTATTTTTGCTACTTTCTTGTGAGTTTGAATTTATTTCCAAAAAAATTATTTTAATAAAGCAAGGTAGACCCAAAGTTATCTTGCAACTGACTTCTAAGTACCTCATCTATTTTGTTCCCTCGTCTTTCTCCTGTCACACAGGTCTCCTTGATGTTTCTTACACAACCCAAGCAAATATCTATCTATGGGGTTTAGAACCTGTTATTCCCTCAACAGAGAATGCTCATCTTTTAGATAAATACGTATTTTGCATCCTTATTTCATTCAGGTATGCATTCAAATGTTATCTTACAGAGACATTTCCTTAGTCTTTCAAAAGAGCACCCTCCTATAATCCAATTGTGTCTCCTAAATATGCTTTATTTTCCCTCAAAGTACTTACTACTACGTGCTTATTTTTATTTCCCCTTAGAATGTTAGTCAATGAGAACAGGACTTCATTTTGTTCATCACAAGAGTCCCAAGATTCAAACAGTTCTTGGAGGAACATAAACATTAAGTATTTGTTCAAATTACAATGGCTGGACATGAAGTTCAAATAAGGAATATGAATTTATGAAATTCAAATAAAAAATGCAGATGATATAAGGAAGATAACTGTCCCTAAAATTTTTTTAAATATTTTTCTAAATCAAAGTCTTTGGATATTAGGTAGACAGAGTGGCAAAGTTCTTACATTCTCATATTTTATATTGAAATCTGTTGTTTTCCAATATATACTAATATTCAAAAATTTTTGCCCCAAAATCTCAAAATAATATGCACTATTCAATAAAAACAAGCAAGATTCCTCTTCTAATACTTGCTTTTAGAAAGAGTAAAAAAAGAAAAGAAATTGTAATATGTGTCTTTGGAATATTTTGATAAGATACCCATTAATACATATAGGCAATATCATTAAATAGAGCAAATATATCATTTCAAGAAAATAAGTCCCAAGTGTTATAAAACATTAGTTTTATAAATACAAACTAAGTAGGATAAAATTTTCAAAGTATAACATATTTACAAATAAGTACATGACTCCACAGAATTATAAAGGAGAAATAACTATCATTTATCATCACCACAGAGATAAAAAGTACACATGGGTATTTTATATGCTTAAATTATTTTCATAGAAAATACGCATTACAAAGTAAAATGCTAAATGTACCCTCTATATTAGCACTTCTAAATTAGTGTTGCTTTGATATCATTTTCCCTAATGAAAACATTAAAAAAAAAAAAACTCATATTGAAATAATTCTTTTGAGGGCGCCTGGGTGGCTCAGTTGGTTAAGCGACTGCCTTCGGCTCAGGTCATGATCCTGGAGTCCCTGGATCGAGTCCCGCATCGGGCTCCCTGCTCGGCGGGGAGTCTGCTTTTCCCTCTGACCCTCCCCCCTCTCATGTGCTTGCTCTCTCTCATTCTCTCTCTCAAATAAATAAATAAAATCTTTAAAAAAAAAGAAAAAAGAAATAATTCTTTTGACTTTTTTTTTTTTGTTAATCAAGCATATGACTTAGTTGCAAATTTCATTTTCATAACTATTCCCATGGCTTTAAAGACAGTGTGACATACTTTTAAAGAAATTGGGAGGTTCATTCAATGTTATTGCTTTTGTGGTTTTGGATTTTCACATATTTCTGTTTATTTTGTTTTCTTGTAGGTATATGCAATACTGCTTTAAGGTGAGCATAATTGGGGGTACTTATTACAAAAATAAATAACTATTTTTGAGATCATGCTCTTCCTGTTTACTACTTCCTGATATACACTTCACTTTGTTTCTTCTTTAAAGGGTATTTTTTAAAATTTTATAATAACTTCCTTTACTAAATAGGTCATTTTAATATTTATTCAAGACTGTGTTAAATGCTGAACAAAAAAAAAGCAAGACTGATTTTATTAGTCCTTTATGAAGTTTATCATAACTTAATTTCAGTCTAGCATAATTTTTAAGAACTTGGGTTACACCCATTATCATCCTTTACCTGTGTAACCTACATAAAAAAATGGCAATATTTTTATTGACTGTAAATTCTAACTGTTGGATAAGCTTCTTTAACATATGATTGATAATTTTGCCTACCTGGTATACTTGTGAAAATTAGCCTTGAATCATCTTTGTGCTGATTAACTTTTGCTAATAAATATTCAAACATCTTTTCTTAGCAAAACTTAATTTAATTTAGAAGTTTTATGAACAGCCAATATATTATTTGATCCAATTAAAGATACATACTAATAAATCATCTAAATCATATTTTTACATTGTGCTCTTATATCGAGAACATTGTAATTACCACAAAATTTGTGTGTGTGGGTTAACAATCTGTATCTTCTCACATACACGGAGAAGTATTAAATGGGGCTTCTACAATGTACAAATTCCAGCTTTAGTGTAGGTTTGTTCCTTGAAATTCCTGATATTCATTATTGTCTTCATTTACTTTTGATTCTCATTTGGATCTAAGAGGAATTAACTGCTCTGTGATATTAAGGTTTATTTGCTTGTTGAAATGGGATCTCAACAACTATGTGCAATTACTTACAGTTCATTCAGCCTCAGAAGTAAAGGTTTTTTATCTCAGCAATAGAGGGATAACTAAATATTTTACTGTTTTTTTATCTTCTTATTCTTCTTATGGATCTGACCAATATGAGAACTATGAGAATGATAAGCTCAGATGAGCCAGGCCTTCAACATCATGTTCTGTCCCAGCACTGTGTTAAACCTGTATTTATATTAATCCCAAAGAAAGCATGGAAAGGCTATTCTCACCTACAACACCAGAATTACCTAAATGAATTCCCAAAATCACTAAAAGGGATTGGAGACAACAGAGGGGAAACTACTTCAATGAAGTACTTAACAGAAACATCTAGGGAGAGCAGTCAGAAAAAGCTTCATTTTTGTCATGGTGGGGGGTGGTTCTTCTCTTGCCCCAAAGCTCTTATTTTAATTCATTCTTTTTGCTCTGTTTTCCATTGGTCAGATTTTCAATCTCTACTATCACATCTGTGATAATTAATCTAAATATGGTAAAGAGTCAAAGCAGTTTGCTTTTCAAGAGGCCCATTCTGCTCTTCCTTACTTCTGATACCCTGAGTAAGCAAATGTGCTATATTAGAAAGATACTATTAATTATGTAGACAAATTTCTATGAGAGCACTCTACCAACACCAGTTGGTAGGGGTGTCTGAAAAATAAACATGCAATTCAGAGAAAGAAACTTAAAGAATGAAAGAAAGTTTTGAGTTTGTGCCTGGGAGTCTCCAAACAAAAATTACTGTATCAGGTTAGTGTTATTATGATATTACAGCATTTCATCTTTTTTTATTAGTTCTTAGCAATAAATACATAGCATTTCCTCATTAGAGTGGAGTATGAACCTTATGCAGATAAACACTTACATTTAAAATATTGCACGGATATCAACTAATGTATCTGTCCCCATCAATATTAATATCCTCAGGAATTAAGAGCCACAATATGATTTCAAGTATAGTCTCTATCCTTGGATAGCTTTAATAAACATATATAACTTCACATTGCATATATATGCTGCAACCTTATCCTTGCAATTCAAAAAGCAATTCCACAGATGGTGTTTATGAGGCTGTCTGAAAAAACAGATGTTTGACCTGGAGTCAATTCCATCACACATATGGTCCATCTCTAGGTTAGTTTCTCTGGCCCCTGTTGGTTGGCTGGTCCAGACAGTGTTCTACAGTGCCTTAGCTGAAATTAACTCATGAACTACTGATTGTTAGAAAGGACAAAGTTTCATTCCCTTATTTTCAATACATAGCCTACTTTTTAAAATATGAATTCTAGATTCTCAGAAGGTAGCAGTGTATGGCAAGAAATAAGGACCATGCTAGGATTAAGACATCTATAAATTCTTTAGAGCAGTCTTCCTTGATGCACTTGGGAGAATAATTTCCCTCCTGAAACTGTTTCCTCATCTGTAAAATGGGTAAAATAATTTTCTTTCATATTCCATAAGGGGAATATCCAGATCAAAGTAGATATGTCTAGGGAATACTTTGACAACTATACCACTGTACAGAATATTGTTATTAATTTTACGGGATTGCTTCTGCCTAATTGTATCTAGAATTTTTTTATTCAGAAAAGTAGATATTTCACCAGGATCATTCTAGTGTACATAGGGGGGAAAACATAGTACAGTTGGGGGTTTTACAATAAACACGGGGATTAAGGAGTGCACTTGTGATGAGTACTGTGTGTTGTATGGAACTGTTGAATCATTCAGTTTTTCACCTGAAACTAACTTACAGTGTATGTTAGCTAACTGGAATTTAAATTAAAAGTCCAAAAAATAAAACAAGCAGAGTTATTTGTACTTAGTCTTTTCCTTTCTGTATACCCTCCCCAACACCTTAATTTTTCCTTTATTATATTTCATCCACTTCTAAAAAGAGAGAAAATGAAAGAGAAAGAACACAAATAAAAATTAGAATAATAGAAAATCTTATAGAAGAGCAGGCACGAGGGAAGAGTTCTACAGTAATTACTCTAGTAACACAAAGCCAATAGGAAGTTCTGATATCATCTAACATAGGCTGTCCATTATAGGACGCATACCTTACCAATGGACCAGAGTGGACTGTATTCTCAGAGAATTAGTGGCACTAATCTAACTCACAAGAGATTAAGCATGTCTCTTGCATGCAAATTTACTAATTAAAAAGAAACAGAAAAAATAATAGAAAAGAAAGGAAAGGAAAGAAGGAAAAGGGGAGGAAAAGGAAGGAAGGGAAAAAAAGAAAACTTTATGAGGATCAGGCATGAGTATCAACCCTCTCTAGCAACTGTCATAGAGTGCCAGATTAATAATAATGGCAAAAGAATAAGAATTTAACGCAGATATCTCCAAAATTTGCTACCAAGACGACTAAATATTGAAGTCATCTAGTACAAATTATCTTCTACCTGGTCTGTGTTCTTAGGTCATTTTCTAAATTTTGCCCCTCTGACATGAGTCTGTGTAATCATGTTATCTTCTGCATCTTTTTCCTTTGGTACGTTTTTATACTGGCATTAATATCATAAACTAAGCTACAGCTACAGTTTTTGTAAGGTTTTGGATAAATAAGGCATTCCTGTCTTCTTAAAACACTTCTGGAGTCCTTTGATTTTTGCCATGATATTTTAATTTAACTCTCCATATTCAAGGTCCATCTTTCCCTATCCCCATATGCTTAATTGTAGAGGTATGATAAAGATAATAATAAAAGCTACAAAAAGAAATGTGAAGTGTGATTACATAGTAATCCCCAAAACAGAAAAGATGTACTCAAAGAATGTCATGAAAAGTGATTTGAAATTCATCTTTTAAATAGAATATATTATTTAGCTCTTTTGAACAAAAAGGGGGAGCAAACATATGACTGGTTCCATATCCATATACATAAGACTTCTCCTTCTAGGCCTCCCATATATTCTGTTCGTAAATACACTGAACTCTGCCTCCTGCTCTCCCCAAGCTAAAGGGTATGATAAAATTCAAGGAATTCAGCTGAGTACTTAGTACTTCATGATGTGCAAATATCATTCTGGAAGAACTACAGGCAAGCAGTTTTACAGAAGGGTAGTGAAATTATTTGATACTTGCTCTAGTGAAGCTGTAGAAATAACTTAAATAGACATATATAGTTCCAAAGCACTTTCTTCCTACTCCATATATCGACTACCCATCCATGCAAAAGTACAAGAAGATTCTCTACAACTTAAACATCCAAGGATATAATTCAGCAATTCTAAGACCTTAATCATTCCTACCCTCTTCTTATGTAGTTATATCTACATTATTAATGACACATCTCCTTCTTTTAGTGTTGTATAATATCTCCTAAATGAAGAATAAAGAGCAAGAACAGAGTACCTAGAATTCAACAGATATCAGTTTTCTCCTTTGAAGTCATATTTGGCATTAAAGTTACATTGGAAAAACCACAGATGCTCAGTAATGTATAAATCATATGCTGTGAATCTATCTTCTAGATGTTTGTATCTCAGAGGTTATTTCTAATGCAGGTTTTGTTTAAAGATGTACTGAAGGAATATTTCTTGTTTGCTACTTTCTTAATGTGTACATTGTGGATCTTTCTGAATGATCTATCGCTTTGCCTTAAAATGAGTAAGTTTGAAATGAGTTTCCCTCAGTCAGATAGGAGAAAGTCATCCTTTCCTCTGAGAGTATCAAAACCAAAGTGAATTTAAAAAAAAAAAAATGAGTGTTGTTACCTACACCTATAGGTATACAGGATTTTGATAACAGATTAGTGATGACCATCTCAAGGTACAATTGAGATATATTTAATATAACTTATTTGAGATGCAAAAGAAATACCTGCTTTTACTAAGCTTTTTATCCTCAAACTTACCTATCCCAAACCATCGTGGTAAATTAATATAGGGGTATATACAGACGTAGAAGCTATCCAAGAAATAGGAATAGAAAGATGCCTAAACCATGGGCCAAATAGAACTGTAACATAATTCTTGGGCAGAGATGCAGAGGAGGTGGTAAAATCACAGACTGGGAAGGTTGCATAAACCATATTGGGAAATGAGACCAAGGAATAAATGGATGGGTCCAACGTAGGATTAAGGCAACAGATGGCCAGTGGGTCTAGAAGGCCCTGTTAAGCTGGTAAATGGGTTTTCCATCAGCCACATGTATGTACAGATGACTCAACAGTCTAAATCTAAGGCATAACTTGAAGAATGTGAGGACCGTTAAGAATGGCTTATGTGAAATAGCCACCATTATAGACTCTTGAAATAAAAATTAAGTTCAATTAAGGAAAAAAATTTTAAAAGTGAAGCTGCAGAAATAGACATATTATGGTTTTGCATACCTCCCTCAGTAAAAAGTCATACAAACTGTATTTATTCATTTATTAAGAATCCACTCTAGGGACGCCTGGGTGGCTCAGTTGGTTAAGCGTCTGCCTTCGGCTCAGGTCACGACCCCAGGGTCCTGGGATTGAGTCCCGCATTGGGCTCCCTGCTCCGTGGGGAGCCTGCTTCTCCCTCTGCCTCTGCCTCTCTCTCTCTCTCATGAATAAATAAATAAAATCTTTAAAAAAAAAATCCACTCTAGGTCAAACATTATCCTAGGAACATGAGCATATTGTCAAGGAGCATGAAGGGCATAACTAGAGTTCATACAATTTATAAAGTGGTGAATTGGGAGGGAGGGAAGGAACCAAAGTTTGGCAGAGTCACAGAAAAATACATTTAAATGTATAAGTTTTACATAGATTTCCCGCTTTTTATTTTAAGATATTATAAACTTTAAATATATCAAATATGGCATTTGCCCACTCATTGTTGCATCTTTGTTCTGGAGTTTTCTCTCACATTTTCTGCCCCCTCCTCAATTCCACTCCTAGATGGTTTCACTGCCTTTGCTACATGCATTAGAGTGCCATATAATTTGACTGGATAATACTCGTAGCACTTACAATTACTCTCTCTAGATCTGTATTCCTGGCCATTTGTCTAGACTCCATACTACGTGAAGACAAGTATTGTGAGTACTGTCACATTTATCACTTTGTCTACCACGCCCAGCATGGAGCCTACTGCAGAGAGAAAAATCATCAAGAGTTTGTTGAATTAACTATATTCATAAAAGCATGTCTGTGGGGTGCTGAGGTAACAGGTTCTGAGTTCTTTGGTTTCTAATGTTTTAAACTCCTGCATGGATGGAAATTAAGGACCAGCAGAATTGCTAGTGTGGACTTCCATTAAATAGTTTGTCTCAATTGCCAGATTACCTAAAATTTCCTTTAGCATGTACTGGACAGACAACAATAACATCTGTTGACTTAGAGTAAGTTTAATGTCACTTAATATTTTGAACCTCAGTTTCATCTCTTATGGAATTACGGGATTGGTTGAAATCTTCTATAAACTTCCTTTCAGTTTTAGAATTCTTTGATAAACTTTTTGTTGGCTCAACTTCCTGTAGGTTATTAAATCTGGTCATACAATCTGCAAGTCTTGCTATATCCCCAGGGATCTTTTGTCTGAAACTAAGGGCAGGTGCCAGTAAAATCACAGGATTATAAAAGTTTATGTATTTTGAGCACAACTTCCAGCAAATGCAAGAATCTGCTCTGAAAACATCCTATACAAGGATAATCCAAAGACAACAGAATATTACAGAATACTTAGTACTTCAGTGCATTCCATTTTTAAAGGACAGATTTTAAATTTTTTACACTATACTCTGAGCATTACCCTGTTATTAACATCTTAACACTGATTCCCAGTAAGTTTGGTTTTAACTCTTCTCTTTAGTCTATTCTTCTGTTTGTCTAATAAGTCCCTTTTCTTTATGTTAGTTTTTCAGTGTTTGAAAAGGACTATCAGACTATCATATTTTCTGTATCATCTATTTCCTTAGATTAATTTTTCTCAGCTAAATTTTTTCATATGCACATGATTTACAATAATCCTAACTGCACCCTTTAGCTTACAAATCTGCTCCTTACTTGCCACCTCTATTCATTTTCATCAGTATAAAAGTGTCATTAAAGAAAATCAGAAACTAGCACACTTATATTTCTATTTCAATTTTATATTTCTTTGAATACACATATATACACATACTTGCCTGTGGATATATTCAGGCTTACCAACTTTGCATTTTTTTTAACTTATCATGGTCATTATCTGTCACACAAATTAGTTTTTGTCAGTAAATAAGCTAAAGATTATTTAACCATTTTCCTATAGTTAGATCTTTGTCAGTAACTTTTTATTTTGTTATTTAGAAAAACAGATTTTATAAACTGAATTACTCAATACTTGCCAAAAATTGAAAAAATTGGATCATGAATATATCTTTCTAAAAGCATAACATTAGTTCATAAGACAACAACATAAGCACAGAGTGCACTTTAATAAAGACGTAAGAGCATTTAGGGCTCATTGATTTTATTGGTGGAAAATGGTATCTCAAGCATGTTTTTGTGGAAATATTTTCAAATGAGACTAAATTAAATTTGACCTTATTGTTTTCAGGCAATGTCATAATTCATCATGATCAACTTTAATTTTGAGTTTGTTATAAACAAATTATCTATGGAAGAATTTCCTTCATTCAACTAATATTCATTGAAAGTTTTATGCCATAAAGTTATAGTACTAAATATAACAGAATAATACTTTCCTTCATCAAGTATACATTCTAATAGGAACAGATCGATAATAACATTTTATGTAGAAAATAGAAGGGGGAAGGCAATTTTAAAGCAGTCTGATAAAAAATAAAAAAATAAGGGGACTTTTTTGCCTAAAAACAGAAGCACTAGTAACAACAACAATGTCAACTAGTTTGACATTAAAGTGAACAACCATTATACACTGGCTAAAAGCATCACTTACTGGTTGAATTATCAGCCCTAGCGAGACATAAAACATGTGACACATTTTAAGAGTAGGTTCTAGAGGGGAGGGGGGTGGGGTGAGGGGTTAGCCTGGTAGTGGGTATTAAAGAGGGCACGTACTGAATGGAGCACTGGGTGTTATATGCAAACAATGAATCATGGAACACTACATCAAAAACTAAAAAAAAAAAAAAGAGTAATTTCAAGTCATTTTTTTCTAAAAAGATTTACTAAAAATCAAGCACATGGTTTCAGTGACTACAAAGGTTTTAAATCTTAAGTAAATGACATGTGTACATTGCAATTAAAATGAGTTTATATTCCTGAAATTTTATCTCACTTGGCCTAAGAATTCCAAAGATTCCTGAAAAGGGCATTATGATTATATGTAATTAAATTGTTAAATGTATTGCTATATAATTTCCATGTGTTTTTTCCTGGTATTGGTTATTTACTTGTGGAAGGACGTATATTTTACATACTTGCTTTTTTAAAACTTACTGAAAAATACTAAAGGATCAAATCACAACCACCAGATTTCAGATAAGAGAAGAAAAAAAGGTCTTAAAACTATTTTTCCATTTGGTCAATGATCAAAGATATTTTTTTTTTTTTAAGATTTTATTCATTTATTTGACAGAGAGAGACAGCTAGAGCAGGAACACAAGCAGGGGGACAAGGAGAGAGAGAAGCAGTCTTCCCGCTGAGCAGGGAGCCTGATGCAGGGCTCGATCCCAGGACCCGGGGATTATGACCTGAGCCAAAGGCAGATGCTTAATGACCGAGCCACCCAGGCACCCAAAGATATAGTATTCTTATATTCTTCTACCTTTTTCACTGTTTTGAGAAGTCTATATCCAGAACAGTATTTCTAATATTGTAATGGGCATTAAAAAATCATTTGCTGATATTTAGATGCATTATCTAATTCAGTATATCTGAGAGGAGGCCTAGTACTTTCATTCCTAATATACTCCCAGGTGATGACAGTGCTGATTCTATGGGTTACATTTTGAATAGCAAGGATCTAGACAGAGTAGTAGTAAAAGTGAAAACTTGAACTTTGTACCTCTCGTGTGGTTAAAAAAAAAAAGTACTCATTATCAAATCCCCATTAATTTCTATTGCAGGAGTAATGTCCAGTGTGTTGGAGAATAATTTTTAAGGTAATCAAATACCTTGCCTTCACTATGGTATTTGATCATCTGTAAGTGTCATTTATTGGCTCACTAGTTCTTTTACAAGCATCATTCTCATAAAAACTGTACCTAAACTGAAAAAAGGAAATAGTCTGTGTAACTCTATTGTAAGTATTCCTCCCACAAATGTGTTTCCAACTGTGACAGATTTAATGTTTTGTAACATTATTTTTTTATGTAGGTGGAACATTTAGTTTTTATCCTTTTACTCTCTTCCCAAGCAATATTTTAAAAAGTCAGATTAAAGTTGAGTTAGACTTTGTAGGTACAAAAGTAAAGATATAAATTTTGATAATTGATACCTACAAGTTCTTAACTTGTTACTTCCACAATTTTTGGAGGCCTAATCATCCTATTTTCAAAAATGAAATTAGATATAATAACTAAAATCAATAATAAAAGTTATGTTAATAAGTCAGTAATAACATTTGAAATCATCTTGAAATTATATTCATTTGACAATTTATATTCAATTAAGCTCATAAGCATTTGACAAGTTATAGTCAATGGAAAATTATTCATATATCTGGGTCTGTGTCCCTCTAATTTCTAAATGATATCATGGTTGAAGTCCTGTGTCATGCAAGTAGAAATCCTTATATTCTTTTTTTTTTTTTTTTTTTTTAAAGATTTTATTTATTTATTTGACAGAGAGAGACACAGCGAGAGAGGGAACACAGGCAGGGGGAGTGGGAGGGGGAGAAGCAGGTCTCCCGCTGAGCAGGGAGCCCGATGTGGGGCTCGACCCCAGGACCCCGGGATCATGACCTGAGCCGAAGGCAGACGCTCAACGACTGAGCCACCCAGGTGCCCCCTTATATTCCTTTTAATAAGATTTTGATTATAAAGAGAAAAGTGGATCTTATAAATATGTTATGCACAGAAACTATAAATTATATCAGTACAGAGATATTTTTAAGTTGTACTTATTAAAAAATGTTAATTATAAATAGAATGGCAATATTTATAAATAAGGGAGAAGATCAAATAGGAAAAGAATGAGAAAATGAAGAAGTATTTATTGATCCAAAAAAGCAACAATGAAGAAGAAAATAAAAACATTGAATGGGTGGAGCAAATAGAATATGCATATTATGACAGTATAAGATGATGGTAGATATTAACCCTACTATATAGACAATTAAGTATAAACAGATTATAAACTTCAATTAAAAGATTGGACAAAGAAAATATTTAACTACAAGGAGTTTATTATGCTAAGTGAAACAAGTTAGAGAAGACAAATACTACATGGTATCACTTACATGTTGGATCTTTTAAAAAAAAAAAAAAAAGTTAAACACACAGAAACAGAGTAGAAAAGTGGTTGCCAGGGGCTGGGTGGGGAAATAAGGAGAGGTTGGTAAAAGAGTAAAACTTCTTTCAGTTATAAAATTAATAATGTATGAGAATCTAATAAATAACATGGTGACTATAATTGATAACACTGTATTGTATAACTGAAATATGCCAACAGAGTAGAACTTAAATGTTCACATAAAAAAAAAAACAGGTAAATATGTGAGGTGATGGATATGAATATGTGAATTAACATGGTGGGCTGAATCTATTACAATGTATACATATGTCAAATCACCACATTGCACATTTTAAATATCTTATAATTTTGTCAGGTATACCTCAAAAAATAAAATAAATACACAAAGATTAAGAGAAGTTGAAAAGGATGAAAAAATACACATGAAAAAACAAATCAAAAGAAAATGACCATGTATTGACTAATCGCAGACGATATACACTTTAACAAACATAATTTTTATTTTATTTTTTTTTTAAAGATTTTATTTATTTATTTGACACAGAGAGAGACAGCGAGAGAGAGAGCACAGGCAGGGGGAGTGGGAGAGGGAGAAGCAGGCTTCCCACTGAGCAGGGAGCCCCATGCGGGGCTCGATCCCAGGACCCTGAGATCATGACCTGAGCCAAAGGCAGACGCTTAACCAACTGAGCCACCCAGGCGCCCCAACAAACATAATTTTTAAAAAGAGAGAATGACTGATAAAAGGTTAATTCTTCTGGGAGATGTAACAATTCAGAATATGCACATGCATATTAACAGGCACAAATATATAAAGCAAACATTCATGAAAATAAAAAGAAAATAAACAGGCAAAATTATTGAAAAAGCAAGGGACAAGAACTGTGAAAGGACTAAGATTTATTCTACTTTTGGTTAATAATACTTGTTTCCAGTGTACATTCTAAAGAAAGGACAGTCCATTTTACTATACACATTTAATAATTTACATTCGATTTCGGCTGAACGCAATATATTCTATTTAACAGAAACAGATGCATTCTGCATTGGATTTTAGCAAATCCAGACAATTTAAATAAATATTAAATCTGTTACCTCTCAAAGGCAGAAACTATCTTTATGAAGAGTATATTCAGAAAAAAAGGTCTTTAAAACAGAGGCTCAATTTATCTTTATTATTTTTTTTTTTTACAATTATTTTTACAAGAGATATTGGTCTATGGTTTTCTTTTCTTGTAAAGTCTTTGCCTGGTTTTGGTATCAGGGTATTATTGGCCTAATAGAATGAGCAGGGAAGTATTCTCCCACGTATTTTTATTTTTAACTTCAACTGTTGGTGGGAATGCAGACTGGTGAAGCCATTCTGGAAAACAGTATGGCGTTTCCTCAGAAAGTTAAAGATAGAACTACCCTACAATCCAGCAATTGCACTACTAGGTATTTACCAAAAGAATACAAAAATACTGATTCAAAGGGACACATGCACCTTGATGTTTATAGTAGCATTATCAACAATACTCCTGCTTCTATTTTTTTTGGAAGAGTTTGTAAACTGTTGGTGTTCATTCTTAAGTATTTGATAGAGTTCACCAATGAAGATGTTTGGTTCTGGGCTTTTCTTTGTGGGACTTTGTTTCTTAAAGGAAGGTATGAAATTACAACCCTAATTCTTTTATCTTTTATTTATTTATTTTACTTTTTTTTTTTTTTTTAATGCAAGCTAGTGTAGCCACTCTGGAAAACAGTATGGAGGTTCCTCAAAAAGTTGAAAATGGAGCTACCCTACGACCCAGCAATTGCACTCCTGGGTATTTACCCCAAAGACACAACTCTAATCCTTTTAATTCATGAGAATTTAGAAAGAGGAACAGAAGAAATGACCTAGCTACTGCTCCTAGTTGTTTAAAATAAGTGATCTTAAAAATAGTGTGTGTAATAAAATATGAGGCAGCCTTTCCTTCATGTAGGCTATCCATTCATCTATTAATACATCCTTTTATAATTTTAAGTCTTGTGGGTTTTAGATTCCTTAGGTGGTCTAATTTCATCCTCACAAGAACCCCGGGAGGTTCTATCATCTCCATTTGACACATGACGAAACTAAGGCTAAGATAAATTACATAATCTTTCCAAGGTCATAGTTAGATATGTAGTAGTGCTTGTGAAAAGGAACTCAGAAGCCACAATGCCTCTTCAGCCACTTAATAAATTGGCATATTGGGTGAATTAGTAACCTCTGGGCCTCAGTTTATCTCTGAGTTTATCTCAGTTTATCTGAGAATAATAGCACTGCCTACTTCTTGGAGTTGTATAAACAAAATGCATGTAATGTGCTTAGGGCAGTGCCTGGCTTATAGCATGTGTTCAACATTTGCAGGGATTTTTTGGTACTAGGTATTGCCCAGTAACACCACTTAAATTTTAAAGGTTTTAAAAATCTGTACCTCTGAAACAAATAATACATTATATGTTAAAAAAAAAAAAAAAGAAGAAGATAGTAGGAAGGGAAAAATGGGGGGAAATCGGAGGGGGAGACGAACCATGAGAGACTATGGACTCTGAGAAACAAACTGAGGGTTCTAGAGGGGAGGGAGGTGGGGGGATGGGTCAGCCGGGTGATGGGTATTAAAGAGGGCACATACTGAATGGAGCACTGGGTGTTATACGCAGAAAATGAATCATGGAACACTACATCAAAAACTAATGATGTAATGTATGGTGATTAACATAATAAAATAAAATTTTAAAAAGTCGAGTTTTAAGGCAAATAAAAAACTATAAGTCGTAGATTGAAAAATAACCAGTTAAAAGGCATTTGATTGCAGCCACAGTTAAACCATTTTCCTGCCACTTACTGTACCTTCTGATTTCACTACATGTGCATCAAGTCAAAAAATAAAATCATTCAAAGGGGGGAAAAGTACATAGAATTCAAAGTGGTCTTTATTGTAAATACACATCCATTTAAAAATAGATTTGCCTGGTTTACAGTTTTGAATTTTGTATTACATTGACAGGAACATTAATATCCATTTTTCCATAGCACTTTCTTTTTTCCCCCATAAAGAGGTTTAAAACATGAATACTCAAAACCTACTGCTGAGGATTCTCTAAATTCCTTAAAAAATTATCCAAATAATTTTCACAATGAAGAGTTAAGCTTAATGTAAAAATACATTCATTGTATTACCAGAACATTCAACCAGCACTTTCCTGACAGAGTTCTACAGTAAGTTATATAGGTTACAACTATGTTTTAGGCACTTTTATTATTTTCTAGGAGTTATGAGCTGCCAATTCTATTTGCAAAATTCAGTACACTTGTAAAGGTGTTTCATGTTCACCATTTATCCCTTCCAATAGCCCTTGAATGGTAAGGTATTCAAGAGACTTCTCATTCCCATTTTATTTTTGGAGTTTCAAACTCCAAATTATATTTAATTTCTATCAATTTTATTTTAAATTCAATTAACATATAGTGTATTATTATTTTCAGAGGTAGAGTTCAATGATTCGTCAGTTGCATATAACACCCAGGGCTAATTACATCACATGCCTTCCTTAATGCCCATCACCCAGTTACCCCATCCCCCACCCACCTCCCCTCCAGCAAACCTGTTTGTTTCCTGTAGTTAACAGTCTCTTATGCTTTGTCTCCCTCTCTGATTTTGTCTTATTTTACTTTTCCCCCTCCCTTTTCCCCCTTCTGTTTTGTTTAAATTTCATATATGAGGCGGAGGAGTAGGAGACCTGGATTTCGTCTGGTCTCAGAAAATCAGCTAGACAGGGATCAAACCATTCTGAACACCTACAAACTCAACAGGAGATCGAAGAAAAGAACAGCAACAACTCTCTGAACAGAAAAGCGACCACTTTCTGGAAGGTAGGACGTGCGGAGAAGTGAATCCGAGGCGATATTCGGGAGGATAGATGGCGGGGGAGGGGCCTCTGTTGGCCGCTTCTGGCAAGTGATAGAGCAGCGGAGCACAAAATTGGAATGTTTAGAAGTCTGCTCCGCTAAGGGATGCCACTCCAGTGGCTAAGCAGGGGGTGGAACCCTCGTGGGACAGTGTGGTCTTAGGGCCCTCGGAGTCACAGAAAGACCGAGGGTGCCTGAGTGCGGCAGAGCTCCCAGGTATCAGAGTGGGGAAGCCGGCTGCAGAGACAGAGCCAAGGAGCAGGCTCTCAGCTCGGGGTTGCCGTAAACCATGATCCGCAGCACAGTCGGGCCACTGCTCCTCCAGCAAGGACCCTACAAGCGGCAGATCTGGGGAGACTCCCCTTCCTCCCCCGGGAGGAGTGGCATGGGAGAGCACCACAGGGATCTGCAGGGTTTGGAGACTCCACACCAAGTCAGGTGCCAGAGACAGAAATGCGTGGTCACAGACCGGGTGAGCACGGAGTGTGGCCGGAGACCCGGGAGACGGGAGTGACTGACTGCTTTTCTCTGGGGGTGCACAGAGGAGTGGGAGCCCGAGTTCTTGGATCCTCCAGGGTGGAGATTGAGAGGCTGCCATTTTCACTCTCGGCCTCCAAAGCTGTACGGAAAGCTTGCAGGGAACAAAAGCTCCCAAAAGCAAACCCGAGCAGATTACTTAGCCTGGACCAGGCAAGGGTGGGGCAATTCTGCCTCCAGCAAAAACATTTGGGAACCATGGCAACAGGCCCCTCCCCCAGAAGATCAGCAAGAACCACCAGCCAACACCAAGTTTACCAATCAATGAGAAGGGCAGAACTCCAGAGTTAGGGGAATACTGCACATAGAATCCATGGCTTTTTTACCATGATTCTTTAGTCTTTCAAAGTTAAAAAAAAAAAAAGACAGTTAAAAAAAAATTAATTTTTTTTCCCTTTTTCAACCAACATCTTATCAATCCCTTTTTTAAAAAAACAATTTTATTTTTCGTTTTTAGAGTCATATTCTATCCCTTCATATTAGTTACCCTTATTTTTGGCATGTATATATAAGTTGTTCTCTCTTTAAAATTTTGAGATACAGTTTCTTCTAACAGATCAAAATATACCCTAAATCGCTAGTGTATGGCTTTGTTCTAGTCTCCTGCCTGATCACATTCTCTCCCTTTTTTTTTTCTTTTTTTTTTTAAATCCTCTTCTTTTTTCAAACAACTTCTTATTACTTTTATAAATTTTTTTATAATTTTCATCTTTACAATCATATTCCATCCCTTCATCATATCAACCCTTATTTTTGTACATGTATAAATTTTTCTTTCTTTAAAATTTTGGGAGGCACTTTCTTCTAACAGTCCAAACTACAGTAAAAATCTAGTGTGTGGCATTGATCTATGTACCAGCCTGATCATATTTGATCATATTCTGTTTTCTTTGTTTTGTTCTCTTTTTGTTAGTTATCTTTTTTTTTCTTTTTTCTCCTCCTTTTCTTTTTTCTTTCTTTCCCTTTCTTTTCTGCTGGCTTCAGGTCTTTTCTGATTTGTTTAGAGTATATTTTCTGGGCCCCTTGTTACCCTGTTAGCATTTTGTTCTCTCATTAATCTATTCTCCTCTGCACAAAATGACAAGATGGAAAAAATCACCTCAACAAAAAGAACAAGAGGTAGTACCAACTGCCAGGGACCTAATCAATATGGACATTAGTACGATGTCAGATCTAGAGTTCAGAATCATGACTTTAAAGATACTAGCTGGGCTTGAAAAAGGCATGGAAGTTATTAGAGAAACCCTTTCTGGAGAAATAAAAGAACTAAAATCTAACCAAGTCGAAATCAAAAAGGCTATTAATGAGGTGCAATCAAATATGGGGGCGCTAACTGCTAGGATAAATGAGGCAGAAGAGAGAATCAGTGATATAGAAGACCAAATGATGGAAAATAAAGAAGCTGAGAAAAAGAGAGATAAACAACTACTGGATCATGAGGGCAGAATTTGAGAGA
>NC_138372.1:148242960-148264086 GCF_054177405.1 Leptonychotes weddellii
CCCATATTTCATTCCCATTTTAAAGATGGGGAAACCAAAGTAGTTCATAAACTAGTTGTCATGCTAGGCCCAGAATTCAAGTCTTTTGAGCCTGCATTTATGCTTATCAGTGGTCATGCCATCCTCTTAAGCTATCTTGCAAGGCAAAGTAAATCTGTCACTGCAAAGATGGCAATAGGTGGATTGCTGAAACTGGAGTAATGACCCTTCTGGTCCTTGGAAAATAATGTGCTAGCTAAACTGTCCAGTTAAGATAGTAAGGTGGGGAAGCATGCTGACACCCATTTTCAGATAGCTTAGACAATCTGTCTGTTGTGCAACTTCCTTCTAATAATAGTCATTTTAGCTTTCTCCTGATCCAGTTACCCAGCTTGTTTGTGTACCCTCGCTGGAGCAAAAGAACTCCCACATAGTGCTTTTATCTCTGCTCTAAATACAATTCTAGCAAACATACAACATGAAAGTGATTCTAGTCACGACTCTCAAACAATGCTGGGAGAAACTAAGAAGTTAAGATCAATACAATCATTCCCTCGAAAAACCTCTACTTACTAAAAATTAAGCAAAGGGTTCCATTTCTTAAATTAGAGGTAAAGAGATTTAACTGTGGTTCACCTTTGTCCTCCCAAGCTTTTAAAAGTTCAGTTTAACTTTCTACAACCAGCATTCACTTGTGTCACAGCCAGCAGTTAACCCCCAAGATCCAGTTTCTTCCTCCCATTGCCGTAAAGATGACTTAAACAACTCAAAGACTAGCAGCAAGTCAGTGTAGTAGACCACCAGGATTCTAACCGTAATAATTTACTGTGATTTGTTCAGTAGCTAATATGTATCAGACTTCCCTGTTCTATTTTATATACATCTTAATTCAAACAATTCCATCAGGTATTATATCCATTATTTGGGGAGAACTGAGCACAAAGGTTAAGTAAATTGCTGAAGAACACAGAGCAACAAATGGCCAGTGAAAAACTTGAACCAGCACCAAAACTGCCAAAACCTCAACTGCAGTCCCAATATACTCTTATTAAACTAATTGCATAACCTTGGGCCAGCCATTTCAGAGCTCTGGGTCTCCATTTCCTCCACTATAAAATGACTTGCTGTCTGAGCTCCTGGGTGCTTTACTGTTTTTAATGTCCTGCGAATTTCCAACATGATTACTGCCCACCCCAAGCAGATGTAAATGTTTAAAGTTTTCAACCACTGTGTGTTCTGGCACATTCTCCTTACTCTTCAGGGTGCTAGGATAAAATCTTTGCTTTAAGGTTTTAGTTTCAAGTATTGAACCTGTAACATTAATCTTAAATATTCTCTCTCGGTCCCATATCACCTTCCACCACTATAGGGGTGCCAGTTAGGCCCCACCCCAGTCCACACATTTACAAAGTTACTCCAAGCCACCAGGCAGCCAACAAAGGGCTAAGGAAGCCCTACAAGCAAAGCTGTTGGAAGCAGGTAGCTTTCCCAAAGGTCAAGGGAGCCTCTAGGGCACCTGCCAAGCCTCCAGACCCTGGTGGCGCGGCCTGGGTCTGGCTCCCCAGCCCAAGTGGCCCACGTTGGGCCTTGCCCCTCACAGCCCAGCCAGCCTCCTCTGAATCCTCGGCCCTTCTGCCCCTTTATAAAGGCACCAGGCACCCAGCCCCTACCCCCACTTCTGGTGCTCCCAGGACCAAGGAAACACTCAAGCCTCCTGTCTTACCTCCAGCTTCTGCGACCTCCAGCTCCACCTGTGCATCCGTACCTCCTCCTGAGACACACAGCTGACCCCACACTGCAGTGAGGACACCCGCAGAAGTGGCAGGATGTGCCTGCGCACCACCCAGAGGCCTCCTAGGACAGCTAAAGCACTCGCACCGCGTGGAACCCGCGGTAACCTCCCCTTAAAATAGGACCCAGATGAATGATTTAACTCAAGGAGTTATACCTGAGTAACCTCATCTTCGTGAAGCCCTGATTTAAATACCAAGATTGTAGACATCACATCTGAGACTCATCATATAATAATGGAGATCTGTGGAGTCAGCGACTGAGCACATTTTGCATGTGGGCGCAAAGTAATTTGGGACGGGTTGTATACCGAAAAAAGGTGAAACAATGACATTAAGTTATTTGATACTCTTCTTATCAAGAAGTGGGGTCTGTGTCCCCTGTATTTAAGTCCGGACAGATTTGCTACTTAGTTATAAACAACAGAATGAGGCATGAGTTTCTACTTTGTTGATGGACCATTTGTGTTTGAAACATCCGTGCCTGTAAGAAGTCCAAGACCCTCAGACTGCCATGTTGAGGAGACCTGTATGGGCACTCTCCCAACTGAGCTCACAGCTAACAGCTAGCATCAACTGTCAGCCGCTGTGAATGAGGCATCTTGGACTTAGAAAAGTAAAATGATTATTTTAAGCTGTTAAGTTTTATGGTAATTTTTTTCGCTGCAGTGGTAACTAGGACAAGATATAAAGATTAGAAAGGAAGTAATAAAACATTCATTATTCTTAGAAAACCTAATGTAGGAAGTTTAAAGTATCTAAAGTCAAGCTATCATAATCAAAAACATATTTAAAAGATAACTGGAAAAAAGATCCCTCAATAAATGCTCAATCTTTTATAATCAGTGAGAAATAACTTAAAATCATTTTTAAATGAAAGTCTTTAACTTGTAAAAAGAATCCTCCATACACATAGGAATGAATAACAATAAAGATGTCTAAGTCTTCTGTCAAAAAAATATACAGAGTCAATGGGAGAAATTTTAAAAGACCTAATTAATGGTGGGATATACCGGGTCTTGGATTGGAAAACTCAGTTCAATAAAACAACATTAATTTTCATAAATTGGCTTACCTATTTAATGAAATCTCAATCAAAATTCTACTTGGTATTTTTAGGGGGTAGGGTAGCTGATTCTGACATGTTTAAAAGAATATAAATAACAAATAGAAGTTCCCTTTTTTCACAGAAGAGAAGACTAAATGGCAAGGGTGAAGTGGTTTGTTGATTTAATGATAGGAATTTAAGGATATTCCAATCCAAAAATATTTTATTGTATGAGCATGGAGAAGCATTAGACTTGGGAGTCGAAGTTTGATGAAATTGGAAACTTTTTGAAAGAGCCAATATTAGCAAACCCAGTTGAGAATGATAACTAAAATATTTAATATTTAATATAAGCTCAGGTAAAATCTTCCTCTAAATTTGCTGTGATTATTAGAATGACATTCAATTCTAATCCACCCAGCTATTCTGATAGCTTAAGCATTCCAATGTGAGTAGAGTAAGAAATGGATTTTCGGAGCAAGGCATAATCCAATAAGTATCTCTGAGTATTTTGGGAGGTATAAATGCAGTATCAGTTATACACCAGATAAAACTTCCTTGTTAAAAACAAACGAACAGGGCGCCTGGGTGGCTCAGTCAGTTAAACATCTGCCTTTGGCTCGGGTCATGATCACAGGGTCCTGGGATCGAACCCCACATAAGGCTCCCTGCTCAGACAAGCCCTCTTCCTCTGCCCCTCCCCCTGCTCGTGTTTTCTCTCACTCACCTTCTCTCTCTCAAATAAATAAATATTTTTTTAAAAATGAACAAACAAAAACAGGTTCATAAATACAGAGAATAAACTGGTGGTTGCCAGATGGGAAGAGGACAGGGCATAGGAAAAATAGGTGAAAGGGATTAAGAAGACCAACTTCAAGTTATAAAATAAGCAAGTCACAGGGATGAAAAGTACAGCATAGGGAATATAATCAATAATATTGTAATAACACTGGTGACAGATGGTAACTTCACTTATTGTGAGATAGCATAATGTACAGAATTGTCCAGTAATTATACTGTATACTTGAAACTAATATAATGTTGTATATCAGCTATACTTCAATAAAATATTTTAATTAGGGGCGCCTGGGTGGCTCAGTCAGTTAAGCGACTGCCTTCAGCTCAGGTCATGATCCTGGAGTCCCTGGATCGAGTCCCGCATCGGGCTCCCTGCTCGGCGGGGGGTCTGCTTCTCCCTCTGCCCCTCCCCCCTCTCATGTGCTCTCTCTCAAATAAATAAATAAAATCTTTAAAAAAAAATAATAAAATAAAATAAAATATTTTAATTAGAAATGTAACATGGAAATAGAAGAAACTTTACATTTTAACATATATATATACAAATATAACAAATATATCTATATACAAATATAGATCCATACCTAATATATATATATACAAATATAACAATATATTTATAAAATTATCTCATAAGCCAGAAAATTTGAATATTCTGCATTTAAGAGAGTAAAAGTTTTTATTATTGCTACATTATTACTAAAAAGAAAAGAGGTTGAAAGCATGTGAAATATATGTAACTTCAAATGGATAAAAAGTAAACCTGGTTGTGTGTGGATTTTCTATGATAACTTCTAAGACTTTTTGCATCAGTAATTAATATAATTTCACACCAAGAGAATAGCTATATATTTCCCTTATACCTTCTAATTAAATGTAAAATTTTATGTCAAGTAAGTATACTGTTGAATCAAATACCTACACTCAAATACATGTATCAAATATAACGTCATTTATTTTTCCATATGTTGAAACATGAACAGATGACCTGAGATATATTCCCACTTCAAATAGTTTCTTCATTTCAAAATTATTCTTCTAAAGAAAAATATGTGTAAATTATAAAAAAATAGAAGCTTTGGGGTGCCTGGGTGGCTCAGTCATTAAGCGTCTGCCTTCAGTTCAGGTCATGATCCCAGGGTCCTGGGATCAAGCCCCGCATCAGGCTCCCTGCTCTGCGGGAAGCTTGCTTCTCCCTCTGCCCTTCCCCCTGCTTGTGTTGCCTCTCTCGCTGTGTCTCTCTCTGTCAAATAAATAAATAAAATCTTAAAAAAAAAAAAATAGAAGCTTTAAGGGTGCCTGGTTGGCTCAGTTGGTAGAGCATGCAACTCTTGATCTCAGGGTTGTATGTTTGAGCCCCACTGTGGGTGTGGGGATTACTTAGAAATAAAATCTTTAAGAAATGGAGGCTTTGTAGTAAGATCAAATTTGTATCATTTCTTAGTGATTAGTTTTTGCCTCTTTTTTTCTTTTCTTTGTTGGCTTCGAGCAACTTAATCTCTTCAAGTCTGTATTTTTTCACCTGGAAATTGTGGGTAATAAGAAGACATAGGGGGTGCTGAGAGGAAAAAATCAGATAATATATATAGTGGAATCATGTTTTTAAAAAAATTACCTATTTTGTTTTGTTTTTTTCTCCAGGTATTTCCCCCTTTTTCTTTCCCTCATTCAGGTAGGTTGTGTTCTCTTTAAGGTTTCTGAGGAGGGTGACCAAAATAGAAGTAGAAAATATTCTGAATCTCAAATAACAAAAAGAAAAAATATCAAAAACTATGGAAAATGTCAATACAGGAACTAAATTAAGTTCTTGCCACATTAGTGGCAAAATGGAAGAACAAAAGTCATGTTCCTTTCACACCTGAGATTGTGGAATGAGATCCAAACCTAATACATATATAAGACACCTAGTGGTGGGCCTCTGAAGAGATAAGGGTGGATAATAGTATTAGGCCTATGTTGATCTATTCCATCTCAAATACCTTTCACCATAAAATGAATTTGTAGAATTTTAAATATTAAGAAAAACATTGTTGTACACTAGATTAGATCTCTAATAAGTAATTACACTGTGAATACTTTGAATACTCATTGTAAATACTATGCATTTGGACTCCCAAAGTCTTTGCTGAAAAAGAGTATCTCAGATACAAAAAGGTACATTTCAAAATGGAGTGAGGAAATACAGTTTTTCAGAAAGGAAAGCACTTTAAATTCTCTCAATAAAAGGGGTTGCTCCTAAGGCACTAAGTATTAGACATTCCAAAGAATGGATGTCACTTCAAAAAAGAAAATAAAATTTGAGTGGGAGGATTCTAGCCTGTCCTCTGACACACATCACTGACTTTATCAGAAAAGCATCCATGCTGACACCAGAAAAGTGCTGTGGGTTTTTGTTTGTTTGTTTTTGTTTTGTTTTGTTTTGTTTTTCTGATAGGTCCTGTTATGCAATGAATACTGTATTTGGTTAGTGAGATAACTGTTTATGTGAAAAATAGCTAAATATATATACACAATTTTAGATAGGTAAAATATTCATTATACTAAAAATATTAATTAATACCATTATATTTTTAAAAGCAAATAGTATGAACTTTTCCTCAAGGTTGAATAACTACATTACAAATTAGTTTTCTTTTTTTTCAAATAAAGTTTTTTTAATGATTTGAAATTCAATAAAAGAACAACCAGGAAAAGGAAATTCTTTACGTCAATATGCTAAAAATTTATAAGCTACTTGCATCAAAAGAAGATTAATGTTTTAGAGATAGCCTTGTTTTTTAGTGATATGTACTCTTGCACATACATTTTAATTTGATGACTAGAATAAAATATCAGTATAATAGAGTTCTTTTTCTTTAGTTCTCAAGAAGCCATCAGATATCATGTCAGAGGCTGAGGAACCATTTAATGTTTTTAATTTATTGCAATCTAACATGTCTACCTCTGTGACTTGCATTGTAACATCTAACTACTTAAAATAAGTGATGAAAATTTCTGTGGACAGCTGCCAGAATGGCTGAAGTTCACCAATCAGAAAATCATAAATCATGCTAACACCATAGTAAAGACAAGAGATTAGATGATCATGACATGGAGGTCTGCTTCAACTGTGTCATTAACAACACTTCTTTATTACGAGAACTCATTGCTCTGTAACAGAATGGAGTTTGATATCCTATCCATATTTTCAAAAGAAATTTATTGACTTTTGAGGCAGATTTGTGATAAGAAAACATTTTATTATGCAGTGTTTAAATATAAAATGTTCAAAAAAATATAAAATATTCACCTGCATACTTCCTTATTCCAAGATGTGAAATTCCACTACGTATGAGGTATTTTTTTTTTTCTCTCTAGTGACTGAGAAAGTTCTAGGGGGCATAAACTGAATCTAGAATGATGCAAATTCTCAGAATTCTCCATGAGCCTTTATTAACCAACTGGTTATAATATGATTTTCAGGTGAAACAAATAAAAGGTTTCTCTCTATACATGCAGGCAAAATATACCAGGGACTTTCATAGTCTATTTAAAAAGTTATGATACTCGAACATAAATAAATAAAAGACAAATTGGCTGAATAGATCTGCATGAATTTAAAAGGTGATTGAAGTGATTTTAACTTGTATTTTTTAATTTTATTTCTTTGTTCTCAATTTTCTTTTGCATAATTCTTTATGTCCATAAACTCCAGATATAATGTATAATGTCTTCCTAGACTGAAATAAAAAAATATGTCTTTGGCATAAAATTATTTATCCATTACTTTTTTAATAACACCTTCATTGAGATATAGTTCATATAACATACATATTGCTCTTTTAAAGTGTCAAATTCAGTCATTTAGTACAATCACAGAGTTATGGAAACATCACTGCTGTCTAATTCCAAAATATGTTCATTACCCCAGAAAAAAAACCCAACCCTCTAGCAATCACTCCCCTCTTCCCTTACAGCCTGGCAATTATTTACCTATGTTGTGTTTCTATAGACTTGTCTATCCTCTACTTTTTATAAGAGAAACAATACAGTTTGTTAGTCTTCTGTTTTTGGGTTTTCAAGGCTAATGTGTGTTGTAGCAAAAATAAGTGTATCATTCTTTTTAATTGTTGAATAATATTCTATAGTGACTATACCACTTTTTCCTAATAGTTTTGTGACTTTAATCTTACATTTAAGTTCTAACCCATTTTGCAATAGTTTTTGTGTATGGCATGAGGTATTAGTCAAGCTTCATTCTTTGGAATGTGGATATCCAATTATCCCAGTACCATTTTTGAAATGGTATTCTTTCCTTGTTGAATTGTCTGATTACCATTGTTGAAAATCAATTGATCAATTGATCACAATATAAGGGTTTATTTCAGAATGGCTTAATCTTGTGTTGTTCAGTGGAATGTTCTATTCATGTATATTATGTCTAATTGGTGTATAGTATTGTTCAAGTCCTCTATTTCCTTGTTTATCTTTTGTCCCTTTGGTCTGTCAATTATTGAAAATGGGTTGTTGGGCGCCTGGGTGGCTCAGTTGGTTAAGCGACTGCCTTCGGCTCAGGTCATGATCCTGGAGTCCTGGGATCGAGTCCCGCATCGGGCTCCCTGCTCAGCAGGGGGTCTGCTTCTCCCTCTGACCCTCTTCCCTCTTGTGCTCTCTGTCTCTCATTATTTCTCTCTCAAATAAATAAAATCTTTAAAAAAAAAAAAGAAAATGGGTCGTTAAAGATATCAACTCTTGTTAAATTGTCTATTTTTTTTCATTGTATTCAATATTTGCTTACTGTAGTTTTGGCCTCTGGTTGTTGTCAGATGTTTGTATGTTTATAATTGTTATTATTCTTGAATAATTGGCTCTTTCATGATTATAAATATTTTTCTGTAGCCACAGTTTTTGTCTTAAAATCTATTTTGTCTGATATTAGTATAGCCATTCTCTCTTTTTGTTACTTTGTGTAGTATATATTTTTCTATCCTTTTAATACAGATAAGTGGAGAAGAATATCAATTCACAGTAATCAGATTATAATAATGTAGGGGGTTCCAGACCAACTTAAATATTTTTAGAAATATTAGTGGGAAACTATTGATGCTTTAAACTTTTTTGGTGATCCAAACAGATTTACATTTTTAATAGATCACACTGAATGTACAGTGGGATTTGGATTTAAAAGAAGAGAGGGTAGGGGCACCTGGGTGGCTCAGTTGTTAAGCATCTGCCTTCGGTTCGGGTCATGATCCCAGGGTCCTGAGATCGAGTCCCATGTCGGACTCCCTGCTTGGCGGGAAGCCTGCTTCTCCCTCTTCCTCTCCCCCTGCTTCTGTTCCTGCTCTCGCTATCTCTCTCTCTGTCAAATAAATAAATAAAATCTTAAAAAAAAAATTTTAAAAAGTAAATAAATAAAAAATAAAAGAAGAGAAGGTATACATAGGTGGGAAAGGGGTAGAGGTGGAGGTAGAGTCAAACGGAGTAGGTGTTTGATAAGATAAATATAGGGAAAAAATGCAGAGAATGCATTCCGGGCTTTTTAGGGTATAGATGCATATTATGTATTGGATATGGCAGATGAGGAACACGGAAGTGTCAAAAGAGAACTATCAAATATCACAGAGTTTAATGGTCTCGTTCACTGGGACAAAAACCACTAAAAGGTAACCATTGCTCACACGATCCAAGAAAATTAAAGAAATTTGCTTCTATCCAACAGGGAAATGGGCATATTTAAGAAGGTCACAATTGGGCACTAAAAAAAACAAGTAATACAGAAATTTCAGAACTTAAGGAAGATGTAAAAATTATAACCTATGTAGAATGGTTACCAGCAGGAATTAAGCTAACAGGAAAAAAAATTCTGTGTACAGAATAGTATGTGAAAAGTAAATGCAAATGCAAAATGTGAATGAGAACTGTATATGAAGAGTAAATGCAAATGCAAAATGTGAATGAGAATCAACAAGTTAGGCATTTCTCTTACCTTATGGTGCTGGCAGAATTTATAAATATATGTATGAATAGTTCATTATTTCCTTAATAACCAGAGTCACTATTTTTGTGATTATCAATGTCTTACTTAAAATAATGAGGAGACAAAGAAAAGCAGTAGAAAACACAGAGTATTCCATAGGTAAAAGTAAATTTGAGAGTGGATTCATACTGAATTAGTTGAATTGTTACAGACCTCTACTCTAGACTGTAACCTAAGCCTCAAACTGACTACACAATTAAAATTCTTGAGTCGGAAGAAGAGTGGTATAAGAAATGAAGCTTTTTCTCCTTAACTTTCACTTACTCTTTGTTAAAGAAAGCACAGAATAAAAATAATAAATATAATAGCACTTTCTTCATTACAACGAAAAAAAAAGGTCTCCTATGTAATGTTTAAAAGTAAGAGAAATACCCATGTCTGTACTTATTTTGTTGTTAAATAACCTATTATCTAAATACTGATTTAAATAACTTAAATAGGGGCACCTGGGTGGCTCAGTCAGTTGAGAATACGACTCTTGCTTTTGGCTCAGGTGATGATCTCAGGGTTGTGAGATCAAGCCTCACATCAAGCTCCACACTGGACGTGGTGGAGTCTGGTTGAAATTCTCTTTCTCCCTCTGTATCTGCCCCTCCTCCTGCTTGTGCTCTCTCTCTCTCTCTCTCTCTCCCTCCCTCCCTCTCTAAAAAATAAAAATAAAAATAAAAAATAAATAAGGTAAAATAAAAAACTTAAATAATATAGTATTCAAAAACACTTCCCTTATGGAAACTGGCAAGGTATACTTGTAGCATTTATTTAGGTAAGTTAATATGACATATCAATATTTGACCCCTGTGTTAGAGACTTGTCAAGAAATTAAGAAGTAAAAATCCGTTAACTTAAGCGACCTCATTTCCCCATAATCTGACTATTGCCCTGTCATTTGACAGTTTTTAAGTCTTTACATAAAAATTATATTTCTCCTCAGAACTTACATGGATTTCATAAGTATGCACATAACACAATTAAGGGATAGTCTAGTCAAATACTCCTTTAGAGAAATGTGGTGTCTAATCAGCCCTCATTATATGATGCACAAATATTATAGTTAAATTTTTCACAGATGCCAAAGTGTAATTTATGCTTTTTAACTTCTTTTATACTCCTACTATCATATTTGAAAAAAAATTCTTACAAATCTGATCAACTTTCTGAAGAATATTCATGACTTCTCATCAACTCTAATTTCTACAAATCCCCTATCTTTTAGTGATCTTTCTTTCTCCGACTCTGTCCACTTCTCAAAATCAATAATCTCCAATTTCTCCCTGATTGGATCAATAGTCATAAACTATAAACCAATGTCTGGAACATCGATTTCCATAGCGAGTGTCATTCCTTACGGAACATTGGCAATGCTATAAATCACCAATAACAAAGGATGATTCACAAAGGCTTAAATTTCTTTTTCTCTCTATTTTTTCCTTAAGTTCCCATGAAGTTATAATTCTGTGGAAAAAAGACCAAATGTCAATTTAATTCTCTTTAATCTTTTCTAATTATTTTAAAATCTCATATTTCAACTTTTTTTCATTTCCTTCAATGTTCTACATTCAGAAACTTGAAAATATCTGTTTCTTACATAAATGAGATGTTCTACCACTAACTGAAACTCAATAGGACAAAGAAAAAAAAGCACCATTTTCATCTTTCCAAGTTTTGCCCACTCCCTGTGATCTTCTCTACTATGACTAATTCAATTTCATTTTTTATATCAAACTTAAAAGTTGGGGGAAATCCTTTGATAGAATAATATTACATTTCAATGTCTAAATGTCCATCTTTTACTAAAATTTTAAGTTCTTTTCCTCAAACCACAAACATCACAGGGAGATATACTGCAGGTAGATATAAGAATTTCAACAGTGGTGGGCAGACAAAACAGGAAAGAATGGCACCTGAACTTGGCACTAGCTCCCTATATCATATCAACAGATTACAAAAGCCCCAATAGTAGAAAGTCAGGATAAACAAAGAATAAAGATAAATAAAGAATAAAAGGCATTCTGTAAAATTGGGGACATAAGGAAAAGAGTGTTCAGTTTGAGGAGAATGAAACTAGATGGTTTAGAGCAGGACTCCCCGACCCAATAGAACAGGAACTTAGTTCTCATTACTAGAACATAGATCAATAATGTGGATGTTAAACTAAAAGCAAAGCCAAATATAAGTCCAGATATGAACCAAAGAAATGCATGCATTGAAGCTATCACATCATAGTTTCCAAACCAGGACTCAGATTGCTTCCAAGGAGATACACCTGATAGTTCTGTGGTCCTCACCACAGGGAATGTTGGAACATCAGGAGAGGTCAGGTGGCAAAACCAACTAATGCTTTTTCTTATCAGTTCTATGTGAAATTATCTTTCTGCTCTTTCATTTCTCTACTGTAATGATAGACCTTTAGATAGTGCTATAATTTCATCTTTAGGCAAGTACAATTGACATTCTTTTCATATTTCTCTGCCTGAAGATCAGTTTAAGGTTAGTTTTTCTCTTGAACTTCACTACTCCGTAATTCTCCATTTTCCCCTCCTTCACTTTCTAACTGTAAAACCATCTCTAATATGATATTTAATTCCAACTATTTCACATTTCTTCTCCTGATGACACTGATCCATTTGCTCAACTCCCTTAAGGCCTACCTTTTCTCCTACCTCATTTCTTCCTTTTATGAGAGGTTTTCGTGGGTCATGATCCTTGCAACATGTAGTGAAAATGTTATATTTCCACTTATAAGCATTTCAAAGTTTATCATCATACACAAGGAATGCTAGAAAACACACTTAGCTCCTGCTTGTGGACTGAAATTTATATCCTCACTGTGTCAGTTTATATGCCATACCTGTCTCTGATCTTAGGATCTAGATATATGACTTTTCTTTCAGATATGATTCTTACAATTTTGTCAATTATATTTCAATATAAATGAAACTAAAAAAAAAATTACAAGTCTTTCCTTATGCCTGATATGGTCTGTTACTCTGCAATTAGATATCATGATTTTCCATATACTTCACCCACTTTAGACCTGCAAACACCCAAACTGATATACTATTCAGAGTACAAAATCCATTTTAATATCCTGAATGTGATCTGACTCTCCATACTCTGCTTGACTTCAACTGTACATTTTCCAATATGTCTGCTGAGCTATAGCCTGTTTCTTGCTTTGGGCTCCTGTCTTCCTTATCCTGTAACAACTCACGATGATTAAACACTGAGAATTTCTTGAAATTGTCCAATATCCCTCTAAAAAATGAACCAACTCCTCCATTATGCCACACTTCTACTTTTCTATCCCATCTTTTTCAAAAAGTTTAGCATATTCAATAATTTACCTCTCCATGATAAATATGTTGATTAGCTTGAGTATGATAGTCCCCTCACAATGTATATTATATCAAAATATCCCATTATACACCTTACATATATATGATTTTGGTCAATCATGCCCTAATAATGCTGGGGAAAATCTAGCACTCTTTCCCTTCCTATTAAATTAAAGTTCATAGGAATTAATATACGGATGATATTTTTGAAGCCATTTAGTCAGGCCTCCTTATTTTATATCTGAAGGTTAGAAACATATTTAACTTTTTGAAGATCATGAAACTTATTAGGATCAGGGTATCTAATATCAAACAGACTTTTTTTTTTTTAAAGATTTTATTTATTTATTTGACAGAGAAAGACACAGTGAGAGAGGGAACATAAACGGGGAGTGGGAGAGGGAGAAGCAGACTCCCTGCCGAGCAGGGAGCCTGATGCGGGACTCGATCCCGGGACTCCAGGATCATGACCTGAGCCGAAGGCAGTCGCTTAACCAACTGACCCACCCAGACGCCCTCAAACAGACTCTTTAAGAATTTTAAAAAAGGGTCTGATAGGGGGTGCCTGGGTGGCTCAGTTGGTTAAGCATCTGCCTTCAGCTCATGTCATAATCCTGGGGTCCTGGGATTGAGCCCCATGTCAGGCTCCCAGCTTGGCAGGGAGTCTGCTTGTCCCTCTCCCTTTGCCCCTCCCCCCATGCTCATTTGCTCTCTTGCTCTCTCTCTCTCTGAAATAAATAAATTAATTAAATTAAAAAAAAAATGGTCTGACAAAATATGTACATACCATTGACTATTTGTCCAGGGAACATTTCAAAATCTGTGGAATTTTAATGAGCTTAAAAAATTAACTTCAGGAGAGGGCAAGATAGTCTAGTAGGAGGACCCTAGGCTCACCTGTCCCAACAAAACAACTAATAACTCTCAAAGTATCCTAAGTATCCCAGAAATCAACCTGAAAACTGGCAAAACAAACTCCACAAGTAAAGGTAAAGAAGAAGCCACTTTGAAGAAGGTAGGAAGTGTGGAGACACAGCTTGGGAGAGAAATAGATCATGGTCACTGTAGTGGGGAGGTAGCCACAGTGGTGGGAAAGGGCTGGAGATAGACTAGCACACAGGGGAGTACACCAGGAAAACAAATCCCCAAAGCAATTGGCTTGGAAAGTGAGAGGAGCAACCAGCAGGGTTTAAAACCTAGAGTTTTAAAAATCAGCATGCTTGGCTTTGAGAGAGGAAGACATTGGGGCTGCTCTTGGAAAAAAAAAGGAAGGCAAACAGCTCACAATCATACAGTGTGGAAACAGCGATCTGAAGAGCCTCTGAGGCACACAATGGGGAGGTGATTTGCTCATCTCAGAGGATGTCTCAGAGAGACAGGATTCTCAGAGAGACCCCTCCAAAAACAAAGGAACTGGAGGACATCATTTCTCTCTCCTGCCCCTCTGCATAAGCACAGAGCCACCTGTGGAAACCAGTGCAGTGCTGACACTCACTACCTAACTGGCTTACTCTAAGCCTTGTCTCCTAAGCTCCAGTGGATTTGCCCCTCCCAGTCACATTTACCTCAATCCCATTGTGCTGGACCCCTCCCCCAGAAGACTGGCCCAAACCCCTGCTCATACCATGTCTCCTGACCAGGGAGTTTTGCAAAATATGTACATACCATTGACTATTTGTCCAGGGAACATTTCAAAATCTGTGGAATTTTAACGAGCTTAAAAAATTCAGGAGAGGGGAAGATAGTCTAGTAGGAGGACCCTAGGCTCACCTGTCCCAACAAAACAACTAATAACTCTCAAAGTATCCTAAATATCCCAGAAATCAACCTCAGTTCCAATGGCAGGGGTGATAAATCTCATTTCACAAGCAGATCAGAGCACATCTAATGAAATGTGCCATATTCAAGCCAGGGCCCAAACATTGTTCACAATAGGCAAAGAGTGTATGAAGATATTGGAGATATTCCCAGAAGCCCCAAGTCCTGAGGAAGAGAAGACACTATACTGCAGGGCACTACAGGACCTCTTTGCCATAAAGCCATTACCCTCAATAACAGGAGACATTGCTGAGATTCCTAACACACAGAAACAGACACAGAGACTTAGACAAAATGAGAAGACAGAGGAATTTGTCCCAAAAGAAAGAACAGGACAAGCCCACGGCCAGAGATCTAAGCAAAACAGATATAAGTACATGCCTGATAGAGGATTTAAAGCAATGATCATAAGGATACTCACTGGACTTGAGAAAAGAGTGGAGGTCATCAATGAGACCATTAACACAGAGATAAGGAATAATATAGCAGAGATAAAGAGCTCAATATATGAAATGAAACATGCTTGATGGAATGAACAGCCAGCTGGAAAAAGCAGATGAATGAATTAATGACCTAGAATACAGAGTAATGGAAAGTAATCAAACTGAACAAAAGAGAGGAAAAAAAAGAATTATGCACAGCAAGAACAGACTTAGGGAACTCAGTGACTCCATCAAATGTAATAACATTCATCTTTTTGGAGTCTCAGAAGAAGAGAAAGAAGGGGGGGGCAGAGAATTTATTTGAAAAAATAATAGCTGAAAATTTCCCTACTCTGGGGAAAGAAACAGATAGCCAGATCCAGGAGGGAAGGAAACCACATAAGACTATCAGTGGATTTTTCAGCAGAAACTTTCCAAGAAACAAAGGTGTAGCATGATATAGTCAACATGCTGAATGGGAAAACCGGCAGCCAAGAATGCTCTATCTAGCAAGGCTATCATTCAGAATAGAAAAAGGGTTTCCCAGACAAACAACAGCTAAAAGAGTTAATGACCACTAAACCAGCCCTGCAAGAAATATTAAAGGGCACTCTCTGAGTGGGGAAAAGAAAAACAAAAGAGGCAGTATGAAGGTAGGAAACACAAAAGCAGTAAAAATGATTACTTCTGCAAAATATCAGTCAAGGAACTCACAAAATAAAAGGATGTAAAATATCACACGATATACCAAAATTGTGGAAAAGAGAGGAGTAAAGAATGGGTTCAAACTTAAATGACTATAAACTTAATATAGATGGCTGTCTGCAGAAGAAGTTATATACAACTTGAATGGTAACCACAAATCAAAAACCACTAATAAATATGCAAAGAGAAAGAGAAAGAAATCCAATATATTACTAAAGAAAGCCAACAGGTGATGAAAGAGAGAAAGACAAAAGATCAGAGAAAATCTTCAGAAACAACCACAAGACAAATAATAAAATGGCAATAAGTGCATATCTATCAAAAATTACTTTGAATGTAAATGGGCTAAACACATGAATCAAAAGACATAAGGTAACAAAATGGATAAAATAACAAGACTTATCTATATGTTGCCTACAAGAGACTCATCTTAGACCTAAAGTCACCCGCAGATTGAAAGTGAGAGGATGGAGAAACATCTATCATGCAAATGGATGTCAACAGAAAGCAGGAGTCACAATACTTATATTGGAAAAAATAGACTTTAAAACAAGAGACAAAGAAGGACGCTATGTAGTAATAAAGGGGACCACCCAACAAGAAGATAAAATAATTGTAAATATTTATGACCCCAACTTGGGAGCACAAAAATACATAAAACAATTAATAACAAATACAAAGGAATTCACTGATAATAATACAAGAATAGTAGGGGACTTTAATACCCCACTTAAATCAATGGACAGATTATCTAAAAAGAAAATCAACAAGGAAATAATGTCTTTGAATGACACACTGGAATAGATGGATTTAACAGAGCTATTCAGAACACTTCACCCTAAAACAGCAGAATACACTTTCTTTTCAAGTACACATGGAACATTCTTCAGAATATATAGGCCACAAAACAAGACTCAACAAATTGAAAAAGATTGAATTCATACCATGCATATTTTCTGACCACACTATGAAACTAGAAATCAACCATGAGAAAAAAATCTGGAAAGAACACAAATACATAGAAGTTAAATAACATGCTACTAAGCAATGAATGGGTTAACCAGGAAATGAAAGAAGAAACTTTAAAAAGTACATGGAAATAAATGAAAATGAAAACCCGGTACTTCAAAACCTTTGTGATACAGAAAAAGCACTTCTAAGAGGGAAGTTTATAGCAATACAGGCTTACCTAAAGAAGCAAGAAAAATCTCAAACAACCTAAGCTTACACCAAAAGAGGCTAGAAAAAGAACAACAAACAAAGCCTAAAGCCAGTAGAAGGAAGGAAAAATATAAAGATTAGAGAAGAAATAAATGAAATATAAACTAAAAACAAAACAAAACAATAGAATCAATGAAACCAGGAAATGGTTCTTTGAAAAAAAAAATCAGTAAAATTGATAAACCTCTAGCTAGACTTATCAAGAAAAAAAAAAGGACCCAAATTAATAAGATCACAAATGAGAAGGAGATAACATCTAATACCACAGAAATACAAACAATTATAAGAGAATATTATGAAAAACTGTATGGCAACAAATTGGACAACCTAAAAGAAATGGATAAGTTGCTAGAAAAATATAACCTACCAAACCTGAAACAGGAAGAAGGGAAAATAATTTGAACAGACTGATTACCAGCAAAGAAATTGAATCAGTAGTAAAAAAAAACAAAAAAAACTCCCAGCAGACAAAAGTCCAAGACCAGATGACTTCACAGGCAAATTCTACCAAACATTTAAAGAAGAGATAATACCTATTCTTCTCAAACTATTCCAAAAAATATAAAGAGAAGGAAAACTTCATTCTATGAGGCCAGCATTATGCTGTTACCAAAGCCAGGGAAAGACACCACAAAAAAGAGAACTACAGGCCAATAACTTTGATGAACATGGATGCAAAAATTTTCAATAAAATACTAGTAAACTGAATCCAACAATACATTAAAAAAATCATCATGATCAAGTGGGATTCATTCCCATGTTGGAAGTGTGGTTCAGTATTCACAAATCAATGAATATGATACACCACATTAATAAAAGAAAGGATGAGAACCATATGATCTTTTCCCCTAAGGCCAGGAAAAAAAAACCAAGGATGTCCACTCTCACCACTTTTATTCAACATAGTACTGGAAGTCCTAGCCACAGCAATCAGATAACAAGAACAAATAAAAGGCATCCAAATAGGTAAGAAGTAAAACTTTCACTATTTGCAGATGACATGATATTATATACAAAATACCCAAAAGACTGTACCAAAAAAACTGCCAGAACTGATAAATGAATTCCATAAATTTGCAGGATACAAATAAATCTACAGAAATCTGCTGCATTTCTATACACCAAAAATGAAGCAGCAGAAAGAGAAATTAAGAAAACAATCCTGGGATCCCTGGGTATCTCAGATGGTTAAGCCTCTGCCTTCAGCTCAGGTCATGATCCCAGAGTCCTGGGATCAAGTCCCACATTGGGCTCCCTGCTTGGTGGGGACCCTGCTTCTACCTCTCTCTCTACTGTTCACCCTGCTTGTGCTCTCTCTCTCTGTCAAATAAATAAATAAAATCTTTAAAAAAAAAAAGAAAACAATACACATTTAATGAATCCTTATCAAAATACCTACAGCATTTTTCATAGAACTAGAAGAAATAATTTGTGTAGATCCACAAAACAAACAAACAAACAAACAAACAAAAAACCAAATAGCCAAAGGGATCTTGAAAAAGAAAAGCAAAGCTGGAGGCATTACAATTCCAGACTTCAAGTTATATTACAAAGCTGTAGTAATCAAAACAGTATGGTACTGACACAAAAATAGACACATTGAATAAAACAGGATAGAAAACCCAGAAATAAACCCACAATTATATGGTCAATTAATCTTCCACAAAACAGGAAAGACTAACCAGTGGGAAAAAAACAATCTCTTCAACAAGTGGTGTTGAGAAAACTGGGCAGCAACATGCAGAAGAATGAACCTGGACCACTTTCTTATACCATAAACAAAAATAAATTCAAAATAGATGAATTCAGACCCAAATCTGAGACCTAAGACCATAAAAATTCTGAAAGAGAGCACAGAGAGAAACTTCTCTGACATGGGCTATAATAACTTTTTTCTAGATAGGGCCCCTGAGGCAAGGGAAACCAAAGAAAAATAAACATTGGGACTTCATCAAAATAAAAAGATTCTGCATGCCAAAGGAAACAATCAACAAAACTAAAAGTTAACCTATGGAATGGGCGCCTGGGTGGCTCAGTTGGTTAAGCAACTGCCTTCGGCTCAGGTCATGATCCTGGAGTCCCTGGATCGAGTCCCGCATCGGGCTCCCTGCTCGGCAGGGAGTCTGCTTCTCCCTCTGACCCTCCCCCCTCTCATGTGCTCTCTCTCATTCTCTCTCTCTCAAATAAATAAATAAATAAATAAATAAAGTTAACCTATGGAATGAGAGAACATATCTGCAAATGACATATCTGGTAAAGGGTTAGTATCCTAAATATATAAAGAACTTATAAAACTCAACACCCAAAAAACATATAACCCAATTAAAAATGGGTAGAAGACATGAACAGACATTTCTCCAAAGACATCCAGATGGCAAACAGACACATGAAAAGATGCTCCTCATCACTTATCATCAGGAAAATGCAAATCAAAACTATAATACAATATCAACTCATTCCAGTCAGCATGACTAAAATCAACAACACAAGAAACAGGTGTTGGTAAGGATGTAGAAAAAAAGGAACCCTCTTGCACTGTTGGTGGGAATGAAAACTGCTGGTAGTCACTCTGGAAACCAGTTTGGAGGTAACTCACAAAGTTAAAAATGGAACTACCCTACCATTCAGCAATTGCACTACTGGGTATTTATCCAAAGAATATGAAAACACTAATTCAAAGGGATACATGCACCCCTATGTTTATAGCAGCTTTATTTACAATAGGCAGGTTAGGAAAGCAGCCCAAGTATCCATGGATTGATGAATGGTTAAAGATGTGGTGGTATATATATATACAATGGAATATTATTCAGTTATAAAAAATGAAATCTTGCCATTTGCAAGAACATGGATGGAGCTGGAGAGTATAATGCTAAGTGAAATAAGTGAGTCAGAGAAAGACAAATACCATACATTTCACTCATATGTAGAATTTAAGAAACAAAGCAAAGAAGCAAAGGAATAAGAAAGAGATACAAACCAAGAAACAGACCCCTAGAGAAAAAACTGATGGTTACCAGGGAGGAGGTGGGGGTGATGGGTCAAATATGTGATGATGATTATGGAGTACATTTGTCATGATGAGCACTGGGGGATTAAAATAAAAACTTAAAAAAATTTTTAAATTAACTTCATTGAATCAAATGTTAATAAATTATATTTTCTTTTCTTAGTTTTTAACCAGAAAACTAGCTTACTATTCTAAATTTTGTCCCTATTTTCAACTAATCAGAAAATAATATACCTAATTTAGTATTTCATCCTTCTAAAATTTTCTGTGTGCTTAGTGCACACTGGGGAATTAAAGGTGAATACAGGAAATATTCCAGAATCCTTTTTAATTTTAGTCCTTTATGGAAAAAGAATGAAACCCATACTCAAAAGATTAAGTAAAATTATAAAAAGTCTAGATACACATGCATTAGAAATGTTCCCAGAGTACAGCTAGTCCTAGCACTCCATAATTCACTCCAAATTTTATAAAAGTATTAAAAATACAGCTTAGAATGTTCAAACATTGCACCTAATTCAAGTCATTTGTGAGGGCTGCTATCACAGCCTTCTATTCACAGAAGACTAAGGAGCCATTAGTTTCAACCAAATGCCCCATTAACATAAAAATGAATTATTTGGCCATAGGAAAGGCTGTTAAATTCCACCCAGACTTTTAAGGGTGGATTTAGAAATTCCCTTACAACATTAAGTAACAGTACCCATCGTCAAAGAGGGAGTCATAATTTTATTTTATTTTTTTTATTTTTTTATTTTTTATTTTATTTTTTATTTTTTTTAATTCTTATGTTAATCCCCATACATTACATCATTAGTTTTAGATGAAGTGTTCCATGATTCATTGTTTGTGCATAACACCCAGTGCTCCATGCAGAATGTGCCCTCCTCAATACCCACCATCAGGCTAACCCATCCTCCCACCCCCCTCCCCTCTAGAACCCTGTTTGTTTTTCAGAGTCCATCGTCTCTCATGGTTCGT
>NC_138372.1:148264586-148283534 GCF_054177405.1 Leptonychotes weddellii
AAAAAAAAAATTCTGTTAAATATTGCTATACATGCTATTCATTCAAAGTGGGTGTGTAGGCTTTTAAGACGGGGAATCTAAATTTCACCTATATCTTTTGGTTGATTTACAATTCCCAAAAGCCAAGATATATGAGTATAATAACAAGACTCTATATTAATCACCTATGTCCACATATGCATTGAATAATAGTATACCTTTCTGCAATACTTTCCTTTTTCCTATGTATGCTATGTTTGTTCTGATTGTAGAAATGTCATTTTATGTCTCTGTTGAATCTACTAACTAAAAAATTTGAGCTTGTTGGGGCACCTGGGTGGCTCAGTCATTAAGCGTCTGCCTTCGGCTCAGGTCATGGTCCCAGGGTCCTGGGATCGAGCCCCGCGTCGGGCTCCCTGCTCCGCAGGGAGCCTGTTTCTCCCTCTCCCACTCCTCCTGCTTGTGTTGTGTCTCTCTCTGTCAAATAAATAAATAAAATCTTTAAAAAAATAAAAAAATAAAAAAAAATAAAAGTGAAGAAGGTGACCAAAGAACATATAGACAACTTTGTGAGAAATTTTTATGAAAGGAGGACCAAAGAAATGGAGCAAAGCCTGAAGGTAAAGCAGCACCACGAGAAGTTTATGTGTTTGTTTTTGTTTATCTAAGAGGAGAACTAATACTATATCCCTTTATGGAAAATAATGAGACAGATTTATTAGAAAAAAGTTGGTGATACATGGCACAGCAGACAATTGCAGAAAAAAAGTCACAAAGTAAAACAAACCAACAAACAACGCTGACAAAAAACTCTACAAGTAGAGGGTTTGTCCTACCAAGGTTCCATCGTGTTCCTAATTTCACACATACATAGAGCCATATACCCCAAAGGTGGGAAACCCTGAACAGAGAATTATCCTCCTTTTCAATCTTTAAATTCTAACAAACTTTTGTTCCATGGCCTAAGTCAAAGGATTTTTCATTAACACATAATTAGTAAACAATGGAATTGGTTTACTCTAGCAATATAATTTACTTTTTTCTAATCATTCATTCCATTTACATTTATAAACATTTACATCATTACAATATTATTTTTTACATCAAGTAATTAAGATTTCTTAGTAAATATAAGTAATTTTACAATAAAGAGTATTCTAGCATTTCTCTGTAGTGATAAATATTTTATATTTCTACTCTAATGTTATTATGCAATCCTCCATAATAATTGAAGGATTGTTGATTTATTCATACTATGATTCCACACACTTCCCCAGAAATGCTTTGGAGAACTTTTGTTGATCCTAAGATTCATTCAAGTATCTAGTAAAATCACATCAATTTAGATTTGTATTTATTTTTCTTAATACAGTAGTGTTATAGCACATTTGCAAAGTGTATTTCAAACAATTTTTTGGTCAACTGGCAAAAAATGTGAAGAGAATAATAAAGACTATTTAAAAGACATGTTAACATGAAAAAATCAAAATAGATGTAAAGGATTCAAGTCATGTAAATCTTTAGGGTTTATTTAAAACTGCTGTTATCAATGTCTGTCATATATGTTTATATAGAATGAAGCATATGAGGTAGTACTGAGTTTCACACTCCAAGTTTTTAACTGGTCATGTACTATGATAAATTTCATTTATCAATTTCAGATGGACATTGAGTCTAAAATGACAATTTGGGGTGCCTGGCTGGCTCAGTCAAAAAAGAGCATGCAACTCTTGATCTCAGGGTCATGAGTTAGAGCCTCAGGTTGGATGTAGAGATTACTAAAAAAAAAAAAAATTAATTAGTTAATTTAAAAAAATTTTAGGGGTACTTAAGTGGCTCAGTCAATTAAACATAGGACTCCTGGTTTAGGCTCAGGTCATGATCTCGGGGTCCTGGGATTGAGCTGTGCCTCCACTCGGGCCTCAGCAGGGGGTCTCCTGGACATTCTCTTCCTCTCCCTCTCCCTCTGCCCTCCCTTCTCAAACTTGCTTGCTCTCTCTCAAATAAATAAATTTTTTGAACCAAAAAAAATACAAATTAATACAAATTTGAAGTAGACCTCCATGAAAAAATTTAATTTGTGTGATAAACATACCTCAGTATTTTTGTAATCAATTTCTGGTAAAATGACATACATGGTTTATTAGAAAAATATAAAATTTGAGTTACTAATATTGTTAGCATATTTTCTATTTTAAATAAAATTATATCAGTTTGACTCAAGAGAGCACAATGAAATAATACATGGTCATAATTAAATAATTTAAAAATAATTAAAATGTAATCCAACAGTCTTTCAGACTATTTCTTAAATTAAATTAATAATGTATGCAAAAATTCTCAACAAAGTACTAGCAAGTTGAATCCAACAGTACCACAGTCAAGTGGGATTTATTCCTGGGCTGCAAGTGTGGTTCAATATTCACAAATCAATCAATGTGATACACCGCACTAATGAAAGAAAGGATAAGAACCATATGACCCTCTCAGTAGATGCAGAAAGAGTTGGATTGCAAGATGCATTGACAAAGTACAGCATCCATTCTTGATAAAAGCCTTCAACAAAGTAGGGATAGAGAGAATGTAGCCCAACATCATAAAGGTCATATACAAAAGACCCACAGCCAACATAATCCTCAATGGGCGAAAATTGAGAGCTTTTCTTCTATGGTCAGAAACAAAATAGTGATGTCCACACTCACCATTGTTGTTTAACATAGTACTGGAGGTCCTAGCCTCAACAATCAGACAACCAAAAGAAATAAAAGGCATCCAAATTGGCAAGGAAAAAGTCAAACTTTATCTGTTCACAGATGATATGGTACTCTATGTAGAAAACCCAAAAGACTCCACCAAAAATGCTAGAACTGATACATGAATTCAGTAAAGTCACAGGATACAAAATCAACTTACAGATATCTGTTGCATTTCTATACAATAATGAAGCAGCAGAAAGAGAAATCAAGGAACTGATCTTATTTACAATTGCACTAAAAACCATAAGATACCTAGGAACAAACCTAACCAAAAAGGTGAAAGACTTGTACTCTGAAAACTATAGAAAACTCATGAAAGAAATTGAAGATGACACAAAGAAATGGAAAAACATTCTATGCTCATGGATTGGAAGAACAAATATTGTTAAAATGTCCATAGTACCCAAAGCAATCTACACAGTTAAAGCAACCCCTTTAAAAATACCACCTGCGTTCCAAAATCTTCACCTTTGGCTCCATTGGGCTGGTTGTCTCTTACTATTGCAGTGGTGACCAACTTCATCCTGTCTTTCTCAGACTCTTAACATCTGGAGGTCTTCCTACTCCTCTCAGCAATTCCACCTAGATCCATAAGCCTGGGCCTTTCTTACAGTCTCGCTCTTCACAGCCCCCACCCCCCATCTACCCTCAACTCACCAACATGAGTGCAGATCCAGCTCTGCCCCAATGCCCACCTGGCCCAAAGCACCCAGTTCTAGAGACTCTTCTCTAATGCCTGAGATTTATGGGCCTGAAGAAAATTATGCATCCCTGCAAATGTCATCTGCTGAGACACCCCACGCAGAGACCGTCTCTCCTCTTCCTTCCTCCATGGATCTGCTTGCTCAGGACAGACCCAACTCCTCCACCAGTCCCAGGGTAAAACTACCACCCATTTCTGGAGAGGAGAGAACAGTGAGGAAGGAAGATATGGCCCAGGGCAAGAAACAGAAGATCAGGACCCTGTTCTCTCAGACCCACCTCTATGTCCTCAATGATCAATTTCAGAGACAGAAATACTTCAGTCTCCAGCAGATGCAAGAACTTTCCAACATTCTGAACCTTAGCTATAAGCAGGTGAAGACCTGGTTCCAGAACCAGAGAATGAAATGTAAGAGGTGGCAGAAAAACCATTGGCCAAAGGAGAGCAAGAGTGTGACTCAGAACAGCACAGCAACCGCAGAATACCCAGGCTTCTATTCCTACCACCAGGGATACCTGAGGAACACTTCCAGAAACCTTCCAATATGGAGCAACCAGACCTGGAATAACCCAAACTGGAGCAACCAGACCTGGAGCCAGTCTTGGAGCAACCACTCCTGGAACGGCCAGTCTTGGAGCAACTATTCCTGAACCAGTCGGACCTGGTGCCCCCAAGCCTGGAACAATCAGCTCCAGAACTGTGGAGAGGAATCCCAGCAGCCCCAGATCCAGTTCCAGCAAAATTCCTTCAGCGATTTGGAGTCCATCTTAGAAACTTCTGGGGAAAGCCAAAATACAACAACCTGCTAAGTATTGTAGTACCCAGCAAATAATGGATTTGTTCCCAAATTACTCTGTGAACATACAGCCTGAAGATGTGTGATGATGAGTATATTATTTGATCTCAATTTGGGCAGTGGCTGTATTACTTCTCCTAGGCTTTGTCTTTTAGCGTCCCATATATCTCTGCCTCGATATTCTGTTTCCCTTTATTCTTATTGTGTTCATTGAGGGGGTACGATTGGAGTCAAAGAGGTTTCAGTAGCATTGGCTGCTATGGACAACATGATAAAAGGTGTTTCTGGCTACAGATAACTAGATACAATCCTAATGTGGATATCTTTAGACTCTAGAATCTAACCTCAAGAATAGGAAGTGAAGATACAAAGACGTGTGATGAAGGATAATTTGTATTTTCCGAGAGTGTGAGGCTTTTCTTGTTAATAACCTCAATTGTTAATGGTGGAGGGTTAAGCTATAATGTGCTTCATTGATTTCCTCTGTCCCTTGTGATGTTTTACTAGAACTGTTAATTTGTTCATTATTCTAGTATTTGTAGAAAGATGTTTTGTATTTTAATGTATCATGATAATAGTACAAGTTTGGCTGATTGGTAGTTTATAGGTTTAAGTACAATTAAATAAAATACCCACTTTACCCTTAAAAAAAATAAAAAATAAAAATAAATAAAAATACCACCTGCATTTTTCACAGTGCTAGAACACACAATCCTAAAATTTGTATGGAACCACAAAAGACTTCTGAATAGCCACAGCAATTTCTTTCAAGAAAAAGAAAAGCAAACTAGGAGACATCACAATTCTGGACTTCAAGCTATATTACCAAGCTTTGGTCATAAGGACAGTATGGTAGGGGCACAAAAACAGAGACATAGATCAATGACACAGAATAGAAAACCCAGAAATGAACCACAACCATATGGTCCAACTCATCTTCAACAAAGCAGGAAAAAATATCCAATGAAAAAAAAATAGTCTCTTCAACAAATGGTGCTTGGAAAACTGGACAGCAACATGCAGAAGAATGAAACTGGACCATTTTCTTATGTCATACACAAAACTATATTCAAAATGGATGAAAGAACCTAAATGTGAGACAGGAAACAATCAAAACCCTAGAGCACATAGGCAGCAACCTCTTTGACATTAGCCATAGAAACTTCTTACTAGACACGTCTCCTGAGGCAAGGGAAACAAAAGCAAAAATGAACTAGTGGGACTTCATCATGATAAACAACATAGGAAACAATAGGTGTTGGTGAGGATGCAGAGAAAGGAGAACCCATTTACACTGTTGGTGGGAATACAAACTGGTGCAGCCACTCTGGAAAACAGAATGGAAATTCCTCAAAAAGTTAAAAATAGAACTACCTTAAGATCCAGCAATTGCACTACTAGGTTATTTACCCAAAGGATACAAAAATACTGATTTGAAGGGACACAGGCACCCCAATGTTTATAGCAGCATTATCAACAATAGCCAAATTATGGGAAGTGCCCAAGTGTCCATTTAGACTGATGAATAGAGAAAGAAGCAGTGAGAGAGAGAGAGAGATAATGGAATATTACTCAGCCATCAAAAAGAATGATATCTTACCTTTTGCAAAGGCATGGATGGAGCTAGAGTATATTATGTTAAGCGAAATAAGTCAAAGAAAGACAAACACCAGATTATTTTACTCATATGTGGAATTTAAGGCACAAAACAGATGAACATGGGGGAAAAAAGAGAGAGAGAGGCAAACCATGAAACAGACTCTTAGCTATAGAGAACAAACTAAGGGTTGCTGAAGAGGAGGCAGGCAGGGGGATGGTCTACATGGGTGAGGGGTATTAAGGAGGGCCCTTGTGATGAGCACTGGGTGTTATATGTAAGTGACAAATCACTAAATTCTACTCCTAAAACTAATATTACACTATATGTTAATTAATTAGAATTTAAATAAAACCTTGAAACAAACAAATAAATACACGTGAAGAAGCAAAAAATTAATAATGTGGAGCCTTTGAAACTACACACAGATAAATCTGCTTTAAAATTACAGAAATATAAAGAAACAAAATTTCCAGAAATTAATGAAATGGGAATTCTTATTTACATTATAAGAAGGCTGTGTACTATCCAATATAAATCAAAATATACCATCTATGTTTTCATATGTCAAATTTTTCTCTAACTCATAATGAAAAGAAATTCATATAGATAAATTCTCTCTTCTTACATTAAAAAACTCGTATTTGAAAGATTTCATTTGATAAATTTCTCATCTGAACACATTTCATTTTTAATTGCCTTGACTTTATTTCCTATTTCTTCTTCATGGCTACTAAGTTCAAGAAAATCATTTTGCGGGGCGCCTGGGTGGCTCAGTCATTGAGCGTCTGCCTTCGGCTCAGGTCATGATCCCAGGGTCCTGGGATTGAACCCCGCATCGGGCTCCCTGCTCAGCGGGAAGCCTGCTTCTCCCTCTCCCACTCCCCCTGCTTGTGTTCCCTCTCTCGCTGTGTCTCTCTCTGTCAAATAAATAAATAAAATCTTTAAAAAAAAAAAAGAAAATCATTTTGCTATTTTTCTCTACCCACGAGCCAAAATTATTTCTAAGCATAAGATTAGTGTTAATGATAAATTTATGTTAGTCTTTTATTTACATGCTGTCAACATTTTTACCTTTTTTGCAAATTTTTAATTCATAATTTTTACAAATTTTATGTCAGAGACAATAGTTTTTTTATATATACTGTATATAAAACATATATATATACATATATATTTGTCCCATAGGTTGTGAATTTTAAATCCTCATTTTTGTTTGCCTTTTAATATAAGGATGACTTTTAAAAATTCAGCAGCTTTCACATTTTATTTAGTGTAATCTATCAATCTTTTCCTTAGTGACATATTTTCCTTTTGGCTTTTGTAGTTAGAAAACTTTCCTGTCCCATGAGCTGACAATATTCTGCTGTATTTCTTCATGGACTTTACATTTTCATTTTTAAAATTTAATTACAGTCATCTGAAATTTATGTTGTAGTACCTGTGTTAGGAAATCAACTCAATTCATCATATAAACTCCTACTACTCTGATATAAAACAAGCAAACAAAAGTACAAAAAGACAAATGAGAGACCGATTTTACAAATAAATGTAGGTGGAGAAACCCTAATGAAATTATGATGGAATAGGTATATCTTACAGTATGGAAAGATAGTTCAACAAACACTCCTAAATATAAAAGATGGGAAAGAAGAAAAGAAATAGCACTCATTATGTTCGGATGATATTTACAAAATTATCCAAAAGTATACATAGAATATTAACTAAAAGCTTATTAAATGCTTTTTAAAATAATACTAAAAATGAGGAATACAAATTTTGAAGTTTTTAGATAGAATCTACCCTTTTGAAGGATCTTTATAAAATGATTCTTTTTTAAAAAAAGATTTTATTTATTTATTTGAGAGAGAGCACAAGCAAGGGTGGGGCAGAGGGAGAGGGAGCGAAACAGACTCCCCACTGAGCACAGAGCCTGACGTAGGGCTCGATCCCAGGACTCTGGGATCATGATCTGAGCCAAAGGCAGACACTTAACTGACTGAGCCACTCAGGTGCCCTATAAAATGATTCTTAAAAGTATCTTTTATTTGGCATTTGAAAAGGTGATTGAAATTTATCTAAAATTTATGGAATCCAGATACCGCAGTGGTAGAACACTATACACATGTCCTAGGAAACAATCTTCCTTATGCCTCTCAAGTTTTCCAATATCTCATAAGCAGGTTTACCAGCCCTCTTTTCATTGTCCTGTGAGAATTGAGGCTTTGAGAACCTGAACAATTGCTGATAATCTGGGTATTTGTGTCACTCTATGTAAGTCTTTGTCCCTGACTCAGTAGTTTTGAGTCTTCTGCCAGCATCCATTAAACTGTGCCAGGCTAATTTGTTAACTTTTGAGTTGGGCAAAATCTCAGAACCTTCACAGTTCTTGACAATATGTAGATATTGAACTATAAAGTTTTACAGATGGGTCAGTAGTTTCTGTTACTCCTTCATCACTCAAAGAAAATAATTATATTTATCAAAATGACCAAAACAACAACAATTATATTTATTAAAATGACCAAAACAAAACACACAGTTTCGCACATATTGCTACCTTTGTTTCCAGGCATCATCTTTTCTAGCCACCATATCTGTACAAAGATGTTTTTCATTGCTCCAGGGTCCTTATAATAATCCATAAAGTTCTTTTGAAATTTTGTTTAAGCACTTGCTTGAAGGATTGTATTGATAAAATGAGTATTATTTAATTAGATTTTGCACAAGACTTTTCATTCTTCCATTGTGCTCTCTCTTCAAGTCAATGGGAATGACTGCCTCATCATGCTCCATTTCTGTTTCTAGCACTGACCTGTTAGCTCAGAGGGGCAACTCCTGAGAGGATTCCTTCTCTTTTGACCCGTGGCACTGGAAGAGCACTGTGCATGTGTGTGCACGTGTAAAAAGTGTCATCTCTTCCTTTGGTTCAAATTGAAAATAGATTATTGCCCATTAGCACTTTGATTCTAGGGAAACTTAGATTAGGGTGCTACTGCATAATTATTGAGCCCAGATAACACTTGGATAATTGTCACTTCTATTTTCTTATTTGAACAACTTTCTAAGAAAGGCAAAACAAATACCTGGATACAGTATTCCTTTTGAGAAGATGGAAATTCAAAGAGTTTATATGTCATCACCAAGCATTATAATATAAACGGACATATAGATATATGACAAATCTATGATGTTGACTATATATTAATATTATGGATTCACTATTTAATATATCAATATTATGCATTTAACATATAATATGCAATATTATATATTGACATAATATTGACAGAGCTAACATTTACTGAATCTTTACATATTAGACACTGCTTCATGAATGTTACATCATTAACTCCCTGGATCTCCAAAACACCTTGTAGGATCAGTATTATATTAATCATTTTACATTATGAAGAACTGAGCCTCACAGCATCTGAGTGATAAAATCAACATTAAATATTAGGTCTTGTAACACCATGTTCAACGCTTTAAAAGTTTATCTATTACCCTTTATTTCTCACTAAGAAGAAAGACATGCTATGTTAAAAAATACATCCACGTTAAAAAATACCTTCATATTAAAATGTGATCTTCTGAAAAATAAGAATCTGAAACACATCATAAGATTATATTTAAATTGTATCTACCCTATACAATAGAATATAAAGACGTACTATTTACTAACTTAAAAGAAATTAATTTACCAATGTAAGGAGAAAAAATGTGAAGAATACATTAATTTTATCTCTTTTTGGGAAAAGAATGGATCCACTTAGGTTGATTAATTATAAAATGCATCTTCAAACTTTCTGTTTTTTCCCCTCCTTGTATTTTCTATCTTATGTTTAGCTATCACTTAAATGAGTCACTCACCAGAATATACTACGCAGAATTTTAAGATGGACTCCAAGAGCCACCTTTTCACCATGAATGCAGGTGGAACCTCTGGATATGATGAGAAAGTTGCCCTCTTCATTAGATTACATTATTTGGCATTGGTGGTGGGACAGTCACTCCTGTAATTATGTTATGTTATACAGGAATCTTTACTAGTCAACTGGAGAGGGAGGTAAAGTCAGACAGATGTATTCCAGCTAAGCTGGAAGAAAGCCACGTCGTGAATGCCTTTTGTGGGAGGAATGGTAAGGAACCACAGGCAGCCTATAAAAACTGAGCCAAGTCCCTGGTCAATCCCCGGCAAGAAAATATGGATCTCAATCAAATCACTATAAGGAAATAAATTCTACCAGCAACCAGTAAGCTTAGAATAGGAACCTGGTCTTAGGTGGAGCCACCTAAGACCACCTAAGTGTTAGCCAATACCTTGACTGTAGCCTTGTGACATCTGAGCTAAAAACCGAGCCAGACGTCTGACCTATAGAACTCTGAGATTATAATTTGTGATGTACAGGTCTGCGAAATGGTGGCAATATTTATTACACAACATAAATATAAAACCAATATAGATGAGGATGATCATTTTGTGGACAGAATTCCTTTAAATATCCCTATAAGAAACAAATGTTATGACACATCGGCATGGAAAGACACGACGAAATACTGCATGAAGCATAACCAGTGAAGACTAGTGAACAGAAGAGCAACTGTCAGAGATCTGCTTGTAAGATAAGAAATATAGTCTCCAATTGAAAGCAGGGTGAAAGAACCAAAAGTATCAATAAGTGCCTTCAAAGATGACAGACAACCAAATTATGGTACTTTCAAATGAATATGAGGAAAACTATTTAGAAGATGCGATTGTTTTAACTACAAATTGAAAATATTATCATTAATGTAATAATTAGATAAAAAGAACAATAACTAAAGAACATTTAAGTACCTGAATAATACTAAAAAGCCCCACAAACCATGCCTTGAAGTCAATTCACATTTCATCATATGAGGAAACATCAACATGTTGTTCCAAGAATATTATTAATTGATATTGTTTCAGATTAGCTTCCTGCATTCCTTTTGTTTTTTTATTATCTATTTCCCATTTACTTCCTGTTATGACTTTGCTTCACCTGTGACCAAATAAAAAACTTTTTGTGTCTTTTTGTGTCTCCCTTTCTCACGGGGGAATTCCATTAATTAAGGTTTTGATAACAGCTTCCCACATTCATTAGCGTTAGAAGTTGACTTTTTAAAAATATGATTAAAAGGTATACAAAATTTAAAGAATATTCTAGACAAGATAGCATACTGTATAGATAGAAAAATTATAATTTTATTGGAATATTGAATGCATTTTGTAAACTATGTTTTCTTATGTGGTATGGGAAAAATGACCAAAAATCCATCTTTAAACTGAGAGTTGTGTAATAAGTACCAAAAATAGGATTTTATAACAATTATTTCTCTATATGGAAATATAATTTTATCTTATACAGTAGGCATATTCATTGACTCAAAATGATTGATGCTATGTATTATTCCTGTTAAAATATTTGCATTTTATTTTATCTATGTTTATTTTTTTATGATATTAAATTATAACTGTTAAAGAGATTAACTATTTTTTAAGGAAAAAGTCATTTCAGATTTAATTTTCTGTGGTATGCGATCATTCTTATAGTCAAATAATAAACATTAATTTATATTTTTCTAACTTACTACATTTTAGTAGGGGGAATCAAGATAAATTCACAAAGTAATTTCTTAACCAAGCTTATAGTATATTTTCTTGTAAGCTATTACTTATAACAAATTATCACAGTGTATGGTCTTTGAATGTATAAAACACAAAAAAATCTTTGACTTATAACTGGAATCTTAAATTATCACAGTCTTAAACTTCATTCTAACACACATATCAAAATGATAAATTATAGCAGTTGGCAGAAACAACACATTTAGCAACATATATAAAAGAAGGAAATTCAATGTGAAATGAGATTACATAATAAGTTTAATAATCCTATTTCTGGGGAATAAAACACAATCTTCAACATTATCTTATCTTTTCCACATGAATCAAAAAGATTAAATAGGTCATATATCACTGGTTTTAGCAATTTTTCATTTTCATCTTGATTTTCTTGTTATGCTATATGAGCAATTTTGTATTTTTAAAAATGCTTCATAAACTACTTCAAGTAAGTAAAGATTTTAAAGCAAAGAACATATGCATAAAAGGAAAATAATTTTAAATATCATTTATGGCTTTTCTCAAATAAAAAGCCCCAAATTTCACTACACCTTACTTATTTAAGGTAAATATCAATGAATATCACAAGTTCTAAGTAGTTAAACGTAGCCTACATCTGCCTTTTAAGACATTGACTGCCATTTTAATTCTTGGAAAGTGGGAGATATATTAACTCTTTCCTTAATACTGGGGCACCTGGGTGGCTCAGTCGTTGGCCATCTGCCTTCGGCTCTGGTCATGATCCCAGCATCCTGGGATTGAGCCCCCGCATCGGGCTCCCTGCTCAGCAGGAAGCTTGCTTCTCCCTCTGCCACTCTCCCTGCTTGTGTTTCCTCTCTCACTGTCTGTCTTGCTGTCTCTCTCTGTCAAAATAAATAAATAAAATCTTTAAAAAAATTCTTCATTACTGATGAAATTATTAGATATCTATATATCAGTTGAGTTTAACAAGCATGTATTAAGTGCTTTCCATGTTTCAGGAGACATGTTTGTAAAACAAGTAAAGTAGATACCATACCCTTAAGCTACTCATAGCCTATGTGAGCAAAAACATCCAAAACGGTAAGAGACAGTATTGTGACAAGGCATGTACATATCTAAGCATGTAGAAAAAGATCATTGAGCATTTTGGGCTCAACCTTGGATTCTATAAATGAGTTTCTATAAATGATTAAGTCCTGCATAAAGCCTGAAAGAATAAGAAATGAATAGGCCAAAGACGTGTGTACAGGGTGTTCAGGGAAGAAGAGATAGAGATGTATTTCTATACCTAAGTAGGCTGACTCTATGAAACCTGAAAGGCAAAAGGTTTGAATTTGAGCAAGAGGAAAAATTGTCTTTACATGTATGACATCTGTTTTTTTAAATGTAATATCTTTCATTTATTCTTAAAAGTATTTAAGGTAATGATCCATTAACTTCTTTTATGAACCTAACTTACCTTTATTGGTAGCAAACTGTTTAATATATTTAATTTTATTACATAAATTTCTCTTGCTACAATTCAACTGTCTTGCCAGAACCATAATTAACTTGATCTTAAATTGTAAGCTCTTCATTAAATTTCATGGTACTGCAGTTTAAATTTTTAAAGTTTAGGAATTGAAAATAACCCCTAAAATTAAAAATCACTAAAGTCATTTGATGTTCCCAAGGATTAACTTCTATTTTTTTTAATTTTTTTTAAGACTTTATTTATTTATTTGACAAAGAGAGACAGTGAGAGAGGGAACACAAGCAGGGGGAGTGGGAGAGAGAGAAGCGGGCTTCCTGCTGAGCATTACCCAGGACCCTGGGATCATGACCCGAGCCAAAGGCAGATGCTTAAAGACTGAGCCACCCAGGCACCCCTCAAGGACAAACTTTTAATTGTGACAGATAGCTAAATAGAATAGTAAGTAGTACAAATATTCATTTGTATGTCAAGTAGTTAAAAAGAACAAAGAAATATAGGTCACCCATAATAAATGTAAGAATACATTTCAGCTTTTATGTTTCATATTGTTTTAATATACATTATCAGTAATTTTTATTTTTATAATACTCTTTTGTACTAAACTCTATGTGATCCTACCCATTTAACTATAAATGGAATTATAGTTTATAGTTAGATATAAAATAGGTCTCCAAAATGTATATGGTTTACATTTGCAGGGAATTTATACATATTTTATGTTAATGTAATTTTTTGTTAAATTCTTGCTTATTAAATTTTTTTCATATAATTTTCTAGGGTGGGAAAATCCATGTAAAATGTTTAGCACTGTGATTGGCACAAAGAGATCACTCAGTGAATAAAGTGTTATTAGCCAAATTTCTGTATCTGAATTAAAAGATAAAAATGATTTAACAGTATATTTTCTAAAGGTGAAAACTTTTAACCCTTTTACCTATAAAAAATGATTATGCATCTTTGAAGTAAAATGTAAAAGAACTCTGTTATACGAAACAACTTTTAGCAGAAACTGGAATATATTTTGAATTCTGTTTGGCAGATTTAGAAAAGACCTAAGAGTATTTCTCACTATGAGCTCCATAGAACACAGATCTTACCAGGTTTATCCTGATCGAATTTTGAAAAATGGTTATATTACTATTCAACCTAGTATATGTTAGTGTTTCTCAAATTTACTGTTTCATAGAACAGTATTTTAGTTATTTGTTTTTATTAACATAAAAAATGAAACTAAAGTACTGTTAAAAAAAAAAAAAACCTTGGGAAATAGTGACAAGATATTGAGGTGTATGGTAGACGGTAATGAGAAAAGATAAAGATAAATGCAGCTAGATATTAGTGGGAAAATTTTCCACAGAAATTTAACAACTCACAGCTTTGACTTCAAGGAGTTTAAAAGAAAAGTGTTTCCAGTAAATGAATAAGAGCTCTTAACCTCAGTCAAAATTTGTGAAACACACCCTCCAGAGTTTTAAAGTAAATGGGCTGAAGTAGGGCAATAGAAGTTTGTAAGAACGGAGTTCTGTGAAGATCAGAGACTGACTTACATTTATCAATTATATATTCTTTATTGGATTTACAATTGGAATTGCAATGCATATTCTAGGAATTCATTCCATGTCTGATTCAGGATATGTAACTGGGGCCAAGAATTTTATATTTTACATTTTAACAAATTCTCCAGATGATTCTGATGCATGCGGTCCAGTGTTGGCAGATTGAGAAACACAGATAGATACACAAATATTACTAATACAGAGGGTTCTCATAAATTCTAATACACAAGGACAAGGTCTTAGGATACTTTGAAAGATTAAGATGAAAGGTACAGCAAAGGGGATATAGTCAGTGGTATTGTAATAGGGTTGTATGGTGACAGATGGTAGCTACACTTGTGATGAGCATAGCATAACCTATAGATTTTTTGGATCACTATGTTGTACACCTAAAACTAACGTAACAGTGTGTGTCAATTATACTTCAAACAAAAGATGACTAGGAAATGATTATATAGAGGAAAATGTAATGAAAATTAATGAGATTCAGACATTAGGATCATCTGAAAAAAAACAAAACGTGCAGGTATAAATTTAGAGGAAATGTCCAAATTAGTAGATTAATTTCATTGTAGTAGGAGTAGGGTCCAGAGTTGTAATTTGAGGTAATTATGGAATGATAACTTGGATCCGAAATGTAGGGATGTGGAAAATGAGCTTTGAAATTTCAAACTAAGGGCGCCTGGGTGGCTCAGTTGGTTAAGCGACTGCCTTCGGCTCAGGTCATGGTCCTGGAGTCCCAGGATCGAGTCCCACATCGGGCTCCCTGCTCAGCAGGGAGTCTGCTTCTCCCTCTGACCCTCCTCCCTCTCATGCTCTCTGTCTCTCATTCTCTCTCTCGCAAATAAATAAAATCTTAAAAAAAAAAAAAGAAAGAAATTTCAAACTAAGTTTTCTGGACTTCACAATACGATAGTCCCGCCTTATCCGCAGTTTCGCTTTCCTCCACTTCAGTTACCCAGAATCAACTGTAGTCCGAGAGCAGATCATCCTCCTTCTGACGAATCATCAGAAGGTCAATTGTAGCCTAACTCTACATCAGAGTGCCTACGTCATTCACCTCACTTCATCTCATCACGTAGGCATTTTATCATCTCACATCGTCACAAGAAGGGTGAGTACAGAATATTTTGATAGAGACCATGTTCACAAAGTTTCATTACAGTATATTATTATGATTATTCATTTTATTATTGTTGTTAATGTCTTATTATGCCTAATATTTTAAAAATTTATTTACTTTTTTAAAGATTTTATTGATTTATTTGCGAGAGGGTGAGAGAGAGAGAGCAAGCGTGCACGAGCGGGGGGAGGGGCAGAAGGAGAGGGAGAAGCAGACTCCCCACTGAATAGGAGCCCAATGTGGGGCTCGATCCGGAACTCCGGGATCATGACGTGAACCAAAGGCAGATGCTTAACTGGCTGAGCCGTCCAGGCACCCCAGATTTATTTACTTTTTTTTTTTTTTTTAGAGAGAGTGTGTGAGACAGGCAAGGGGCAGAGGGGGAGGGAGAGAGAGAATCCTCAAGTAGATTCCCCACTGAGCGCAGAGCCCAGTGGAGGTCAGGATTGGTCTCACAACCCGAGATCATTACCTGAGCTGAAATCAAGAGTGGGACACTTAATCGACTGTGCCACCCAGATGCCCCACTATGCCTAATTTATAAACAAAACTTTATCATAAGTATGTATGTATAAGAGAGAATATAGTATATAGAGAGTTAGGAACTATCCACGATTTCAGGCATCCACTGAAGGGCTTGTAACATATACCTTGTGATTAAGAGGGGACTACTATACACCAGCTGGTCTTGACAGACTCATTGGCCATGGTTAAATAAATACTTGCAGCTGCTCCCTCTGTAAAATGTTACATAGTGTCCCATGGTATGGTAGGACAAATGAAACCCATTCCCACTCTCCCCAACCCCCCAACCAAATATCTCTGGAATCAGTGAATATGTCATGGGACAAGGCAAAAAGAACCTTGCAAATGTAATTAAGTGTAAGGAATTTTACACAGGGAGATCAGACTTGATTACCCAGGTGGGTCCAATTTAATCACACAGGCCCTTAAAACAAGAACTTTATCTACTTGAAGTCAGAGATTGTGGGGGGAAGAAGGTAGTAGAGGGATGCTTCAGAAGGGGAAGTCAGAGAGATTCTGAGTATGAGAAGGATGCAGTGCACCCCTTGCTGGCTCTCAGATGTAGGGCCCAAGTACAAGGAAGATAGAGGCCTTTGGGAGCTGTGGGCACTAGTATCTTCCCAGAGCCTTCTGATAAGAGACCAACCAGCTGACATTTTTATTTCAGCCCTGCGAGACCTTGAACAGAAAAACTAGCGGAGACCACCAGGATTTCTCAGTTCCACAACTGTGAGTTAATATATTTTTGTTTTAAGATGCTAAATTTGTGTTCATTTGTTAGAATAGCAATAGAAAACTAACACAGGGTAGAAGGTACCATCACAAATCAATGCTTGAAGATGTTCTTTAACATGAATACCAATCACTCAATACTATATAGATACCTAATACCTTATATTTTAAGTCAGGACCTCCCAAACATATATTTAAATGTCATGAAGATCTACGAATCCATTTTTACAGAAGCAGGAAAGACAGAAATTTAATGTTGTATATACGTAGAAAACATGGAGAGCTTTGAAAATATTTTTGAGTATTTTTCATGAAACTTGACAGTCGAGTCAGAAAACATGGTAACATCCTAACTCATCTTCCAAGTTACTACATTTTCAGTGTACTTAGTACTTACTGAAAGAATAGACTAACCTAAAATATATTTATACTTGGATGAACAGAGTACAGGTTTTCTATTAAGGAGCCTTTAATAGAAAATTATTGTATTACTAACTCCTTCAATATTGCCAAAATTACACTTAAAATTAAACCTTTGTGTTTGTAGTGTTTTGAACTATGAATTAAGTTGCCAAGATAAAAATACTTGACTATTGTGAAAGCACCTTAGAAAAATAATGATTTCTACTAGCACAATGGAGGAAAAAGTCTTAGAATGCAGCCTCCCCTGCTACACAAAAGATAGTTCAGAAATGTATTGGGTAGAAAATAGTGTTAAAACTGCAATGATGTTTCATTGTTTAGGATATAAAAAAAGAGAAAATATTTTTACTCAATTGTTTGTTAAGGGATATTTTTTCTAGTGAGAAAGATAGCACTAAGATGAAATGTTTGATTTAAAACTTTCCCCACATGCAAACTATTAACCTTTATACTAAAGCAATTCTACTTTATATATGGTCTCCAGTGTGCTCTTTAAACATATCATATTTTGAATTATTATGTGCTTTAGAAAGTAACCACCCCTGCTACTGTATCTGTATCTGTATTTGTGTATCTCTTAGGATGATTTTAGATCTGGGTGATGCATTCTGGTAAGATGGTCCTGGGGAGGTGAGTTGAAATCTGATATGCTATTCCTATAGGTAGGAAGGGGCTCTTCCCTAAAGGAGGTGCAACTTCATTGTCAAATCCCATAAAAAAAAATTACAAGTCCATGACCTCCGTCTGAAACCTTCAGGAATAGAGTATTTTTATCATCAGAATTTATAAATAAAAAAGGAACACATGCAGATTCTGTACATTTTTAACACCATCAGCAGAGCCTGTGGTACACCAAATTATCAAACAATATTTGCATAATGAAACATGAGTACCCACACTATGTGGGATAAATAAAGGTTATTAGTGGCCTCCAATTAGTTCAGGTCAGGCTTTGATGCCAAATTAGTTTGTTCCACCTTCTAGATAAAAGCTTTAGTTTCAAGAGCTTCTTAGTTTTCTTTTCTGTGGTATTAGGAATTATGGATTTGTGGGACTGGAAAGCCTGGTTTAGAATGAAATATGCAAACTCTTGTCTCTTAATAGACCTTTTGTCTTGACTAACTTGTGGAGAAGACAGCTTACCAGGTTATTTTCTAGCAGAGCAAACAGGGTGGAATCTGCGATGCCTGAATCTTGAATCAGACCTTATTTCCTGTTACTTTCATTTTGTTCGCTTTTGTTAATGTCTAACCCCTTAATGGTTTCATGGTCTCATCTCCTAAGAAGATTTAAGGGAAAGATTTTCCTCTGTTCAGGTACCGCAATGAAACATGAAAGCCTACTCATTCTAGCATTTTATTATATATTAATGATTATTAAGACGGTGACTCTCAGGACAGGATTTGAGATAACAGGATAAACTGTATCTTCCTTCCTGGTGATTCTTCTTCCATTTCCATCCTAGAGAATTTTGGTTTGACTCTATTAGACTGGGCGGTGGTCCTTTTATATTGCCATCACTTACCTTCATAATATACTTTAAACCCATGAGCGCTAACTGCAAAATCACTGGTCAAACGTAGTGAGAACACAGATTTGGTACTCGTCACTGGTGGTGGCAGATGGAATCCTGTTAACCTAAAAACATAAAT
>NC_138372.1:148283634-148294162 GCF_054177405.1 Leptonychotes weddellii
AAAAAAAAAAAGTCATTTATCATATCCGTAAGCTTTGTATAAGTAGGTGTGTATGTGTGTGTGTGGGTGGGTGGGTGGGTGTGTGAGGGTTTATGAACAAATTTATCACATATTGATTAAAAGTCACTCATCAAAAACAATTACTGTAGGCATGTATAAAGTTATTTACATACATGTGACTGTGCATAACTATTTATCATATCTATTACATATATCATCTCTATGAAAATACTGATTAATTTAGACTTTGGGAGATGAGTTGTGAGAGTATGTGTTTTTAGTATCTTTTGCTCCTTATTTTAACAATTGAATATTCAGAAGGTATTTTTGTCAAATAAATAATTTTCCTGATAGTTTAGAATATATTTACACAGTGGGGAGTTTTTATTAAAATTTAATATTAAAGGAAGAGATGTGATCTAAATAAATCTTGAAACTGAAAAGTCTACAAATGATGTGATTTTGTTTTATTAGAGTCTAAACTTTCAATAAATTCAATTAAATTTAATAGTTGCAGATTACTTTTTGGTTATATTTCATTTTTAAAAAGATTTTATTTATTTATTTGAGAGAGAAACTGAGTGTGTGTGAGAGAGAGAAAGACAGAGCACGAGGGGGGAGGGGCAGAGAGAAGCAGACTGCCCGCTGAGTAAGGAGCCAGATGTGGGCTCCAGTCCCAGGACCCCAGATCATGACCTGAGCCAAAGGCAGTTGCTTAACTGACTGAGCCACCCAGGCACCCCTATACTGCATATTTTTATAAAACAAATATTTGTCTGACATTTTTTACCATAATTTATTACGAATTTTGCAAATAACTTATTGCATATAGTTACAAGATTGATTATACAATTGATTTACAATTGATACTTTGTCTAAACTAGAAAAAAGAAATTAAAAATTAAAAAAACCCACATACACAGGATATAATTTTACTAAAACTAATGAAATAACATAATTTTTAATTTTTCTATGAATTAACATTTATGTTATTTATTTTCTCATTTTTATTATTAATATAATAAGAATTAGTAATTTTATGCAATGGAATTATACTATTTTTTATATACTTGCTATTTTTGCCCAACATTGCACATGTAGGATTAATCTACATTGAAATTACCATATATTTCAATGCTAGATAGCAATAATTCTCATTTGTCTCAGGTGTGTTTATACTCTAAAAATTATTAAGAACCCCCAAAAGATTTTGTGGGCTAGATTTATCAATAAATACCCTATTTAAATGAAAACTGAGAACAATTTTTTACATGTGCATTTATTAATTTAAAAATAACCAGGATAGGCACATTGCATGTTGACATAAATCATATTTTAATTCAAAATAATTATCTTTTCCAAAACAAAAATGACAAGAACGTATTGTGTTCTGTTCTTGAAAATCTATTTAGGGGCACCTGGGTGGCTCAGTTGGTTAAGTGGCTGCCTTTGGCTCAGGTCATGATCCCAGGGTCCTGGGATTGAGCCCTGCATCAGGCTCCCTGCTCACTTGAGAGCCTGCTTCTCCTTCTCCCTCTGCAGCTCCCCCCGCTTGTGCTCTCTCACTCTTTTTCTCTATCAAAGAGATAAATAAAAATCTTTTTTTTTTTTAAGATTTTATTTATTCATTTGAGACACAGAGATAGAGAGAGAGAGAGAGAGCACGAGCAGGGGGAGTGGGAGAGGGAGAAGCAGGCTTCCCGCGGAGCAGGGAGCCCGATGCGGGGCTCAATCCCAGGATCCCGGGATCATGAGCTGAATGAAGGCAGATGCTTAACCATCTGAGCCACCCAGGCGCCCCGAGATAAATAAAAATCTTAAAAAAAAGAAACAAAATCTATTTAATATCTGGCCTATTAACAGAAATCAGTTGGATTCTCATATCTACTTTTTTTTTTAAGATTTTATTTATTTATTTGACAGAGAGAGAGACAGTGAGAGAGGGAACACAAGCAGGGGGAGTGGGAGAGGGAGAAGCAGGCTTCCCGCTGAGCAGGGAGCCTGATGTGGGGCTTGATCCCAGGACCCTGGGATCATGATCTGAGCTGAAGGTAGACGCTTAATGACTGAGCTACCCAGGAGCCCCTCATATCTACTTCTTTATTCAGTATCTTACAATATATTATTTTGGTTGATGGGTATGAAGAACTCTGGCCTCACATATGTAGTTGGAAAAGGGAAGAGAATTCTACTGGCTTTTGCAGATAAATGGATACTCTTCTTTGATACTACACAAGAACTTTACAAGTTAATTGCAATGTTGAATTCAAACCATATCAATTAATTTTTATACTCTGTGGCATTAAAATTCATTGCTTCACCTTGTTTCTATAATGGGTCCTTTTTACCCATTCAATTTTTAACATGTATTAGTAATTTGGAATATATCTGTTCACTGAGTTAAATCTTCCAAATGTTGATACATTTTATTATAAAGTATCAAAAAATCACATTTATTTTTATTGCTACTGATCTCATTAGAAAAATCTTTAAACTTGGGGAAGCTCTAAAACTTACAGTAATGGATTGAAGTTTTCCAAAATTCTAATTTTTTACTTGGAAACTAGATTTTGTCATAGACAACAAATCCTGTCAATTGTTTTCCCTTGAAATAACAATTCAGGTTCAGTGTGTGTGCGTGTGTGTGTGTGTGTATGTGTTGGAAAAAATATATAACAAATACCCAAGTTTGACTAACTGTAGTTTATGTTAGTCATTCGAGTAAAAGGAATGTTCCATGAAAATGTGGCCTGTTCAGCTGACAACTCAATTATGCAACTGTTTTTCCTTGGAACAACCATCATATTTTGGTAGGCATAAGAAGGTTCTATGTTTTTTTGTTTCTTGGTTTTTTTTTTAATTTTTTGCATACTTTCCATTTTGTTACACAGGTCATTTAAAAGAGGGGAATTACAGGGTAGACATTTAATGAAATAACTATAGCATCAACAGGAATATTCTTAAGTACAATGGATTTTTATTCCACACTGAAAGTGTGTGGCAGTGACGAATACAATGACTAATGACTATTTGTACAGTTTGAGGTCACTAATTGTGAGGTTTTCAGGCACCAGCAGTTTTACTCACCATTACTTTTGTACCCTGAGGACAAATGTCAACACAATGAAAATGGTGTGAATAATGTCTCAGTGTTATTATGGAAACAGTTTTGATCTTGTGGACCCCCTAAAAATGTCTCAGGACCTTCAAGGATCCACGGATCACATTTTGAGAACCACTGCTATATAGGAATCTATTGCAATAAATATACCACACTAAATTTATACATTCTATTGTTGATGGACATTTGGGTTGTTTATAATTTGCATTTTCATCAACATTCTTGCAAAAGTTCACTTGTACACACTTATCTGACAGTTCCTCTAGGGTTTATAAGCATTTAAAGCTGTAAATTTTCCTCTTTTTGCTGCATAAGCTACATGATTTCCTATTTGGCTCATGGTTAGAAGTATATCTTTTAAATTATAAACCTATGAGTTGCTTTAGTTATGTCTTCTTACCAATGTATATCTCATTTGCATTGCAATTAGATAACATTTTCTGTATGAATTTAATCCTTTGAAATTCTTGAGATTTGCTTTATGGGTCCGATACTGTATTTTTTTTTATTACATGCCTAGTTTTCTTATAAAGGAAAGCATATTATTTTTCTATTCCTAATCCAAATTACCACAACCTTAACTCCCATTATTAATTATCTCATAGTTACATAGGTCTCGGTAGAGCATAGCTCAGCTGGTTCTCTGCTTTGAGCCTCATGAAGCTGAAATCAAGGTGTTAGCTGGGCTGCATTGCTTCTAGAACCTTGGGAGCAGAATTTGCTTTCACTTCCCAATTTATAAGACTGTTGCCAGAATTAAATTCTATGCAGTTGTAGGACTAAGGTCCTGTTTCCTTGCCGGCTGTTGACTTGGGGTCATTCTCAGGTATTAGAGATTGCTTGCATTTCTCAGTTTGAGACCTCGTTCCTCCATCTTCAGAGTCAGCAAGGGCAGTCCAAGTTCTCATTCTGTAATTCTCTTTGGTCTTTCCCTCTACCTCATCCTTCTGCTGTTGCCTCTTCTGCCTCCAGATGGAGAGAGTTCTCAACTTTTCCATGCTCATGTAATTAAATTGTGTTCAAATTGATAATTCAGATATCTTCTATTATAACATCTGTCTCAATTCCATTTGCCAAGTTATTTTTGCCATGTGATATATTCACAAGTTCTTAAAGAACCATTATTCTGGGATCTTTCTGGCTCCTATAATGGGTATTTATCATTGGCTAGGAACAGTGTTCAATATATCTTTTAGATAAATTTGTTAATCATGTTCAAGTGTTCTCTGTGCTGACTATATTTTTAAAATCTGATCTACTAGTTACTGAAAGAGATATGCTAAAATCTCACAAGAGGATTATAGATTTTTATATTTTTCCTTGTAGTTATGTCCATTTTAAAATATACTTGGGGGCTACATTAATAGGTGTACACAAGTTTAAATTATTATATTTCCTGGCAAATTGAACATTTTATTTTTTATGAAGTGCTACCCTATTTTGTTTCTTTTGGGGAGGGGTGCAGAGGGAGAGGGAGAGAGAGAATTACTTAAGCAGGTTCCATGCCCACACAGAGCTTGATGTAGGGCTCGATCTCACAACCCTGAGATCATGACCTGAGCTGAAATCAGGAGTCAGATGCTTAACTGACTGAGCCATCCAGGTGCCCCTAATCTATGTCTAATAATGATTTGATCTTAAACTTTATCTTATCTGGCAGTAATAAATCTAAAACTTAATTTACTAGAATTAGTCTAGAACATCTTTTAACTTTCAACCTTTTGGTACCCTTATTTTTTAAAAATATGTCACTTATGACCAGAATATACTAGGCTATATTTTTATATACATAAAACATTATACTTTTATAAATTAATTATATAATATTGGTCTTTTTGTTTACAAATATGTTCAATAAACTATAACTTACAGAGGATTACAACAAATCAAAATTGTGCATACTGCTGAATTTTCACAAATTAAATATTTCAGATCAAGAAATAAATCACAAATTAAATATTTCAGATCAAGAAATAAAACACTGCAAGAAATACTGAATGTCTGCTTATGTTTCCTCCCATTCATTACTATCTCACTCCTCCCCAAAGATAACCACTCGCCTGACTTCTAGCTAAACAAATTAATTTTGCATGTTTTAAAGCTTTATATAAATGAAATTGTATATAATGAAATTATTTCACTGTACTTGTATTTGTACTATCGTAGTAGTAGTATGGAAATCAACTTTCATTACTATATAGGATTTCATTTTATACTTCAATTTATTTAGCCATTCTATGGCTAGTGGATCTTTCTTTCTCCAGTTGGGTCTTTTATAAATAATACTGCCGTAAACTTCTGTTGACATGCATACATACATATTTCTTTATTAAAAAAAGATTTTATTTATTTATTTGACAGAGAGAGACACAGCGAGAGAGGGAACACAAGCAGGGGGAGTGGGAGAAGCAGGCTTCCCACGGAGCAGGAAGCCCAATGCGGGGCTCAATCCCAGGACCCTGGGATCAATACCTGAGCCGAAGGCAGACACTTAACAATTGAGCCACCCAGGCGCCCCATACATACATACATATTTCTATTGGGAGTATATCTAGTGGTGGAATTGCAGGTTCATGGAGTAACTAATTAGTTATTAAATAACTTTCTAGGTGTTTTAAAACTTCTTGATATGAAGATGTATAAATAAAATATTTCTCACTTTAAATGCTCATACTATTTTTTGACAAAAACAACCAAGAAATATTGTCAGGAAGGAAAAAAAAGGATGAATGGTTTTGCAGCACACAAGAATTCTGAAAAACTACTTACATCATAACCTGCTATGATGTTGTGAATGTTACATTTGTACACCTAATGTTACATTTTGAGTGATGGCCCTCCAAAAATACCCAGGCTCTAGTCCCTGGAATTTTAAAATATTTCACCTTACATGACAAAAGGAATGTTATAGATGTGATTAAATTAGGATTTTAAGACTGGGAGATTAGCCTAGATTATCTGGATGGGTCCAGAGTAATCACAAGGGTCTTTATAAGAGGGAAACAGGACTAATGATATACTATATGTTGGCTAATTGAATTTAAATTTAAAAAGGGGGATATAAAATTAATTAATTAATTAATTAATTTTTTTAAAAGGGAAACAGGAGGGTTAGAGAGAGAGAGTAGGAGATGGGATAACAGAGCAGAGGTTAGAGTGATGTGATTGCTGGCTGTGAAAATGGAAGAGGGACGTAAGCCAAAGAATGGCAAGCGGCCTCCACAAGCTGGAAAAGGCAAGGAACAGATTCTCTTCTAGAACCTCCAGAAGGAAGACAGACCTGTCTACATCTTGATTTCAGCCCAGTTAAGCCCATTTTGGGCTTCAGTTTCCCAGACTGCCAAATAACAAATTTATGTTGTTTAAACTACTAAATAATTTGTTGCCCCAGCAATAGGAAACCAACCCATAGCTGTCTTTTAGATTTGGAATATAGATTTTTTTAAAGTGTTTAAAATATTAACTTATCCTATAAATGAAAACAGAACTCCTATAGAACCTAGTGACCACTCTAAGTTACTGAGACCCATGTTGATCTGCAACATGAGTAGATTCAAAGCCTACTAGTGCAAAATTTGACAGTAACTTTAAAAGAAAAATTTCTCTGTACAGGTGAAATATGCAATTTAACCCTCACATTAGAAGGCACAAGAGAATGGGAGAAATTAAATAACTTACCAAGTTCATAGTAGAGCCAGGTCTAAAACTATGACTTATTGTGTCCCATTTTCTATTGAACATGCTGTTTATCCTGTCATTGTCTTTGACACACTGATTAAATCAAAATATTAAATATTTGAACTAATGTAAAAATAGACACACAATTATTTTACATGCAATCTCATTTTACACCCATTCATGTATATTAAATAATCAATATTTTTAGACAATATTTAGGACACTGTACCATTTAAATTACCCAAGATGATAGTGAAGGACAATGCGGAGTATGTTTTCCTTTTGTTGAAAACTAGTTTTCTGCAGTTATCTATAAATAATCAGCATGTAGTGACATGTTGCATAACGTAAGATTCTTTTCTTTTTCATTTCAATAAATAAGGAAGGATGTATGTTTTAGACTTATTTCCATGATAGTTGCATCATTATGTGGATTTTCACTAACTTGTTTTCCTCCCTCCTGTGATACATTGCTTGACTGATCTGAAAATAAACACTTTCAGTCATGAAGCCTGTTAGTGACAAGGCATACCTTATTTTGCTGAGCTTCTATTTTTTTTAACTTTGTTACAAATTGGAGGTTTGTGGCAATCCTGCATTGAGCAGCTCTGTTGGCACTGTTTTTCCAACTGCATTTGCTCACTTAGTATCTTTGTGTCACATTTTGGTAATTCTTGCAATATTTCAAACTTTTTCATTGTTATTATATTTTTCATGGTGACCTGTGATCTTTGATCTTTGATGTTACTATTGGACCCTGTTACTATTAACTGACTTGCTGTAATCTCATCATAAAACTTTAGGGGATGAGGAGTTGCTTCTTATGGATGAGCAAAAAAATGGTTTCTTGAGGTGGAATCTACTCCTGCTGAAGATGCCATGAAGATTGTTGAAATGACAACAAAGGATTTAGAATATTGCATAATTAGTTGATAAAGCAGTACACAATATGAGAGGATTGACTCCAATTTTGAAAGATGTTCTGCTGTGGGTAAAATACTACCAAACAGCATTGCATGCTACAGTGAAATTCTTCATGAAAAGAAGAGTCAATTGACATGACAAACTTCATTGTTTTCTTAAGAAATTGCCACAGCCACCCCAGTCTTCCGCAACTGCCACCCTGATCAGTCAGCAGCCATCATCATGGAGGCAAGACCCTACACCAGCAAAAAGATTATGACTCACTGAAAGCTCAGAGATTGGTTAGCATTTTTTAGCAATAAAGTATATCTTAAGATATGTCCATTATTTTTACATAATGCTATTGCACACTCAATAGACTATGGTGTAGTGTGTAGACACAGCCTTTTTTTTTTAAGATTTTATTTATTTATTTGACAGAGAAAGAGAGCACACAAGCAGGGGGAGCAGCACAGGGAGAGAAGCAGGCTCTTTGCTGAGCAGGGAGTGCAACATGGGGCTTGATCCCAGGACCCTGGGATCATGACCTGAGCTGAAGGTAGATGCTTAACCAACTGAGCGACCCAGGTGCCCCTAAACACAGCTTTTATATGCACTGGGAAACCAAAAAAAAAAAAAATACATTTGACTTGCTTTATTGCAATATGCACTTTATTGCAGTGGTCTATAACTAAACCTTCAGTGTTTCTAAGGTATGTCTTTTCTTGACAAGACTTCATTTATAAGTTAATATTTATGTGTGATTATTTATTAAGCATCTGTCTTCTCTTTTGGGCACTAATCTTTGTGAAGTCCTTGGAACTCACTAGTTTATCATCAGTGCTTTCATGCAGTACATATCATGTAAGAGGTCCCTCAATAAATAACTGTTAATTTAATGAATTAGGGTGGGTAGTAGGAGAACATGAACGCCATCAGAACACTTTCTTTTTCAAACCAAAAACTGTGTTCTTGTAACAGTGTTCTCAAGAATCATAAGAATGTAAGGGGACTTCAATTGTTAAGAAAATTCAGATAGTCTATGTAGACATTCCTGTTTAGAAAGACTTATTTTTCACCATAATATTAACCTAAAAAGTTAAAGGAAGATCATATATCTTATGCACTTCTATTTGAAGTACCTTTCAGTTACTTTAAAACTATAGTTTTAAAATAGGTTTTAAAACTTATTTTTCAGGTAAAACTAGTATGATTTTTATTTTAATATGAATTATAAATTACAATATTTAAATATACATGTATTGCACTTGATCTTAACATGTTTTCTAGGTAATCTAAAAGCATAACATTTTATGGATAAACATGATCTTTTCCCACAGAGTCATTTGTACTGATTTGGGTACTTGTAAAATTTGGTGTTTTGCATATATTGATAGTTAAATTAATAAATTACCAATTGTATTTCCTCATATTGTTGTATGGTAAAATTGCATAGTGAATGACATTCTATGTTCCCTTGAAAAGAATACTAGAGTGTAACTCTATTTTCTCTGACTTATAACTGAAGAAATCACAGTTTAGAAATGATCAGTAAATAGTTTAAATTCATACTGTTGGTAAGCAGTGGAACAAAGATATAAACCCATAACTTCTAAGTCCAATCTATTTCTTTTCCCATGATGATTTTTCTCATAAGGAAAGTGATTTTTTTTCATGAGGGCAGGATGCATATTTAATTCCTCTTTGTTTCCCCACAATGCCCATATAAATTTCTTAACAGATATTTAGAATAGATAAAAACATAATTTTACTCACATGATGGCTTTAAGTAGTTGAAACTGGTAAAAACTGTGTTACAGTTTTAAAGTCATTGAATTAAACACCAGGAACGTAATGTGGAACCACCATCTGTACTTGCTTGTGCATTCATAGCAAATATCACTAGTAGTTAGCAAAGAAATTTCCCTAGTGGGAAAGCTAAGTAATATTAGTCAACAAATATTATCAGGGAAAATCCTTGAATCGTGCAATGTAAATTTCCTTCAGATATCATTTTTTAGTAAAAGTTAAAAATTGAGGAAAATTGGCTGACGATTGAAATGTATTAATTTAAATAGTGACTTTGTTTTGCGCAATCACAATAAACAACATTTTCTCTCACCATAAATGTAGCACATAAATGCATGTAAACTCAGATTAAAGGACAATCATTTCCTCTTAAGAGACTTAGCTTCATGAAAAAGTCATAACATTTCCTTTGTTTTTCACATTTCATTGTTATCTGGTGAATATTTGTCATGGACCAGGACTAGTTAGCTTATAGCCATTTTTTCAATAGATTCTCTCGTGTGACAGGATGGCATACATGTTGGTTATTTTTACCTTACAATTAATAGTTTCCAATTTATAGCCTCTCTTCTCCCTGCCCCCAATCACGCATACACCTCAATTATATTTTAGCATTATATTATTTGCTAGGCAAAACATTTATTAGAGGCTGTTGTATGTTTTAAAAATCATGCACTTCAAGTGAGTAATCCTGTTACTTCTCATGGCCCCTTGTAGATGAAAGCATTCTTTAAGCATTTCCTCTTACAAAGATTCAGGACATTAATGATGTTTAACACTGTAATAAGTAAATACTTTTAGGGAGAATTAAATAATGAACTTATAACTATATCAATGACTAATATGAAAAATACTAAAATAATTATTCAGTAATTAATGCAAAATTGATTGAAATTTAAATTACAAGAAAGTCATTTATAATGCCAATGTATATGCTTTTTAAATAAGAGGCTGTTTATTTAAGAATTTTTAAAAAATTAATGGCATCAAAAGGAATGAGATCTTGCCATTTGCAAC
>NC_138372.1:148294662-148394489 GCF_054177405.1 Leptonychotes weddellii
GCCTGGTGGTGGGTATTGAGGAGGGCACATTCTGCATGGAGCACTGGGTGTTATGCACAAACAATGAATCATGGAACACTTCATCTAAAACTAATGATGTAATGTATGGGGATTAACATAAGAATAAAAAAAATTAATGGCAATTAATGTGCCATTTTACAGCTTAATATAATGGAAACCATTAAAGCATCAAGGCTGATGGATAAGAGTGATACCTGTCTTATTACGTAAATAAGGTTATCAGCTCTTAACAGTGAGGTGTTATTTCTAAGAGACTGAACATCAAGAATGACTGGATCTATACTATCTCTAACAATGTAATCAGTCCTCTTTAAACAAACACACACACATACGTGTGTATTTAATGTCCCTATCAGTCAATTACAATATTTTAAATTTTCTCTAGTTAGAGAATAAATGTAAAAACCATATTTTTAAGTTAAAAGGCTATTAGGATATTACTGCTTATAATGAGATTGGGTGGAAACAGACATGGGGAGTGGAAAAAGACAAAGCGAGAGAGAAAACAAGCTTTATTTTAAAAACAAAGTGGTAACATTACCCCAAATCCCAGGAATTTGTGATGGTTAAATAAGAGAGTTCATGTGGAATGGCATGGTATATTTTCTGGAATCTAAGAAATAGCTGCTTAGTGTTAGTTTCATTAGCACTATGACTCAAATCCACTTTCATTTGCATTCCATGTCATGCTTTGGCTAAGATAAATTGTATTATAACACCAGCATTATCATGGTAATTTCTCATTACTCACAGTGAGAAATTTGATATGAGTTATCTTACAATTTTACTTTGGTTACACAGTTCTTAAAAATGGTCCAGGTGATATACAGGGAATTCTTTGCTGAAGTGAACTGTTAATCTATTTAATTTCAAAATGAATGGGAAAACCACAGGAACAAGTGGATATTTAAAGTAATGACTGTTCTGTGAGAATAAATCATGCATATCCTATTGATATTGGGGTACATGAAGCACAGCACAATAATTCATGGTTATGTCAAGATGTCACTAATTGTAATATCAAAGGAAAAGATGGCTGTGGCAATATTCGAATAATTATATCATTTATTGGGAGTAAATGAGCTGAAACTTCTCTCAAATATAAAATTCCTGAAAAAGGCATCTTGTGTGAAAAAGGCAAATTCACAATGTTAGGAACATGCACCTAGGTATAGATCTAGATATGGAAATGAGTATAGATACTGATATACATATGGGTATGGTAGGGATTGGGGTAGATATAGATATGACTATGAACATAGTAAAGATATAGCTAGAAAGGTAGTTGACTAGTATTCATTTCCACTCTTTTATATTCTTTCCACTGTATCAAAGTACCTGTAAATCTTGGAATTACGCTTGCCAGAATACATCTCTTGCCAGCATTGTTCTCTATTAGATTTTGCCACTTCCATAAGATTTGGAATGTGAATTAAAAGTGTAAGTTATTATTATGTCTTGGCAGGTAGGTGCATGGAATTTAGCAGGTGTTAGAGGTGAGATTTTTCTGTCACCTTATCAGAATTCTTCTTCAAAGCAGATGATGTTACAAACAATTGAGCTCATCACGGGGTTTCCTACAGTTTCTGCAAATGTCTGATTTCCTGAAAGCTAGTGAATGTTCTCCATGACCTTCATTCCTCAACCTTAAATTCATTATTCTTGTTATTAAGTATTTTCTTTTTTTGTTACTAAATATTTTCATGCTTTAATTATTTCAGGATTTTTCCCTTATTTTCTAAACCCTAAAGATGCACAAATATTATAAAACCACTATTCCGGGAAAAAACTTTTTCTTCCCTCAAAAACATAGTTTGAGAATGTCATCAACTCACTGTATCTAGAGTTACTCCATTTATGTAAAACTCATTCTTACACCAGTCAGAATGGCTAAAATTAACAAGACAGGGAACAAAAAATGTTGGCGAGGATGTAGGGAAAAGGGAACCCTCTTACACTGTTGGGAATGCAAGCTGGTACAGCTGCTCTGGAAAACAGTATGGAGGTTCCTCAGGATGTTAAAAATAGAGCTACCCTACAACCCAGCAATTGCACTCCTGGGTATTTACCGCAAAGATACAGATGTAGTGAAAAGAAGGAGCACATGCACCCCAATGGTCATAGCAGCAATGTCCACAATAACCAAACTGTGGAAGGAGCCGAGATGTCCTTCAACAGATGAGTGGATAAAGAAGATGTCGTTCATATATACACTGGAATATTACTCAGCCATCAGAAAGGATGAATACCCACCATTTACATCAACATGGACGGAACTGGAGGGGATTATGTGAAGTGAAATAAGTCAAAGAAACACAATTATCATATGGTTTCACTCATATGTGGAAAATAAGGAATAGTGCAGAGGACAATAAGGTTGGGGGGGCTACTGAATGGGAAGAAATCAGAGAGGAGACAAACCATGAGAGACTCTGGACTCTGGGAAACAAACTGAGGGTTGCGGAAAGGGAGATGGGTGGGGGGATAGGGTATCTGGGTGATGGGCATTAAAGAGGGCATGTGGTATGATGAGCACTGAACTAATGAATCATTGAACATTATATCAAAAACTAATGATGTACTATATCTTGGCTAATTGAATTTAAATTTTAAAAAATCTGAAAATAAAATTAAAAAAAAACACAATAACATAAACTCATTCTTTCCAGTGACTTTGGATGAAACTTCAGGATCAACATTTTATCCAGGACCTATGCAGTATATTACTAGAAAGTTTCTTCAAAATTCAGCATTTTCAATTTTTTCTCCATCTTGTGCAAATATTGCCAAACTTTCATAATGTCCCTTCTTTCTGATATTTTATTTTATTATTTTATTTTATTTTTTGGTTCATTGAACTGCTTATCTTTAAAGCTATAAGTGACCATAATTCCCCAAAGACAGTGTAGTTGAACCACTGAAAACACTTGAAGTACAATCAGTTATAGTGGGCAATTAATGAATGCCAGACACTTAAATCTACTTTACAGTGTCCCCAACTTGCATAATCACCTGCAATTGTTAATGAATGTATTATTTGCAAATTTGGGGTTTTAAGAAGTGTTCAAGTTATGACTATAAGCTTGGATTCTAGAGTATACAACTGAAAATATATTTCTACTGCTTATCAGCAATTTGAGATTGGGTAAGGTATTTTATCCCAATAAACTATGGAATTATCCCATAGTTATATTGTGAGGATTAAGTGGGATAATGCTTGTAAAAATTTAGCACAGTGCCTAGCACATGCTAATGCTATTTTTACCATAATTTTGGTGATAAGCCTACCCAGGGCTCATCTAATTAGCATAAAAACATTAAATGATGACTCTGGTGCTGGACTTCCTGGAGTAAATCTCAGTGTTGCCATTTGCTATTGTGTGACATTGGGCAGGTTACTTCTCTCCCCATCTGTTTTCTCACTGGCAAGATGTTAATGAAAATAGTTCCTACCTCTAAAGTTTTTTGTCAGTTTTAAATAAGTTAATACATCACTTGGAATAATATCTGGCATTTAGCAGGTATTTGCTACTATTGCTCTTCACTCCTGATAACAGATGTGAGAATTAGAAAGTTCTTTCACAACCAATCAGAATTTTCTTCCTGTAGCACCCAATTATTGATACTTAAAATTGACTTGGGTTATGTAACTAAGTGTGATTCTTCAAGTATGTGGTATTATGCTCTTCTAAATTGGGTTTTCTCCCCTCCAAGTTTAGCATTCTTAGGGCTTTTATTTTGGGTATAAAATTAGTCAAGACCCATTATATGCTGTTTGCTTAAAGTAAATGTAAGGCAGAACTATGAGCAAGAAAGAGATGAGAACATTTATTACATCCCCAGTCATTGATAAATCTTTGCAATTAGGAAGAGGGAAGGAGAGAAAAGGGAGGAAGAGATGGGATGAGACCATATGTGTCTTTAGAAACCTGAAATTCTTGACATTGAGTGAGGTGATCCTCCCCCCGTACCTGCTACCTTTTTCTTGGTACATTCCAAAGACCTCTAACAGGCAGTATTATACAAATCTTATCATGTGAATTTTACTGTATTTCTTACGTTCCTCTATGTTCACTAAGAAAAAAAAAGGACTCTACAAATGTATTTTGTTTTCTTCAATATTGACAATTGTTTGATCCATTTATCCAATACACATAGATAAGAGTTTAACTCAAAATTAATGGCTCATTGTTTCCCAGAAAGATATTATTGATTATCTCTCAGTTTAGCAAAACACAAAAATTATATGACATGTTCTTTATCTATAAAACATGGGTATATTAGAAGTATGGGATTTTGTTTGTCTATTTTTTCCAGGTATTAATGGTTTGTTCTTAAAAGAGAAATGACCACACATTTAATCAATGTCCCTAAATTGATATATAATATAGATATACATGTTCTATGTTCTATATTTGATATAGTCCAATGATGAAGACAAATTAAAATTTTATTTAACCTAAAATGGCTTTGGGAAAGATTTTGAGATTCTACATTACTCACCAGTTTTATGGACTTAGATATAGCATTAAATTGTACACAAAGTAAATAAAGCATTGCAGTTGGAGCGTTTTAAATAAAACTTTATGCTGGTAATGATTAAAGATGTTTTGGTAAAGATACTATATAATTTAACCTAGATATTCTAAAACTTAGAAAAGTAGGGGCTCTTTTTCAGAACAGGTTTGGTTCTGTTTTTAAATCAGTATTTTGTCTTCAAAGATATTGAATAGAAGCAATTGAGAATATAACTACTAACAGAATGTACATAACCATTAATTTTACCCATTGTGCTCAACATCACTTTCTTATAAATTTTCACAACTGTCTTTGAGGTGATTATCTCTTTATATATGTACATATATACACACAACTGGTGAATGACATAGCCTTTTGAAAACATTCTCTAATGATTTTAGGTTAAATAAAATTATAATCTGTCTTCATTGGAATACATCATAAAGAAAATATTAATATGAGAATGCAGTGACATAGAACATATGTGCAGTCATTTCTCTACCTAATTAATTAGTGTATTTGGACATGATTTATGAACTAATTTAGTGTTATCAAATAATAATTTTATGTCAAATGCAAAATCATCAGTCCATTAATCGGTTATTTTAAAATAATCGTGATTCAGATCCAAACATTTTAAATTGGACAATTGTTTAAAATTAAATATTAAATTATGCCTATATTGTTTTAGACTGTCTTACTGTATATAAGGTATTTTTTAAAAATCACTCTTACAGTATCAAAACAATTGTAAAATTTTATACTTCATAACACTGAAGATGATTAAATCCAATAAATATTAACAAATATAATTAGAAAATTGTATAAATATTCTGTTTTATTTTAGAAATAATGTCTTTATGTATCTTGATGTTCCAAGTTTAATATCCTAGGGACTCTTAAGTAAACTCTACACTCAACATGGGGCTTGAACTTACAACCCTGAGATCAGGAGTTGAATGCTCTACCGACTGAGCCAGCCAGACACCCCAATATCCTAGGCCTTCTTGAATGATATTTACTAACATGAAAAATAACAGTCAATGATATTTTAAAAAACTAACAACTTATATAATTTCATTTTAATAAAAATGGAAATATGACTTGAAGTTGCACTGGATATTGCACTGTCTCCTGTTTACCTGTTTTAAACATAAAAGTGTCCTGTAGTATGTGTTTTTTTCTGTTACCAATAAGTTAATATTACAATATTAAAATTGATTAGAACAAAGTAACACCAGAATATTGCAATCATTTAACATTTCCTTGATAATTATGAGAGGAACTCATTGGGACAATCGAAGTATTTTATTTTTAACATGAATTGAAGGAGAATGAGAATCACATTCCTTTTTTTTTTTTTTAAGATTAATTTATTTGGGACTCCTGGGTGGCTCAGTCGGTTAAGCATCTGCCTTCGGCTCAGGTCATGATCCCAGGGTCCTGGGATCAGGCCCCATGTGGGGCCTGCTCAGCAGGGAGTCTGCTTTTCCCTCTCCCTTTGCCCCTCCCCCTGCTCATGCTCTCTCTCTCTCTCACATAAATAAATAAAATCTTAAAAAAAAAAAAGATGACATTACTCTGGAATGGCTATAGTGTTTTCCACATAGAAATGTAGGGTAATATTAGACAGTCTAATTCTAATTGAGTATTATACCTTAAAATAGAATATAAGTATATAAAATAGATTTCAGATCTACATACTAATCTCCATTCCCATTAACTCTGTTTAAATTTGGATCTTCATTTTCTTTTATCTAAACTCTTTTGATAGACTCTTATCATGAAGTCCTTCTGCTTTTAGTCTTACCTCCCTGTGATCTTAATGTTTACTCCACAGTGTCCTAAAATGACAATTTATAAATATTTGATTATGGTGTACCACCTTACTTTGCTACTTATAATCCTTTAATAACTCTATTTTTTTTAAGATTTTATTTATTTATTTGACAGAGAGAGAGACAGCAAGAGAGGGAACACAAGCAGGGGGAGTAGGAGAGGGAGAAGCAGGTTTCCCATGGAGCAGGGAGCCCGATGTGGGGCTCGATCCCAGGATCCTGGGATCATGATCTGAGCCGAAGGCAGACACTTAACAACTGAGCCACCCAGGCACCCCAGCACTTAATCACACATTGGATGAAGTCCATACCCTTAGCTTTCCAAGCTAGTGTTTTTTGTGTTTTTCAAATTTAATACCTGTGCAAAATGCTCCATCCATTCTAACCATTTTGCAAGTAACCCCTACAAGAAGGGGAAAAAAAAACAAAGCAAGCAAACAAAACCAAAGGAAAGCAAAAATAACTGGAATGGGTCAGTTATTTATTGGTTGTTTGTCACTCCCATACCCTTTCTTTCATACTCTGCTCAGTTATCTATGCCAACTGTCTTTCTTATGGGTTCTGAGTATTAGGAGGCAAGGTGAAAGATAAGAAATAGAGGGGAGAGGAGAGAAGGCATTATTCCGCCTTTCTTTCTCTTCCTTTTGTTTCTGGAGAAACTATGGAAGTGGTTGCATTGCTTTGATGATCCCAGCTTTTATCCTAGCAGCAGTCCTTTCTTGGCAGTTCTAGTAGTGGCCGTGTGGTTCTCCTCTATGGGGGCAGCATATTCTGGGTGGCTTACCCCCTTGGCCCCAGTGCCCACTAAATCCACCTCCTTCCATGGTAATAGCACTGTGCACAGCACAGCAGTCAGTATGTTCTGCATTCAGGAAATCCCAGCCCCTTCCTTCCCCCAACTCCCAGGTAAATATTCTCTGGATTGCTTCTTCTCCTTCTGCCTGGTTTTGCTCTTCAAGCCTTTTAAAACTAGTTCCGTGTATTAATGGCCTTCTGTTTGTTTTCCCAGTTATATCCTGCCTGATAGGAGGGAGGGAAGGAAGGAAGGAAGGAAGGAAGGAAGGAAGGAAGGGAGGAAGGAAGGAAGGAAGGAAGGAAGGAAGGAAGGAAGGAAGGAAGGAAAGAAGAAAAAGAAAGAAAAGAGAGGCTATTCCTAAGTAGAAAATGATTTTCTAATTTTTTTCACAAAAGAGATAGGAAGAAGAATGTGACATTAAATTAATAAACAAATACATTATTTTCCATTTTTACACTACATTATTGATCATAAAATTAGATCACTCTTTTATTATTATTTTTCTTGGGTAAAGACATTTCTATATATGATGTGCTATCTTCATTGCAACTGAATTTATGTTTATGTAGTCTTAATTTTGAATAATGTTTTACTCACTGTACTCTGTGAACTATTAGATACATCTTGTTGTTATAATGTCTTAAATGTGATATCACCACATGTACATGCATGGCTAAATTAATTTTAGCTAACAAGGATAATCATATTACCTTGAAACATCAAATTAAACATGCTTTCAAAATTAAAATATTTATGTCAGAAAAATGCTTTATTTAGCTGCTTTTATGCCAAAAAGCAGAACTATTTTAGCTAATGAAATATTAAGTGCTACCAGTTATTAAGTTTTCACTATTTAAGTGTTCACCATATATTATATCATTATGACCTATATGGCTATATATGACTTTATTTTTATTATTCCATTTTGCAAACAGAGAAATGAGTGCAAAGAGAAATTGCTGGTTAGAAGACACATTGTTAGGGGCGCCTGGGTGGCTCAGTCGGTAAGCGTCTGCCTACGGCTCGGGTCATGATCCCGGGGTCCTGGGATCGAGTCCCACATCGGGCTCCCTGCTCGGCAGGAAGCCTGCTTCTCCCTCTCCCACTCCCCCTGCTTGTGTTCCTGCTCTCGCTATCTCTCTCTCTGTCAAATAAATAAATAAAATCTTTAAAAAAAAAAAAAGAAGACACATTGTTAGTAAAATGAAAACCAAAAATTAAGCCCATGTTCTTTTTGCTAGTCTATGGGGACTCTTAGTTAACTTGGTAAATTTTTAACAAATTGATCAGTTTTTCCAAATTAATCTGACAAGTTTATGTTAGTACTTAACTTGAAAGTGAGTACTTAAAATTAATCCATGTATCTGGCAATTATACAACCACATTGTCCTGAGTAGCTTCAGTGAGGTAACAAATCAAATTCAGTGATTATTAACAGAAATAGGAAAAGAGGAAATATAGAAAGCTCATATTGACTATTATTTTAAGAAACTTAGGTGTGAACCAGTTACTGAGTTAATATTTTATACATTTAATTCACAACACACTGTGAAGATGGCCTTTTTGTACTCTTATTTTCCATAAAATTTAGAGAAGCGGTTTGCTCTCCTATTTTTTTGGTGGAAGAATTAGAATTCAACAAAGGTCTGTCTGACTCTAAAATACATGTTCTTTCTACCACCACAATTTAAACATAAGGTGGAAGATGAAGAAAAGAAAGACATTTTAAATTTAATATTGGAAGCAGAAAATACTTTCCTGTCAAAAGACATTAAGATGAAAATAACCCTGTTCAAAGAGTCTAAAATGAGGTTGAAACGAATTATATAAAATACAGCTAAAAGTATTATAAATAGATTCAGAAGCTTGAAAATATATGTAAAAATAGACAGTAGGAAACTAATACAATTCCCCCCAACTTCCAAATGATGTCATAAATTATCATAAATATCATTATTATAAAACTATAATATTTAAGTCAGTGTGGTATTAGTTTAAGGGTTAACAAATAAACCAGTGAAATAGAATAGAGACTAGACACAATACCACACATAAATACCTACTTGATTTGCAATAAGCTGAGGTACAGTAAAGATTTATTTTCTATATACAGTGCTGAGTCAAGTATATACTCATATAGAAAAAAAATGAGAACAACAAAAAACATAAACCTTATTCTCTACTTCATACCATACACAAAATCAATTCTCTATAGATTGTGTATCTAAATGTTAAAAAGTAATAATAAATAACATATCAGGAAATATCTTTGTGACCTGGAATAAGCTAAGATTTTTAAATTGAAACACAAAAGGATTAATAATAAAGAAATTACTTAATAAATTACACTACATTAAGAACATCTTTTTTTTTAAAAGATACAATTAAACTGAAAAGTCAAGGCATATAGTGATGGAACTCTTACCAAGAATATATATAGAATCCCTACAAATTGTTAATAAATGAAGCAAAAAGCCCACAAAAAAGATGGGCAAAGACGAGTAGCACATTATATAACAGGATATCCAAATGACCAATAAGCATATAAAAAATGTTCAACACTGTTAATCAGTAGGAAAATAGAGATTAAAACCAGGATGCTAATGCTACTAAAAACAGTAGATCAAATAAAAATAAAATAGCAGACAATACCAAGTGTTGACAAGGATGTAGAACAATTAAACTTTCAAACACAGTTTGTAAGTAGTACAACTAATTTGGAAAAATGTTTTGGCATTATCTCTGAAAAGAAAATTGTGCATCTTGCTATATAACCAAGAGAAATGTTTAAACATGCTCATGAGAGTATATGTATAAGAATGATTATAGCAGCACTATTCACAATAACTGCAAACTGGTAACAATCCAAGTATTCATCAATAGGAGAACAAATAAACTTACATATACTCATAAAATGTGAAATCATATAGCAGTGAGAGTAAACTACAACTGCACACAATAATGTGTTTGAATTTCACTAACATTATATTGAACAAAAGAAGATGTAGGAAAAGATCACCTAATGCATCTTTCCATGTATTTACACTTAAAAAACAAGCAAAATTAGTATCTCCTGTTACACGTTAGGGGAGTAGTTACCCTGAAAGGAGGGGAAGGCTTTTGTGATTGGAAGGGGGCAATGTTCTTTTTTTTTATCATAGTGTAAATTTCATGGATGTATTCCTTTGATATAATTCATCAAATTCAAAACATTTAATTTGGGCTCTTGGCGCCTGGGTGGCTCAGTTGGTTAAGCGACTGCCTTCGGCTCAGGTCATGATCCTGGAGTCCCGGGATCGAGTCCCGCATCGGGCTTCCTGCTTGGCAGGGAGTCTGCTTCTCCCTCTGACCCTCCTCCCTCTCATGCTCTCTGTATCTCATTCTCTCTGTCTCAAATAAATAAATAAAATCTTTAAAAAAAAAAATTGGGGCTCTTATGTGTATGTTCTTCAATAAAACATCTTAAAACATAGCATACAAATGAAAATAAACACCAGGGGGGAAAAATGTCATAATAAGGAAGGGAGCATTTAGTGATTTTTTTTTCCTAGCAGAAAAGGAGGTTCCAATTGTCTATGAAGTGGAAGAAATGTTCTTTATTGAGGCCTATAGTACAAGAAGAAAACATAATATATATATGTATATTAGCACACTGGATGGAAGTGTATGTTGGAATTAGTTCATAGAACATATCAAAGTTAACTAAGGGAACTGAAATGTGTGAAATTTGCCTAACAATTTGATGCAATAGTAAATCAGATAGGAAAGATATACTAGTCCAGTAAATCATCCCAAGAGAATATTAAGTTTAATCTGGACAATTTAATGAAATTAAGGTATTATTTATTTGAACTTTGAGTATAGTTATAGTCATCTTTTACCTACTCACTGGGAAAATATTATTGAGTATTTACAGCATATTAGTATTACATTAAATATCAGAGATGTAAAGACAAATATAGTCTCCCTTAACCACAAAGACTTCAAACCTATTCGAGACCAACATTATACCAATTGTTTTAATATCCATTTTTGTACATTCTTGGTAAATAACTATTTTATTTTTAAACAACTATAGAATTTTTTGTGATGAAAATTTATTTTTGTTTTTTGTAACGTGTACTTGATCGACCTACAAAATTTTAGTCCTAAATTTTACAGAGAAATGTCAATTTTTGGCTAATTATAGCATGCAAAAATTTAGATGTGACAGTAAGCAGAAGAGGCAATATGTTACAAAATAAAATTGATTGATATATACAAAGTTGAATTTTTTAATCAACAGGCTTTGATCCAATGTACAGTAACATATTAGCTACATGAACTAATAGAGAATAAAATGATTAATTAGAGGGTATAAAAATAAGACTAATACTATAGTGAATATTTAGTTTTTAAATGGGGTAAGGAAAAGCATGATGAGAAGAGCATAATTAGGTCAGCATTCAAAAATGAGAATTTAGGGGCGCCTGGGTGGCTCAGTTGTTAAGCATCTGCCTTTGGCTCGGGTCATGATCCCAGGGTCCTGGGATAGAGCCCTGCATAGGGCTCCCTGCTCAGCGGGAAGCCTGCTTCTCCCACTCCCCCTCCCCCTGTTGATGTTCCCTTTCTCTCTCTATCAAATAAATAAATAAAATCTTTTTTAAAAATGAGAATTTGGGCTTTTATATGAAAGTGTTTCCTGATTTTTATTTGTTCTGGGCATTAATCCTACTAGGACTCTCAAAACATATTTTGACAGGGCGCCTGGGTGGCTCAGTTGGTTAAGCAACTGCCTTCGGCTCAGGTCATGATCCTGGAGTCCTGGGATCGAGTCCCACATCGGGCTCCCTGCTTAGCGGGGGGTCTGCTTCCCCCTCTGCCCTCTTCCCTCTCGTGCTCTCTGTCTCTCATTCTCTCTCTCTCAAATAAATAAATAAAATCTTTAAAAAAAAACATTTTTTTTAAAAAAAACCCATATTTTGACAATACGTATTTTAACCTAAATGAGGCTTTTTCTAGACTAAAAAGTTACTGCTATAATAATAGTGGGATTCATTTTACATTTTATAGACACCTCAAATATAAAGTTATATGATCATTTTCAATACGTTATTTTCATTTTGACCTAAAAATTAAGAATAAATAGATCAACATGGTACATCATGTTTCATAATAAAAACTGCTTTTGAGCCAAAACCAAGACTCAGATGTTTAACTGACAGAGCTACCCAGGTGCCCCTCAATCAACAAGCATTTTACTGAGCACCTGTTATGAATTAATCAATAACATAAAACGTACTCACCATCTAATGCAGTACCTCACTATTTTACATGCTCTTATCATCCCAGGACAGGGTAAGAAAACCTCAAGAGATCAGATGAAGTCTCTATGTATATAAGCCCGTCTTATATACATAGCAAAGGAAGCAAAGCAAAGCAAAGGAAGATGCTGATGGTATGTAGAGAGCCTAGAGGGACTGGGTTACATGTTAGGTAAAATTCAAGGGAAAGATCAGAGATGAAAAATTCATAAAGCAGAATTCAAGGTCTGGCTGTATGTAAGGGTTATAGAGAGGACAGTAAACAGGAGGGACTCAGGAGTAAGAAAAGGTTAAGAAGGGGAGATTCCCCTGGGGGAGATGTCTGCACACAAGCTTATATCAAAATGTTATGTCCATGTCTTGCTATTTATATTCAACTTGTTAAAGGGAGATAGGAGTGAAAATAACACTTTTTTCCACTGAATATTTGCTTTAGTGAATGCATATAAATTGAAGCACTGTCAGTCTATCCAAGAAAGAAAAAAAAAGATTTCATTTGGAAAAGGATTCATATGACTTTCTGGAGACATCTCATTCTTTTAAGTCTATAATATTTAATAGCCCTTTTTTATAATAAAGACAGCATTAAAACTAGAATTATTTTCTATTTTGTTTTTGTTGCTTGTGCTTATTTGAAAAAAAAATTGTAGAATAGCTATTTGTGTTAAGCTGCCCTAACGAAAGTATAAAATATGTGGCACTGGCTTGGCAGGTGAGTAATGGGTGTTGAGGAAATAAATATCACAGGCAAGATATGTAAAGATTGATTTTAGGCAGTGGTACAGCATTTGGTAAAGCATTTTTCTCCCCAGTGACTTTGAAGGCATATCATGAGCTTATTGAGCTTCTTTACTTCTAGAGAAAATGTCTAAAAATTCCAGAAAGTGAGTACGGGAAAACATTGCCTGCCTTTAGAAATATATTACAAAAAAGAAAAAAGAAATATATTACAATATTTTTGCCCTTAAAATATACTACATGTAGATATATGTTATAAGAAAAAAAAGTTCAAGCAAGATCTGTCTGGTTTTTAAGCAGAGATCAAAGAGAAGAAAGTTTAGAGATACCATCCTTCCAAAACTGGAACAGCCAACTCCTTCTAGATACAAATATTATTATTAAAAAAAGATTGAGAAAGGATCAGAGAATGAGGAGCCTCAAAGTTATTAAATAACAATAAGAGTGCCATTCTCTCGCAAAATTCTCATGTATTCTATGACTTCAGGATAGCCACCAGTAATTTGAGAGAGAAAAAAAAAGATGAAAAAAATTAAAAAAGGATATTAGAATTATGTTTAGAAAAGAAAATCCAAGACTTTGCATATAGTTACTGACATATGAGACTCTAGGAAAGCAAAATGATCACAAGCTTACTGAATTAGTGTGAATTATATTGCCAAATGCATTGCAAGCCAGGATAAAAACAACTTTTGAGTGAGCCTTAACACAGATTTGAACCAGCAGGAAGCTCTGCAGGCCATAAAAAAAAGACATGCTCCTAAACATCCACCTCAGACATGACCATATAGGATAATTATTCCTATTAGTCTGAAATATGATTATCTCCCAACAAATAAATATATGTATAAGAAAATATGCATATAATTAAAATAAATTCTGCCCTTCCCACATTTCCCTCTAGATTATATTGGTTTTTTTGTCAACTTTACACTAACAGTTCTTTGTATACACAATGGTCTCTCATTATAGTTTCCATTTCGTTTCTTCTCACTCTCTCCTGAACCCCTCTGCTTCAAACTGACTTTTGCTCCCACTGCTAGAAAACACTGCTAGAAAAAATAACTTTTATCCATTTTAAATGACCTCTCTACTTTCAAACCCAATGGGCAATTCCCAACTGTCAGGGAACTTGAAGACGGTGCAGCCTCAGCATTTGTCATAGGTCCTCATTGTGCCTCCTACTTTCTTCACTTTGCTCCTAGGATACATTGCTCACTTAATTTCCTCTTAATTCCCTGGCCTCTATCTTTCACATCCTCCTCTGCTGCCTCTTTCTGACCTCCTTGGTCTCTCTACCTGGGGTGGCCGGATCTCAGCTTAGACATTTTTCTCTCTCATGTATTCTCATCTAAGCCATAGTTCTTAGCCTGCTTCTTTCTTCTCTCAGCTCCAGGTTTGTATGTCCAAATGCCCACTTGACATTGCCAGTTGTGTGCCTAATAGGGCTTTTTAAAAATTAACATACTGGGCGCCTGGGTGGCTCAGTTGGTTAAGCGACTGCCTTCGGCTCAGGTCATGATCCTGGAGTCCCTGGATCGAGTCCCGCATCGGGCTCCCTGCTCGGCGGGGAGTCTGCTTCTCCCTCTGACCCTCCTCCCTCTCATGCTCTCTGTATCTCATTCTCTCTGTCTCAAATAAATAAATAAAATCTTTAAAAATTAACATACCCAAATCAAACTTCTCATTTCTAGCTCCAACCTAACATGATCATTCTGTATCTGCTTCATCCAGAAAAATATAACTAGATTTTTTTTGGTTTTTCATGGCAAAAAAAAAAAAATCAGAATTTTTTTTTGACTTTTTCTTTCATATGTTACCCTTAGGAGTGGCACATAAACCTGAGGCAAGAAGCTCATTCATCTATCGATGAACACTTCTGTTGCTTCCATATCTTGGGTATTGTAAACAATGCTGCAATACACATGGGGATACATATATCTTTTCAAAGTAGTGTTTTCATTTTCTTTGGGTAAATACCCAGCCGTGGAATTACTGGATTATATGACAATTCTATTTTTAATTTTTTGCGGAAACTTCATACTGTTTCCACAGTGGCTCCACCAATTTGCATTCCCACTACTAGTGCGTGAGGGTTCCTTTTTCTCCACATCTTCACCAACATTCGTTATTTCTTGTCTTTTTGATTTTAGCCATTCTGAGAGGTGTAAGTGATACGTCATTGTGGTTTTGATTTGCATTTCCTTGATGATTAGTAATACTGAACATCTTTTCTTGTGTCTGTTGGCCATCTGTATGTCTTCCTTGGGGGAAAAAATGTCTATTCAAGTCCTCTGCTCAGTTTTTAATTGGGTTATATGTTTTTTTTGGTGTTGAGTTATATAAGTTCTTTATATATTTTGGATATTAACTCCTTATCAGATGTATCATTTGCTAATATCTTCCCCCATTCAGCAGGTTGTCTTTTTGTTTTGTTGATGGTTTCCTCTGCTATGCAAAAGCTTTTTATTTTAATATAATCCCAGTAGTTTATTTTTGCTTTTGTTTCTCTTGCCTTAGGAGACATATGTAGAAAAATGTTGCTATAACTGATGTGAAATGAACTCATCTATGTTCTCTTCTGGGCGTTTTATGATTTCAGGTCTCCTATTTAGGTCTTCAATCCATTTTGAGTTTATTTTCATGTATGGTGTTAGAAAGTGAGTCCTTGCCATTTGCAATTACATGGATGGACATAAAGGGTCGTTACTAAGTGAAATAAGTCAGACTGAGAAAGACAAATACCATATGATTTCACTCATATGTGGAATCTAAAAAACAGAACACATGAATAAACAAACAAAAAAGCAGAATCAAACCTATAAACACAAAGAACAAACTGATGGTTGCCAGAGGTGAGGTGGGTGGTAAAATGGGTAAGATGGGTGAAGGAGAGTGGGAATACAGGTTTTCAGTTATGGAATAATTAAGTCAGAGTAATCGAAGGTACAGCACAGGGAATGTCATCTATGATATTGTAACAGGGTTGCATGGTGGCAGATGGTAGCCACACATGTGGTGAGCATTAGCATAATGTATAAACTTGTGGAATCACTATGTTGTACACCTGAAACTAATATAACATTGTGCCTCATCTATACTCAAAAAAATTTTTTTTTAAAGTTCAACCTCATGCAATCAGAAAAATACAAATTCAAACCATGGCACAGAATTTTACAACCAATAGATTGTGAAAATTAAGATTTCTGTTAGCTATCAAGGGCTGAATATATCAAGAAATGTTACATATTATAAATAATTTTTATACATCATCCATGGTATTGTAAAGTAGTGTGACCACTTGGGAAAACAATTAGCTTTACATAAATTTGAATAAATTTGAACAATTGCATCTTCTTTTTTTTTTTTTAACATTTTTTTTTTAAGATTTTATTTATTTATTTGAGAGAGAGAATGAGATAGAGAGAGAGAGAGCATGAGAGGGGGGAGGGTCAGAGAGAGAGGCAGACTCCCTGCTGAGCAGGGAGCCCGACGTGGGACTCGATCCCAGGACTCCAGGATCATGACCTGAGCCGAAGGCAGTTGCTTAACCAACTGAGCCACCCAGGCGCCCCAATTGCATCTTCTTTATACACTGAATTGGCCCTTCACGCAGATCTAAGAGAATCTCTTGTACTCTGTTCCACAAGATATATACAAGTTTACTTATAGACACATTATTTGTAAAAGCAAAACTGAAAACAATACAAATGAATGTCTTCTAGAAAATACTACAAAGTGCATTATAGTCATAATTGAATCGTAACTGCATTAGACTGAAAGAAAATGGATAAACTACAGCAATGTGCTACAGTTTGGATGACTCTTAGAGACCTTATGTTGAGTCAAAATGCAAGTCTCAGAAAACTATAAAATAAGCAAAATTAAACTTTATGTTGTTTAGAGTTACATTCATGTATGATTAAACTATATTTTTTTAATTAAGGAAGAGATGGCCTTAATATGGGAATATTCGGTTCTAACAAGAAGTCAGAGTAAGGCCCGGGAAGGGATAGGGAAGAAAAATATTGGCACTGTCTTAGTTAAGTGGTAGGCTTATTGGTGTTCATTCTAATATAATCCTTCATAAATTGTATTTTACATACTTAAATACTTTTATGTACAAAAATATTTTTAAAAGAGAGTATACAGGACATTCATGTGGAAATGTAACTGATCCATTAAATGGTAACTTAGTACCAGTATCTCAATAGATCTGGTGAACAGTGGGTTGTATTCATATTGCTTTATATTTGGGGAGGGGGGTGAGTATTTTCTAGCATTCCTATCGCACCCACAAATAATTTGACTTTTGTAACTATAAAATATTATTTTAAAAATGAATGAAATAAGGCTGTTATGATTGGTTCATGAGTTAAAAAAAAAATTACCACAAACACATTGGTAGCTGCTGTGACAAGTTCCATATTCTATGCATTTTTTAGTCCTTCTGTCCACCAATCAGAGTTTCACATATACAAAAGGATTCTGAAATTTTATTTTGATTTTCCAATACCTCAAAAAAGCAATTTTAAAAGAAACAGATAATACAAATATAATGCATTAATTTTAATATAGGTTAAGGATAACAATATTTTATCACTAGATTTTGCCACTGATTTTGTAAAGTCTTTATGGTTGTTGTATGTGTGTGTGTACAAATTTATGATCCCTTCTGTTTTCCAAGATTAATCTTTTAAATCTGCATTTACAGAGGAATATTATTTGGAAATTATCATGTATATTTCTTGAATACTTGAATTTAATTTTTATCTTCCCAACCTTTATCCCAAATTAGTATTATAATATTTTATAAAATCAAATTAAGAATTTTTAAATACCATTTTTTAATTTGTACATAGCTAACTTATTTTTTTTAAATATACCATTTAAAATACAATCGAAATGTCTTCAGGATTTCTAAAAAGATAACATACATAACCATGCACTTAATCAATTATTTACTTTTTATGTTGATAAATTTAATTTTTTTCTATGTCAGCTCAATATCTTCTACTATCTTAAGAACACCAAACTTTAAACATTTATGAAGGAATATTTACTTCTCTTGTATACAATAATTTTTATGACAAAAATATATCTTTGGGTACATGTCATAACAGCAAATAGGTGATTTTTTTTTTAAAGTAGACTCTGATATAAATATGGACGCTTTAATGTTCTTGACCTTTCAATTTGCATTTAGTAAAACGACTTTGTAAAATAAGTGGTCAGTAAAAGTTATCTGATTCTGTAATTTTCTAGTTTAAAGTAAATCTAATCAATCATTCTAAAAATGGTATAGTTGAAATGTAAATAAATGTAACTAATGAGTTGTGCTATTGAGATTCAAACTTCCGTGTCTTGAAAATCTAATTTTATGATTTTGAAGAAATTATTGATCTTTCTGAAAATTATTTTTCTCATCTGTGTATTTTTAGTCATATTGGGAAGAATATCTGAAATGATATGAGAATTGTATATGTACAGCCTGACAGAGTGTGTATTCAGAAAAATGATCCTTTTTAATAGATGTAGCATATTTGTAGCTTCCCTTAGAATATCATATATTAACCAATTTAGATGAATTCACAAAGAGTTCATCTGGGATGCCTAATTTAAAAATTCTATTTAGGGTTTCAGATTGCTATATGAAATTTTCTGTTACTGAAAACATTTATATTTATAAGAACATCTAATTCCTTTCTGTGAGAAAAACCCACATTTTGAGTATGCCATTTTACAGAAGAAAAAATGAATGTTTATGGAGAATAAGTGACTTGCAAAAGAAATATCACTAGTTAGTGACTTATAACACCATGTATAGTTTGCTTTTAAAATATCTGCTGTTTTCCTGAAAGCAGGCTAATGGGAGTAAACTTTTCACAGATTTGCTATAAAAGATTGAATAAATATAATTCATAGAACAAAGTGTTTAAATTTGCTTGTTGACATCTTTTATGATTTAACCCCTGTTTTAATGGTTTGATTTAGTCTGTTTCTTCACTCAAAGCAACTCAATTCTTTTTGGCAATGTGCCTAGTATAAACAACAAATGGTTGTGTATACTCTTGAATCCTTGCCTTACTCAGATTTGAAAGAGTCTTTTATGTTGACAAAAAGTTCTAGAAACCCCGACTGTCCTTGAGATCTATCCAATCATTAATTTGAATGCTCCAAAGTGAGAAATGATAGCGAATGAGAAGAATCATTAACTGCCTAAGGTGCATCAAAATTTTAATTTTTTTTTTTCTATTTCACTTGCATGCCCTGTGGTGATCCATAAGTCTTTAGTAAATTAAAGCGTTAGAGAAGAGGGTACTAACCACAATATAGCATCCTTTTCAAATATGTTCGTAGAAACACCCACTTCTGCCCTCAATTTCTGTGTTTTCTGACATCTGTATTTTTTATACACGGCTATCACCATCACCAAGGACATAATTGGATTAACAGTGAGCAAAATTCATGTTGCCATTTGCAGATCTCATTAATTTTATACATAAATAAGAAAAACCTAGTATTGCTTCTCTTTATTGAGTAAACAGTTGTTAATATCACATACAATTTACACGTACACATTCACACAACACACACACTGAGTCATGTATGCCAGTACGTCAAGCACTTAGAGCCTCTGCATTTCACAGACATTTTATTATACAAGAGAGATAGATAATCAGGATACAAGGACTACAGGTTCTAACTCTGAAGGAGGAAGTCTTCAGAGACAACAGATTGGGTTAGGTCTTACCATCTCAATCAAACCTGACTGGGAAATTAAGGGAGCGAAGGAGAGAAAAACAGAGACAAGATTAATCATGTAAGAAGAAAACTATAGTGGTTGCTCAGGAACAGTTATGGGGATACTGCCAACATTTTCTGAAGGAAGAAAGGTCTACCAATTGCACAAATGGGAACTCAAGCCATGATTATTCTCTATTCATTCTAATTAGTATTCCTTCATTATATCCCTTAGGCTTGTGGATTCTAAGGTCATCTCAAAAATCCAGTGAGTTTGTAAAACTAAACAAGAAATTGTGATAAGATGTATTACATCTATTATATTTATCCCTCACAATACTGAAAAAAAAATACTAGGTAAATAAATGATATTCAGTAACAATAAAGGAATAAAGTTCAGAGTATTTAGCCACAGTAGTGAAGTATATTTTATAACTATGACCAAGAAGGTATAAATAGATTATGGATAATCACAAAGTAAAAAAGTCAACAACAACAAGGGGTAGTTTTATGATAGAAATAGGAAAAATAAGATAGAGCTTTCTCTAGCAAAATTTAGTTGATCAAGTAATCATTTTTAAAAGCACTTGAAATATGCTTCATTGTAACTGTGCTCAGTGAAATCCAATCCAATATAATTATTGAATTGTCAGTTCTAGGATTCCTTAATATGTAGGCCATCTTAATTCTTATTCACTATAATATCCACAGAGAGTAAAATGAACATAGACTTCTTTATACTTTTAAGGCTTATTATAGATCTAAATATAAAGGATAATATTCCTAAGCTTCAGAAGAAAATGTAGGAGGATCTTTTTCTGTCTTTGGATAAGTAACTATTTATCAGACTAGAAAGCACTAATAAATTTTCAAATTAATAAATTGGACTTTTTCAAAATTAAAAATTTCAGCTCATCAAAAGATGTATAACAAAATGAAAATTAAAGATTGGAAAAACACATTTGCAATGTATATATTTGTCAAAAAATGGTATAAGGATTGAATAAAGACACAATTCAGTAATATCAAGACAAATCAAACAACCCAATTAAAAATAGGCAAAATATTTGAACAGATACTTCATAAGATACATCAATAAATGCTCAATAAGCACATAAGAAAGTGCTTAATAGCATTAGTAATCACAGAAATGCAAAATAAAAGCATAATAAGATTGTCAACCTCAAATGTTGGCAATGATGTGGAGCAATCAGAATTCTTATACAATGATGGCAGAATATAAAATAGGGCTTGGGGCACCTGTTTGGCTCAGTTAAGAGGCTTACTTTTGATTTAGGCTCAGGTCATGATCTCATGGGTCATGAGATTGAGCGTCCTCAGGCTCCAGGCTCAGTAGGGAGTCTGCTTACGGATTCTCTCTCTCCCTCTCCTCCTGCCCCTCCCCCTACTCTCGCTTTCTCTTTCAAATAAATAAATCTTAAAAAAATAATTACAAAAAAGAATAAAAAATAGGGCAACCACTTTGGAAATCTATTTGGGGGTATTTTATGATATTAAACAAAGATTTACCCAATAATCCAACAATTCTACTACTAGGTATTTTTTCTAGATAAATGAAAATGCATCCACAGAAAGATGTGCAGGGAATATTTATTACATCTGTATTCAGAACAGCTCCAAACTTAAAAAAATCCAAACTTTTTTTACCAGGAAAATAAACAATTCATGGGATGAAATGTTATTCCACAACATAAAGGAATAAACTGTTGATACAGCAATGTGTATGAACCTCAAAAACAGTATGCTTAGTGAAAAAGACCAGATACAAAAAGTACATTGTGTAGCATTTGATTTCTATGAATATAAATATAGAAGGGGCAAATTAATCCCTGGTAAAGCAAACTAGTACGATGGTTCCTTCCGAAGTATGGGGATTGACTGGAAAGGAATAGGATATGACTTTCTGGGATGATGAAAATATCTGTAGGTTAATAGGGATGTTATCTGAGTTTATACATGTTTCATCAAAACCTAATTGTACACTTAAGATCTAAATACTGAGCTGTAGAAAATTAATGCCCCAATTATAAATAAAATTTTGATTCTAACATATATTAACTTAATTCAAAATATAATTCAATGTTTTCTATTTAGTCAACATTGAGAACAAGATGTTTATATATAAATATGCATGCTTAAAGTTTGTCTCTATTGATTTAGGACCATTATCTGGAAAATAAAAGACTGAACTGTTTAGAAAAAAATAAAATGATTTTGACAGACTCACATAATTATTTAGATGTCACATTGTTTAACTTTAAAAAATAGTTTTGTTCTTCACAATCCCTTTATATTATTAAGTATGTAAACTTAGATTGTGTTAATACACTTAGATTGTAAATTTGAAAATTTCAAAAATAAAGTTTTATGATATGGTTGATTATTTGAAGGTCTAATTTACTGAGAGAAGACTTAGTCAATAGTCATTAGTCAATGTTCTCTCTTCCAGTTTAAAATTTAAACCCTAAATTGCTAAGTAATATATATCAAAAAATATATACTTGAAATTTGGAAGAGATATAAAGAAACCAGAAAATTATTTTTTTCTAATGCCTCTGGGTATTCAAGGTAAAAATCTTAAAATTCAAAGATTAGTAAAAAGGGGAAAAATCCTCATAGCCCCATCACCATAAGATAACCACAGTTGTCATTTTGGAGTAAATCTTTCAGTTCATAAACAAACACAGACACAAATGCACAAGCTATCTTATATTATTATCCATGCTGCTTTACAATCTGTTTTTTTTTTTTATTCTATCCAGTGATATATTGTGAACCCTTGCTCCATCCATAAAAAATTGTTGTAAGATTTGTTATCTAACTGCTGCATTTTCTCCATTGGTTATTAATCAGTCTCTATCACAAAACATTCATAATTTTGCTATTTTAAACAAAACAGCAAAACAAATTCTGTATCTAATTTGGAGAGGGAGACATTTGATTGATTGATTGATATTATAAGTAATAATCTTAATTATTAGTTATTGTTGTTGTCCTTCAGAAGCAGTACATAGACTGATATTCCCATTACTCATGCAGGAAAGTACCTAAATATCTTCACCAACAGTGTTTACAATTGTTTAGGTCTTAGTTTTATATTTGAAAAATATTACATTGCTATTTTTGTTTTTTCTGATAGCTACCAAGATTTTTTTTTACTAGTTTCTTATTTTACATCACTAATTTAACATTCTTCTTTTGGGAACTCCCTGTGCATATTTTTGCATATTTCCACTCATATGACTATAATTTTCATATTTTAAAAAGTTATTTATATTAAGTATATCATGACTTTTTGTTTTATACATCTTGAAAACAATTCTCTTTGATCATTATTTAAATATTTTATTTGATGTATATATTTTTTTTAATTTTTTATTTATTTGCGAGAGAGAGAATGAGAGACAGAGAGCATGAGAGGGAGGGGGGTCAGAGGGAGAAGCAGACTCCCTGCTGAGCAGGGAGCCCGATGCGGGACTCGATCCCGGGACTCCAGGATCATGACCTGAGCCGAAGGCAGTCGCTTAACCAACTGAGCCACCCAGGCGCCCTTGATGTATATTTTGATCATAAAAAATGTTTTTATTCATGGTGTCACATCTTGCAATCTCTATATTTTGGTTAACATTTATAATGATAGGAAATTAAATTTATACAAATAAATTTTGAGAAATTATACTATGTTAGATATTTTAATTTTCTCAAAAATTTTATATTCTTCACTGCCATTAAATATAAAAAATTCACACTTTCATATAAAATAACTTTTCCTTAAGATGAAATGGAATAGAGTTATATATAATGATGTTGCATATTATGTGACTTTTGTTATTCATCTCATATCTACTTCTCTCACAGAATTGACTCTATCAATAAATGGTAAATTTTTGTTAGTTGTTGACAGAATCTGTTTCCTATAGAATAGCTTAAGTGATCTTTTCAGATTCTGAAATACAATAATAGGTCATGGTTTATGGGAATTGCAAAAAGGTGACCTTACTGGTGGGAGAAATTGCAAAAGGACCTCCTTCTTGGGAATGCATTTCAAAATAGGTTTCCTTGCCCCACACTAAAACAGTACCATGGGTTGGGGCAGGGGCATGAACCTGACTAAAGTAGCAGAGGCTGGATTATTGGATCTAAGGCCTGGCAACTTTGTGCAGTACAAAAGTTGACTCTGTTGGTGGTGACCCAAGTTAGATCATGTCACATCCATACTCAAAACCCTGATGGCCTTTTAGCTCACTTAAAAAAAAAATTCAGTGTTTACGATGGTCTGCCAGACTTTGTATAGACTTGCCCTATTGCATCACTTCTCAGGCCTCATTGTGTACTCATCTTCACATGCATGTTCCACAATTAGGATGTTTGCTCTGGTTGTTCCTTTTCCTTGGAAATCTCTCACTTCCGTTTGTCACCCCAGCTCTTACTGGTTCTACTCAACCAGCTCTGACCACAACATTTAAAACTTCAAATTTGAGTAACATCATTAATAGTGGAATAAAAGTTTTCTCCCATCTTCCCCTAAAGAACACTGATTTAGACAATTGTTCATGGATGAGAGACGCTTTGTAGAAGTCCAGGAGTCCAACAAAGATGTTCCAATTCATCATTTGAGCAAAAAATATTAAGATTGGATGCATCAAAGTTGGTAAGAGGAACAGTTTCGCTTTACCTGTGTCCTTCTTTCCTCAAGATGATACAGATGAGCCTTCTCAGCCCTTGATTTCTCTCATGGGGGGAAGTGAAAATATATGAATGATGTCCAGATTTCCCAGCTGTATAGGATGCTGCCAGAGAGACTCACTTCTTTTTCATCCCACCCAGAATACTGGGGGACAGAGACCAGTTGGGAAATCAGAATTTATGGCTCTCAGAGGACTTCAGACAGAAACAGGATCTACTTACAGCATCATGGACTCCATCAGGAAACCTTCCCATGAGCTGTTAGGGGTGCCTCACCTACAGATGCTCCAACTGGCCTTTTTTCTCTCTGAACAAATAAAAACCCATAAACAGATGGTTTCACTGTTGAATTCTACGAAACATATTAAGAATTAAAGTCCAGCCTTTTAAAACTCTTCCAAAATATTGAAGGGGGGTGGAACACTTCCAAATTTTATGAGGCCACCATTACCCTGATACCAAAGCCAGATAAGGACACCACAAGAAAAGAAAACTACAGGCCAACATCCTTGACAAATATAGATGCAGAAATCTCAACAAAATACGAGCAAACTAAAGTCAACAGCACATTGAAAGGATTATACACCATGACTGTGGGATTTATCTCTGGGATGCAAGGATGTTTCAATATAAACAAATTAATCAGTGTTATGCATCACATTAATATAATGAAAAATAAAAATTATATGATTATTTCAATAGATGCAGAAAATGCATTTGGCAAAAATTTACATCTACTTGTGATAAACACTCTTAACAAATTAGATACAGGAGTAACATAACTCAATAAAGTCCATATAGGACCACCCCACAGCTAGCATCATACTCCATGATGAAAGGTTGAAAAGTTTTCCTCTAAGATGTGGAACAAGACAAGGTTGCCCACTCTCACTACTCATATTCAATATAGTATTGGAAGTTCTAGCCAGAGCAAACAGGTAAGAAACATAAGTAAACGACATTCAAATGTGAAAGGAAAATGTAAACTTGTCTTTGCATATGGTATGATCTTTATATACAGAAAATCCTAAGGACAGTAACACCCTGTAAGAAGTAATAAACTAATTCAGTAAAGGTGCAAAAAAAATAAAGACACAAATAAATGGAAAACTGTTCCTTGTTCATGGATGAGAAAGGATTAATATCATTAAATTAATAATAATTAATAATCATAATTAATAATTGATTAATATTAATAATTAATAATAATGATAATTAACCCAAAATTCTCTGTGGAGTCAATGTAGTCCTTTCCAAAATTCCAATGGCATTTTTTACGGAAATAGGAAAAACAATCCTAAAATGTATATGAAACCCAACAAAAGGCCCTGAATGGCCAAAGCAATCCAGTAAGAACTGTGAGAAGAAGAACAAAGTTGGAATAAGAAGAAAAAAGTTGGAGGCATCACAGTTCCTGATTTCAAACTGTATTACAAAGCTACAGTCACCAAAAAGTATGATACTGGCAAAAAGCAAATTAGACCAATGGAACAGAATAGAGAGCCAAGGAAGAACCCCCCCCACACACACACAGTCAACTAATATTTGATGAGTAAGCCAAAAAATAGCCAATGGGGAAAGGATAGTGACTTTAATAAATTGTGCTGGGAAAACTGGATAAATATATGCAAAAGAATGAATTTGATCCCTATCTTATACCACAAATAATCCAATTTAAAATGGGCAGAGAACCCGAATAAACATTTTCCCAAGAAGTCACACAAGTGCTCAATAGGTAAATTAAAAGTTACTTGACATCACCAATTATCAGAGAAATAGAAATTAAAACTACAATGAGATATTACCTCATGCCTGTTAGAATGATTATTATCGAAAAAGAAAAGAGGTAACAGGTATTAGTGAGGATATCAAAGAAAGGGAACACTTATGCACTGGGGGTGGAAATGTAAATTTGTTCAGCCACTATGGAAAACACTATGGATATTCTTCAAAAAATTCAAAATAGAACTACCATATTATTTAGCATTCCACTTCTGGGCACATGTCCAAAGGAAATGAAGTCACTATCTTGAAGAAATATCTATACTCTCATGTTCGTTGCAGCTTTATTTAAGAGATGGAAGCAATCTAAGTGTCCATCAATAGATGATAAGTCAACCACTAGTTCTATAGGATATATCACTTATATGTGGATTCTAAAAAAGCCAAACTCAGAGAAATCGAGTAGAATGGTGTTGCCAGGGGCTGAAGTTTGGGAAAATGGGGAGATGTTGGTCAAATATTACAAGTTTCCAGTTATAAGATGAAAAGTCCTGGACATCTAATGTACATCATGGTGATTATAGTTAACAATACTGTATTTATATACTTGAAAGTTGCTAAGAGAACAAATCAGATTCTCACCACACACATGCAATTATGTGAGGTGATAGAGGTGTTAACCTTATTGTGGTAATCATTTCACAATATATATATGTATCAAATTACCATGTAGTATGACTTAAACTTAAACAATGTTCTATGTCAATTATCTTGGTTAAACTGGAAAAAATTAAAATAGCAGACTCTCTCCTCACTACCTGTCCCCCTCAGATGGATTTCTGTTTCTGTACAGCGGTTGTTTATTTTTATTGCCTGCCTCCCCCAGAAGAGTTTTTGTATGTTTACACTTACCTGCATTATATTTATCTCTTTTAGCATTATTAGCATTATTAATTCCTGAAAATTCATGCAACTTAAGAAGATAAAATTCATGTTGTGGCCATTTCTAGACTGTGACTACGACTTTATGATAAACTACTTCCTTTTTTTCAATGATAACCTTAGAAGTTATTTCTTTAGAAAATTAAACATTCTCAAAAACTTAACTTTTTTTCTAATAGTAAAATAGAAAGTGTGAATGAGAACACTTTGATACTGTGACCTATATTGTCTGTTGACTGGTCCTGAGCATTCTTTATGTCAATTTCTACAACTGAGGTTAGAATGAAATGCTGTTTTTCTGGAATACGTTTCACCTAGGGGTGGTGGTGTGAGGTTGTTATCTGAATTAAAGCTAATGCTGATATCTGAATTACTTATAAAAGAAAAAAAAACAAAAATGTCTTGTAATAGAAGAATAATTAAATGAATTATAATATAATTAAATATAAGCATCTGATAATTTGATTATAACAAAAATTCTAGTCACATGTGAAATATGTATATTTTAATGTAGGGAGATTAAATAAGAACATAAATAGCATATATAGTATGATCCTAAATATGTAAATATGTCCCATAAGATTAAAATTATTTTTTTACCTTTGGCATAATTTTCTTTTTGAGAAAATATAATATTCACATAAAAAAGGAAAATAAAGCTAAGAATTACTTTCATGCATCAAGTAAACCAAATTGTTTAAATGCACCAGCATATGATATAAGCTAAACGTAGAACTATGAGGGAATTCTCTAATGGTGTGTTGGTGCAAGTACCACATTTAGCCCCCAATATCAATTTTTATTTAATAAATTAACAACTTACAGGAAAACAAGCAGGATGATCAATAATTGGAGTTTTAGAGAATACTTTGAAAGTATGAAATTGTGTTTGCCAAATCCAATATGTCTCTCTACTTACACAAGCAAGAGTGACAAGACCTACAAACCTTCTCTTCTCTGCTTTATTGCAAGGCGGCTATAGCAAGCCATTAAAAAACAACCATTGGAGTTCACGGAAAATAACAAAATACAAGTATCAAATCTCCAAAAGATACAGAACAGCACACATACCATAAGGACATGTATTAAGTGAGAATGTGAGAGAAACAAAAAGCAAGAAAACAGTGAGTCAAAGAGAGAGACACAAAAATGAATCAAACTGCCAGCAACAGTTTCAGCTTCTAATCAAACAGCAGACTGTATATAAACACAGTCTGGAAGGTGCTGTAGGTTACACATTGGATTTTTTCTCCCTAGTCTTTCTAATTAAAATCAGCTGTAACATTAGCAACAGTATTTCTTTAAGCATAAAAACCAATAGATGCCTTATATATCCAAATTTGAGCAAAATTGTATAGAGTACATATTGGAAGAGTGACCTTAAAACAAAACCAAGAATAAATTTGTAATTTATCTTTTGGTTTATATCTTTGTATGTTATACATGCTTAAAACATTTTTATTATTTATCTATACATTAAATTTTGTCAAAGAAAAAATAGATTTTAATTCATATATCAATACATAAGTGATGGAGATTATATACATTATGAATAATATATTATGAATTTTATTTCGTTTTTCTTTTCTTTTTTTTTTTTTAACAAGCTTAAGCTCTGAACTGAGACAAAGATGGGTTGCAGTGATGATCCTGCCTCTTGCTACTTTGAACAAAATTAACCTTGGGCAAGTAATGTAAGACTCATTTTCCCAATTGTAAAACGTTGATGATAATAATAGGAATCTTTTCACTTTGTTTGAGAAGTTAAATAATATAATGAATACAAAATACTTGATAGTGTCAGGTACAGGGGACTTAATAAATGCTGAGGATTAGATTTATTGAGCTTTCATTACATTGTAGTACACACAGAATCTCTGTAAATTAAGTGCTTTTATTCCCATTTACAAATTAGGAAAGAAAGAATGAGAAGAAAAAATTGATTTTCCCCATCTGACAAAGTCTTTTAACTTCCCAGAGGCCACAATTGTTTCTTCGAAAAAAGGAGCCGAAGTAAAATAAAAATGCGTTTTCTCATTTTCAAGGGGATCTAGAGAGAATAGATACTTTTGCAAACCATACTCTCAGTGATTTTATAGTTAGAAACTGCCAGGTAGCATCGAGTGCTTTCTTTCTTTTTTATATTTACACCAATTATATTGCACACATTCCTGCTGTAAAGAAAATATGCAAAAAGCTTTGTCCTTTTACTTTAATATACATCATTTTAACCCACTGGAAACTTTGAGAATTATTTTTCTTATTCTCTTTTAGCCTGTAATCTGATTGGATGTGTACAGGCGAACACAGATACCTGCCCACCTCCCCCCCAACACACACCCTCTAGTGTACCATCTGTTTTCTATCTTGACTTAGTGCCATGTCATTAACAAGAGACATTCAGCCTTTAATGATCTTGGCCATGATAATGAAATAACAGACATGTCAGCCTTATTGTGTATTTCTTAAAGGGATAGATATTGAAAGACTTCGAGTAAGGGAAGATACAATTAGTAATACTTTGTAAATGAATGTACAGCAACAAACAAATAAACAAATAAACCCTCATCAGTAATCAATCTAGTTATAGTTGTACATACAAATGAGTTAAATATATACATACAAATGAGTTAAATATATCTAGTTGTTTCAAACCACATGTCTATGCAAAGAAAATAGACACGTGGTTTGAAACAACTCAGATATATTTAACTATCATTCTGAGTGTAAACATAGCCAAGTATGTAAAGAGTCTTTAATTCTTAGAGTTTATCTGCTTAGAATATTTTAAATTAAAAGTTCAAAAACAGTTTACTACAGTTAAAAAATTATACACATTGGTAAAAATCTGGGACTTAATGAAATATGTAAAATCTGGCATTTTGAACTTGGTTGAATTAGAGTTGATCTATATTTAAAAGGAGTTTTTGCTAAGCAGAAATTTCTCATGTTTAGGTACCCTATATTCCAAGAAGAAATTTTGAAGAACCACTTAATTAATAGGTGACAACTGATTTTCACACCTGTTTTATCAAGTAGCTTAAAAATAAATAATCTCATTTGTATGTACAGAAATGTAAATTTCCCAGTTAGTGACATAAACGGGTCCATTTTTCAGATATTTAGATTTTATAAACTATACACATTATATAAAATTAATGTATTTTCTTATATGAATATTGATTTTTACATATTTTGCATACTGTATATTAAAGTTGAGTAGCCACATTGCATGGTATGCTTTCACTTTATCAACAGTTATGCCCATAACTAATGAAGCCTGAAAATAAGTATTTAAAAAAACAAAATACCTTTAACCAATCTAAAGAGGTCATAATTCAATTTACATTCACTCTTTTGAGAGATAATATTAATATACTAGTATTATGAAGTCAAAGATACTGAGCTAATTTGTGCATGAGATGATATATTTCCAAATGAACAAAAATTAAATGGTGAATATGACTTTATTACAATTGTATCACAAATGTTAAGTATCTTGTGTAAAGTAAACTTTTACCCATAACATATTTTCCCTCCATTCCTCCATTCAAAACACACTAACCTTGTCCTAAAGTTTGTAGGATGAGGATGTCCATCATATAAGGATAAGTAGTCATATTCTTCTTCTAGAGCAAATGACTGAAAAACAATTTGTATTCTATTCCGTTCTTCTGCTATTATTACCCATGTACAGTTTGCACCATTTGGATATCCATATGGAAAACCAGGGCTTTCTATAGTGCCATTAAGTCCTTTTAAAGTTCCACCACATGTATAAATAAATCCTGAAACAAAAGACAAATAAACAGACATTAATATTATATAAAACACAAACAATCCAGGAGACATATAATTTTGAAAAAGCCTTTTTTCTAAGCCCTATGTTACCATAATTTTGTAAATGGGAAGGGCTGGGTAAATTATCTAATTTTCTTTTTTAAAAAGATAAGGCATAACTAGCAAACTCCTTTAAAAAAAAACTTGCCATTTATCAAACATCTTGTGGTTAGGAATTATAAACCAGGTGATGAAGTAAGTTTCTCCACACATCATGATCCAACAGACAAACAAAATCTTAGAACATGATATCTTCCCTGAAGTAGTTTCCAATCTAATCATGGACAATCATGAACAACAATGAAAATTAAATAATTTTTGAATGCATTTTATGTCTTAAAAAATTAACTCCACATTTCTTGGTAAAACATGCTATTTTTTTTTTCTGTCCATATCTCTGCCATGTAGCCAATGTGCCTTAGGAAAATCCTTCCCACCCTGATTCTACCAGAAGGAAAAATGGTTCAGATCTAAAAAAAACAATCTATGTAATCATTCTTTCTTTGACCGGAGTAGTTGGCCCAGGAAAAACACAATCCTAAACTAACTATACCAGAGTCAAACCTAAGGTTGGGAAGAAAATACATTGAAAATTTGAATCCTGGACAACTGACAGTAGCCATCTTAAGAACTTCCATGGTTCAGGGAGCCTGGGTGGCTCAGTTGGCTGAGTGTCTGATTCTTAATTTTGTCTCTGATCATGATCTCAGGGTCATGGCATAGAGCCCTCCATCGGGCTCCATGCTCAGAGAGGAGTCTGCTTGAGGATTCTTTCTTGTCTGTCATTGGCCCTTCGCTGTTCTCTCATTCTCTCTCTAAAATCAATCAATCAATCAATCAATCAATCAATCTTTAAAAAAAAAAAAGAACTTCCATGGTTCTATGGGAGTTCTAATTCTATGGGAAATCTAAATTATTGACAGCTTGACTCTTGGAGACACCTAGAAAACCATGTTTCTTGAGAAATTATTTATGAATATATGCTAGTCTGTAGTCATATTAGGTAATGTAAAACTCTAAAATTTAGACAATGGTCAGGGAAGATGGTCCCAGCATGTTTCTAGACTAGTCTAATTAAAGACTGGATCCATGGTTGCGGAAGTTCTGATAAGAATTCTTCTGGTAAGAATTCTTCACCTTGGTGTTATTTCCAGATCTGTGGGTTGTGCACGGTGCTTATGGGTCATGAAGCTGTAAGTCAGAAATACAAGCTAATTTGGGGGAGAGAACACCATACTACCCAAAGTATCTATATTTGGAACTGGATATAGAAATGTAGGAAATATGGGGCACCCCTCTCTGAGAAGGAATGAGTATATGATAGGTATGGATATTTTTGAAAAATATGAGGAACCATGCACAGAAGATGGGAAGCCAGAGTTGTAGATTGTGGCAGACAGAGAATGATTTGGGATGTAATCCATTCTTCTCTCTTTTCACAAGAACACCATGCTTTTGCTAGGGGACACAATTCTCTACCAAACAACTGTACGCTTTAGAATAGCTGGCTCTACTGATTCTAATGGTGAGGCGGGTGGCTCAGGGCTGAATTAATCAGTACAACCCTATCCTCTTACCCACTTTTACTTCAGGAACCTACTCTGATTATTTCTATTTACCACAAAGTCCTAAACCTGGGATATTCAGTATTGATATAAACACAGTTCTTGTTCTTTTTGGCCTTTTAGAACGTTACCAAGAAGTTGGATAAGGTAGTCTCATTCTCTCTCTCAAATAAATAAATAAAATCTTTAAAAAAAAAAAAAGAAGTTGGATAAGGTAGAAGTTTAAAAAAAAAATCAATATTTGTGTGTATACATACATTTTTGCTCATGCACCAAAAGTCAAATAGGGCATTTTATGATTCTCAAAAATAAAAAAAGGAGCAAGGTCCCTTTTAAATTGCTTCTTACAGAGCAATTACTTTGAAGCCTTAGGTTAATTAGCTATCACCCATTTCTATTAGTTTCCTGCCTGAACAGCTTCCAATTTGAACTTCATAACTAAATGCAAGCATGAATCCCTTCAGCTACAATGTGATCTATGGGCTGTTTTATATATTCTCAAGCCCCATCACCCTGAATGGCTTTAGAAAAAGGACATATGTCCTAAAATAACATGTTCAGCTCTGGCCACTAATTCTTTAAGGGCCTACTGATTCACACATTTCAGTTCCTTTCCTTTTTTGTTTCTTGAGGCAAATTAAGAATTACACCTATTTTTAAGCTTTCTTATCTGTGTTCTTCATTTTATTTTCATTTTTTGTTTATATTGAGGTTTGATTAAACATCACATTATCCATAATAACAAAGTACATTTTTCCAACAATAGGTTTATAATTTCCACATCCCCCCCAAAAACAGAAACAAATAGAGTTCTTAAAAGTAAAGTAAAATCTCCCTCATTTACTTATGCTTCACAAGGTTGGTCATTGTTATCACCTTAGTGTGTATCTCTCTCTCGGCCATTTCTAGGCAAATGAAGATATATGCATATTTCCATGCATTATATATGTATATATATTTACAAATAGAATCAGTCATACTATGCATAATTTTCTGAATCTTTTTGTGTATATGTGTAAAATATTACTGATTCTGGATCCACATGTGTACTTCTCCTACATTCTTTTTTAATGACTACATAGCTATATGGCATATGGTATGCCTGTACTTAATTTTGTTTAATTATCTCTTATTGACAGCTTTAGTCTTTGTGTTTTCAAGGGCACAAAGAACAACTATGGATGTATATCCTTGTGCACTTGTGTGATACATACTTCAGATAGAATTCCAGAAGTGGGTGTGTTGCATTTTAAATTTAGGTAGATAATCCAAACAATCCTCGATAAATGTGAAAATTTCTGCTGCTATCAACAGGTTATGAAGTGTTTTCAACCTCCAACTTAAATTTTGGCAACATTAGATTTTTTACAAAGCAAAAAAAAAATGTTATCTTACTATTTTATTTTGCATTTCTCTGGTAACTGTTGGGATCAAATATCTTGCTATATGTTTCTCATTTATTCATAATTCTTCTTTTATGAATTGCTTCTCCATACCCTTCACTTCTTTTTATTGGACTCTACTTTTTTTAATTCTCTTTTAGGATACAATTGCTTAGCTTTCTGATTATTCATTGGTAATCCATATTTGCCTTTCACATATACATTTCTAAATGAAATAACTTTGCTTATTCTTTATAGCTCATTGCTCTCATAAATCCACAACTCCTTAGTGCTCTTTATAGTACATGTGAAGCTTCATCTTTTCCACTCCTTTCCTTTGATGATATTTCTCCCATATTGTTCATCTATTCATCACATATGCCATGCCTTCAGGATAAGATGATTAAAAGGACATTATTCCAGCCTGTCTTCATGGAACTGACAAGCTACAACATAAGACAGCATGGATATACAGATTATTAATGTAGAATATGGTAAATGCTATGATTGGGGTAAGCACTCATTGCTGTGAGAATACATGGAAGCAAAACTTAATCTAGATGATTCAGTATGTGTTTGTGGAAAACCTGTCTCAAAAATTGGCATTGCAACATTCCATAGATTCAGTCTTTGACAGATTCTGAATGCCTTATGTTGTATTTTTCACACCTTAACTTTCCACTTAAAGAGTCAGTTTATAATTGAAAAATAACTAAACTTTACATGATTTGGGTCACAAGAATTTGGGTAGAATACAGATTTTTAATTTTTTCTCCCTTTATTCTTTCATGTTCATAATTTAACTTTTCCATACAGTAAGAAAATATAAGTATTTGTACAGTATTTTTATGATATTTTAAATTTTATGTTGTTTTCTTTTATGCTAGCCAAGATCTATGGCATTACAAGAAACACTCTTGTGTTTACCTTTCGCTTTTTTTCACACTTGTGTTTATCCACTGCGATTGGGCTTTTGTGCCCAATTATACAGAATGACTCTTTTTTTTCATCACCAAGAGTTCACAATTTTATTGACATACAGCACTTGTGTGATAAAGATTGTAAAGAACTTAATAGTAGCAGTTAGCCTTTTTTTATCGTGGTAAGCAACACATAATATGAAGTCTATCCTTTTACCAAGTGGTAAGTGGACAGTACTGCTAATTACATGCACAATGTTGTACAGTAGCAGATCTTTAGAACTTTTTCGTCTTGCATGAATGAAACACTATTCCCCTTGAAAAATAATTTCCCCATATTTCCTAGCTCCTGGAAACTACATTCTACTTTCTTATGCATGAATTTCACTAATTTAGATACCTCACATATATCATGCAGTGTTTGCCTTTCTGTGACTACCTTACTTCATAAGGTACTTAAGTACTCATACATACTTAACATAATGTTCTCAAGGTTCATTCATGTTGTAATATATGACAGAATTTCCCTCTGATTTCCACTGAAAATACCTCATTTTCTTTATTCATTAACCCTTTAATGGACATTTAGATGTTCCCACTTCTTGGCTATCATGAGTAAAGTTGCAGTGAACATGAGAGTACAAGTATCTCTTTGAGATCCTGCTTTTAATTATTTTGGATAAATACCCAGATGTGGAATGGCTGGATTATACAGCAGTTCTATTTTTAATATTTTGAGGAACTTCCATACTGTTTTCCTTAGTAGCTGCATCACTACCAGTAAATATTTCAAATCAGGTGAGGTTTTGTGTGTGTGTGTGTGTGTGTGTGTGTTTTAAGTAATGAATGAATTCTAAGTTGTCAGATCCCTTAATATGGAGTTGTTCATAGTATGCCCTTATTATCCTTCTGATGTCTGTTGGGTCTGTGGTGCATCCCTTCTTGTATTCCTAATATTAGTAATTTTGTTGTTTTTCTCATTTTTTTGTCAGTCTTGCTAGTGCTTTGCCAATTTCAATGATCTTTTTAAAGAAACAAGTTTTTGTTTCATTGATTTTTTTCTCTGTAACTTTCTCTATTCTGTTTTCAAATTTTCACTTCTTATTTTATTATTTACTTTCTTCCCCTTGTTTTGAATTTAGCTTTTCTTCTTTTCTTGGTTCTTAAAGTGGGAGCATAGATTACTGATTTGAGACTTTTCTCTATTTCTAATGCATGTATTTGGTACTGTAAAACGTCCCTCAGTACTACTTTAGCTGTATCCCACATATTTTGATATGTTGTATTTTCATTTTTGTTCAATTTAATGTATTTTTAGATTTCCATTGAATCTTCCTTTTCAAGCCATGGCTATTATAGAATTGAGTTGTTTGGTTTCCAATTGTTTGGATTTTCATTAACTTTTGATATTAATTTCTAGTTTGATTCCATTGTGATCAGAGAACATACTCTAGATGGTTTCAGTTCAAATTTGTTTAAGTTTTATTGCCCAGGATATGGTCTACCATAGTATGTGTTCCGTGAATACTTGAAAATAATGTGTATTCCAATGTTGTAAATAGAGTGTTCTCTAAGTGTTGATTATACCTCATTAATGCATCCTGTTGAGTTCCATACCCTTGCTGACTTTCACCCAGAGGCAAGGTGTCCTTTTTCTCTGGCTATTTCCAAGAGACTTTTGTCTTCAGTTTTCAGTTTAATTACAATGTACATGACATGGATTTCTTTGTGCCTATCCATTTAGGAGTTTACTCAGCTTTTGTAATATGTAGGTGTATATCTCTTGCCAAATTTGGGAAGTTTTTGGTCATTTTTTCCTTAAGTACTTCCTTAGCCCTACACTCTTTCGTGACTCCAGGGACACATACTAGATTCTTTACTTTATTCCCACAGATCGTGGGTGCTCTGTTCATCTTTATTTATTTATTTATTTATTGGTCTACTTTCTTTCTGTTGTTTAGATTGGGTAATTTCTTTTCTATTTCAGTTCCTTGGTTCTTTTCTCTAGTCCCTCCATTCTCTGTTGAGCACACCCATTGAGCTTTTCATTTCAGTTATTGTACTTTTCTTCTGTAGCATTTTTTTAAGATTTTATTTTTAAGCAACCTCTCCACCCAATGCAGGGCTCAAACTTACAAGCCCAAGATCAAGAGTTGCACACTCCACCAGCTGAGCCAGCCAGGCGCCCCTCTTGTGTAACATTTTGATTTGACTCTTCTTTCTGTGTTCCATTCCTTTGCTGAGTCTTTTGATTTATTTGCTGGCACTTTTAAATTTTTTATCTGTTTTAAGTGTTTGCATTGTTTGTTGGGGAATTTTTTTATCATGACTGTTTTAAAATATTTGTCAGATAATTCTAAAATCTCTGTCATGTGGTGTTCGTTGATTGCCTTTTTTCATTCAGTTTGAGATGTTGTTGGCTTTTGGTACAATAAATGATTTTTTCTTGCAATCTGGATAATATCATTTACTTTATGAGATTCTGGATCTTATTTAAATCTTCTCTTTAACTGGCTTCTTCTGAGACTGCCCCAGCAGGAAAAGTGGTGGTGGGTACTGCCTCATTACAATCAAATGGAAAGAAAAATCCATGTTTTCTAATTTGCTTCCATTAACAACTAAGGGAGTAGTGTTGTTATAATTGGGTGATGGTGAACATCACTACCTACCCTACACCTGTTCTGACACCACCCAGCAGGAAGCAGGAGGTTCCTATTACTGTGAGATGAGTATGAAAATCCAGCTCCTTCACGATCAAGCTCAAGCCATTACAAACAGAGAGGGTCCCTCTATGCAATTTTTTCTCTTTCTAAACTCCATGATTATCCTTTTATTCTTCCACATGTATCTTCTTTTACTGTTTTCTTTTGGAGGGTGTATGATATATGACACATCTTCAAATGAATTGAGAGATCTAAAGAAACTACATTTTTCTAGATAAATGATAGCAAATGGTAAAAATAGATGTAACAAATATTAAAAATGTGTTTAACCAGCAAGACTTCATCCCTTTTATGGCTGCATAATATTTGTGTGTGTGTGTGTGTGCACGCGCATGCATGTGCACGTGCTTATCTTCCTTATGCAGTCATCTCTCAATGGACATTTAGGTTGCTTCCATAACTTGGTTATTGTAAATAATGCTGCATATACCTTTTTGAATTAGTATTTTTATTTTCTTTGAATAAATACCCAGTTGTGAAGTTACTGGATCATATGGTATTTCTATTTTTAATTTTTTGTGAAACCTCCATACTGTTTTCTACAGTGTTTGTACCAACTTACATTCCCACCAACAGTGCACAAGTGTTCCCTTTTCTCCACGTCCTTGCCAACATTTGTTATTTTTTGTCTTTTTTTTTTTTTAATTTTAGCCATTCTGCCAGGTGTAAGATGATATCTCATTGTGGTTTTGACTTGCATTTCCCTGATGATGAGTGATGTTGAGCATCTATTCATGTATCTGTTGACCATCTGTATGTCTTCTTTGGAAAAATGCCTATTCAGATCCTCTGCCCACTTTTAAATCAGATTATTTTTTGGTGTTTAGTTGTATAAGTCCTTCATATATTTGGGATATTAATCCCTTATTGGATATTGGATCATTTGCAAGTAACTTCTCCCATTCAGTACATTGCCTTTTTGTTTTGGTGATGGTTTCCTCCGCTGTGCAGAAGATTTTTATTTTGATCTCCCAATACTTTATTTTTGCTTTTATTTCCCTTGCCTTAGGAGACCTGTGTAGAAAAATGTTCCTATGCCCAATGTCAGAGAAGTTACTGCCCGTGTTTTCTTCTAGGAGTTTTATGGTTTCAAGTCTTACATTTAGGTGTTTAATAGATTTTGAGTTTATTTTTGTGAATGGTGTTAGAAAGTGGTCCAGATTTTTTTTAATGTAGCTGTCCAGTTTTCCCAATATCATTTGTTGAAGAGACTGTCTTTTCCCCATTGTATATTCATGCCTCTTTTGTCATAAATTAATTGATTATATAAGTATGGGTTTGTTTCTGGGCACTCTATTCTCTTCCATTGATCTATGTGTTTATTTTTGTGCCAGTATCATACTGTTTTGATTACTACAGCTTTGTAATGTATCTTGAAATCTGGAATTGTGATACCTCCAGCTTTGTTTTTCTTTCTCAAGGTTGCTTTGGCTATTTGGGGTCTTTTGTGGTTCCATACAAATTTTAGAATTATTTGTTCTAGTTCTGTGAAAAATGCTATTGTTTTTTTGATACAGATTGCAATGAATCTATAGATTGCCTTAGTTAGTATAGGCATTTTATTTTATTTTATTTTTAAGATTTTATTTATTTATTTGAGAGAGAGCAAAAGCGAGAGAGAGCACAAGTGGGGTGAAGGGCAGAGGAAGAAGCAGGCTCCCCGCTGAGCAGGGAGCCCAATGCAGGGCTCAATCCCAGGACTCGATCCCAGGACTCTGGGATCATGACCTGTCTGGGATCATGACCTGAGCAGAAGGCAGACACTTAACTGATTGAGCCACCCAGGCGTCCCTAGGATAGGCGGCGTGTTAAAATATCAGTTCTTCCAATCTATGAGCATGGAATATCTTTCCCTTCATTTGTGTCATCATCAATTTCTTTCATTAATGTTTTATAGTTCTCAGAGTACAGGTCTTTTACCTCCTTGGCTAAGTTTCTTCCTAGGTGTTTTATTCTTTTTGATGCAATTGTAAATGAAATTGTTTTCTTAATTTTCTTTGTGCCACTTTATTATTAGTATATACAAACACCTGATTGCTGGGTATTAATTTTATATCCTGCAATTTCACTGAATTCACTTATTACTTCTAATAGATTTTTGGTGGACTCTTTAGGGTTTTCTATGTATCATGTCATCTACAAATAGTGACACCTAGAGGATATTAATGCTAAGTGAAATAAGTCAGAAAGACAAACACCATAGGATTTCACTTATGTGTGGAATTTAAAAACCAAAACAAATGAATACACAAACAAAAAACAGATTCAGACATAAATACAGAGAACAAACTGATGGTTGCCAGAGGGGAGGGGGGTCAAGGGATGGGCAGAATGGATGAAATGGAGTGAGAGATACAGGCTTCCAGTTGTGGAATGAGTAAGTCATGGGAATAAAAGGTACAGCATAGGGAATATAGTCAATGATATTGTGATAATGATATACAGTGACAAAGGGTGGTTGCACTTGTGGTGAGCTTTAGCATAACGTATAAAGAAGTTGAATTATGTTGTACACCTGAAACTAATGTAACATTGTTACATTAAAAAATTAAAAAGAAATAAAATTCATATTGTTAAAAAGTATATTTAACTATAATAAAAATACTTTTTGTTTCATTTTAAGTTTAACGATTATCAACCATTAATACAGTGTTTTGATTTGGGTAATGTCTATGAAATATTATTACAGTAGAGATAAGAAAGTTTGAAATAGTCATTAAAAATTTAAAGATTTGCAACTGGTTTTAATTTTTTTAAAGGATTTTATTTATTTATTTGAGAGAGAGAGAATGAGAGACAGAAAGCACGAGAGGGAAGAGGGTCAGAGGGAGAAGCAGACTCCCTGTTGAGCAGGAAGCCCGATGTGGGACTCAATCCCGGGACTCCAGGATTATGACCTGAGCCGAAGGCAGTCACTTAACCAACTGAGCCACCCAGGCACCCCTGGTTTTAATTTTTTAAAAGATCACTGTGTTTTCGATATGCATTCTCTAAAATATGAATTTATTGAGACTTTCTTGTCTGCATTTGCCTCCTTAATTAAACTTTAAAATGTAATTTATAGTTTTATTGAAAATACCAGTTTTTCAGTAAGCCTCAGTTTCTGCAGCTAGACATCCTGATTTCACAATTTAGCACTCCTTTTGTGCAAATTACCTTATCTTATTATGTGTCAGTTTCTTTATTTGTAAAATGAGAAAATGAGTAACTGTTTTAAAGATTAAGCATGTTAACAACTGCAAATCTCTTTGAGCAGTATTTTAAGCATAGTGAATATTATATATGTTAACACTTCTTTCTTCTTTTCCTCTTCCTCTTATTTATTACTACAATTATCATCTTTAGCCATGAAGCTCCATTACATAATTTAACTATTCTATTGTCTTTGACTTGGAACACACAAATTTAAATAAACACACTAGAAAATCCTATTACCAATTTGTCAGAGAATGAAAAATGCCTATTGCCCAAATGTATCAAATATGCTAGCAGACAATGCCTATGAAATATAATTCCATGGCTCTAGTTCAGGTTATCAATAAAAACACATTAAAATATTTTATTATTTTCAGAATGGGAGGACAGTTTTATCTCAGGAAATCAAATGTTAATGTTGAAGTGTCTGCCTCTTTTAAGGGAGAAAATATAACCTGATATTGGTAAATTTCTTTTGTTGAATTAATTAATTAATTAGAGAGAGAACACACATGAGAGAGTTGGGTGGGGAGTGGGAGAGGGAGATGGAGAGAGAAAGTTAGGCAGACTCCACACTGAGTGCAGAACCCCATGCAGGGCTTGATCGCACGACCCAGAGATCAGGACCTGAACAGAAACCAAGATTCGGTGGTTTAACCAACTGTGCCACCCCGGCACCCCTGATATCAGTATATTTCTATGTAGATTCGTAATGAGTGAGTATTCTTCATTTATTGGGTGAATGTATGCCAATTGGGTCAAACTTTTAATTGTGTTAGTGAAATCTTTATTATTCATACAATTTTTTTTCTGTTTTATTAATCTGTTACCAAGTAACTTAAGAATCTCTGTGATGTGCATTTGTTCCTTTTATTTCATTTTTGTTTCATGTATTCAAGCAGTAAATTACCAGATGAATAATCATTGGCTATCCTGGTGAATTTACTTCTCTACCATTATGAAATGATTTTCTCTAGATCCACCAATGATTGTGTCACAAAATCTACTTTTTCTCACATTAATTTAGATACATTCAGTTATTTATAAGTTAGTGTCTATACTTATGCTTATTATAATATAGGCAAGGTGGATTTCTTATGAATAGCATGGAGGATTTACTTTTTTTAAGTTTATGTGTTAGTCTTTACTTCTAAATTAGAGTCATTATTTTTTAACTTATAATTGTATGTCTGTTTTCTTTGTTCCATCTGTTATATGTTCCTTTTATTTCCATTTTTGGCCTTATTTTATATTAACGAAGTGGGTATTTTCATTGAATTTTTTCTGTATTAGCTTGTCAGTTTCATATTCTGTTAGTGGTAACCCTAGAGAATAAAATGTGTAGCCTTAATTATTAGAGTAAATTATAATTAGTACCCTTATCACTTCATGAACAAAGCAAGGACAATAGAACATTATAACTCCACCCCATCCCTTGATGTTTGCACCATTATTTTTGTAGACTTTAATTATACATATATTATAAACACCCAAAAGACACTGTTACTGTCTTAATCACTCAACATTCATTGGATTTACCTACACATTTCCTCTTTTCATCATTTCAATCTTTCCATCTAGGTTTATTTTTCTTCTACCTGAACAGTTCTCTCCAGTATTTAACTTAGGTCTGGCAATAAATACTTTTTGTTTGCTCAATTTATTTTGGTTTTTTTCTATTTTTTATAATCATTTTTGATGGAAGGTTTGATACAGGCTACTCTGCCAGAGCTAGGAGTAAAAGTTGCTTTGTGATGCTTTATCTTTATCACTTCTTCTTTTTCATTCTCCATCATACAACCACTCTCTCAGCATCTTTTTCAACCAACATAATTTTTCATTCTAAAAACCTATGTCTGAACCATATTACAATAAGCAACAGAAATAATCATTTGGGCAAAAACAATTTACAGTGAAATCAATAGTTTAAGGTAATATCATTCATTGAGCATGGACTAGGTGCCAAACACTGTAACGCATATTAGATTTTCACAAAAATTTTATAAGTGCTTCAACCATTAAGCATTAGAAGCTAATGGTAAAAACAGACATAGACAAACAATTTACACACATATATGATAAGTGCTATAATAGGAGTCATTGAAAAGCTATCCAAATATAGCAAAGGGGGAAAATAAAAAAAAAAATATTCAAATCGACGTTAGTTTTTCAAAGAATCAAACTTGTTATTTGACATTTTATTTTATTTTAATTTTGCTAGTATCCGGTAAATATATATTTTAGACTTAAGGTAAAAGATGAGATTCTCCAAGGTGTAGTTTCTGAGGTGTATCAATCACTGGTATGTTGCAGATGGCACTTACATTTCAAATTTTGCTACTCAAATTATTCTCCATATCCAAAATATCCATTCATTTGCTTCTTGATGGTAACAAAGAAATACGTAATTTTGCTTTCCTGAGTTCATTGAACTTTTATACTGTATGATCCATGTGTTGATTTGTTCATTTACTGTGGGATTATCTAGAATATTCACCATTTTCCATAATAATGGAACTATCAGACTTGTGGAATAACCAAAATATTTCCAGTAGTATTTGAAAGATTCTAAAAGGAAAACATCAAGAAGAAAAATGGGATAAAAGAATCAGTGATGGAGCGCCTGGGTGGCTCAGTCATTAAGCATCTGCCTTCGGCTCGGGTCGTGATCCCAGGGTCCTGCGATCAAACCCCGCATCGGGCTCCCTGCTTGGCGGGAAGCCTGCTTCTCCCTCTCCCACTCCCCCTGCTTCTGTTCCCTCTCTCTCACTGTGTCTCTCTCTGTCAAATAAATAAATAAAATCTTAAAAAAAAAAAAGAATCAGTGATGAAAGAACATTTAGAGACAGAATATGTCTCTTGAAATTAGAAATAAGCAATGGAGGAAACTGTATTAATCTGGCAAATGAAACTGTCTTAGACAAATATTATCCGGTTTCATGTAAACACTGGCAGGTAATGTCAGAGGGAGGAAATTGATGGTATCCTATTGCTTCCTAGCTTCAATACCTGACTCTCTGGTGCATTTTCAAAAGCACTGAATTACTACTGGAAGTGAATATTCCCACTGCAAATTATGAAAACTGAATTATTTCTAAATCATCAGATAGACTTCTAAACAGTTCATCAGGACATTATTATAAAGTTAAGGTCAAAAAAATTCCAATAAAATTATAATATAAATGACTTTTAAATTGATCTGATTAGCACAAAAAATATTGAAGAGCAAGGGTAACTTATTTAGTTATCAATCATTGTAGTCAAATAAGATATCATGTTAAGATTATTAGTATTGTCAATTTAAGATTTTGGAAACTGTGGGTTTTATTAGACATTGACCACAGATGTCACATTCTACCTCTAATAATAAATGCATTGTATCTTTTTCCGCTTAGACTGAAAGTTTAAAAAAATAGTCCATTAGTATGATGCTTTTCATCATATTTTTCTGTTACTAATACCTTAATTGTCTTCTGAACTTTAGCCACTAAAATGTATATTAATTATAACTAATCATATCCTATGAATCATATGTTCTCCAAACTTAATGCATTTTGGCACATTCCAATGCCTTTGAATAATCCAACTTCATAAAGACCCATTCTCTCTCCAGATTGCTCCATAGGTATTCTGAATACATTTCAATATGATTTTTAGTTTGTATGATTCCTCTCCTCTTTAAGTGACATGTCTCATGTCAGTCATCGCACTATCTTTATTGTCTTTCACAGTCAGTACTGTTAAGAATGTAAACTTTGGATTTATAAATAATTACCTTTATCACTTAACAGTGATGTGCTCCTCGGAAATTTAGTCTTTCTGAGACTCAGTGTCCTATAAATTAAGCTTAGAGAATTCTTGTGGGGATTAGCAGTAGTACACATGTAACTCCCAGAAAATTAGAAAAAGATGACTATTATTTCAACTTCTAAAAACTATACCAGTTTGCCTACTTAGCTTTGATTCTACCGTCTCCAAAATCTTCAAACTTATTTCATCCCTAGAATATTAGTAAAATCTATATAAATATCTGTTTTTATTCATCTCAATAATATTAAGCAATATGTGTGTGTATACACAATGTTATTGTTCAAGGTAATAAATTAGGTTCTTGTATAATTTTCACAGTGATTACACACACAATGAGTACATGGATGTGTGAATAACTGTATTTTCATTATAAATTTAAAATAATTTATTGCCCCCAATTCAGAAATGTCTATATGCTAATTATTCCTTTCTTCTACTCAAATATCTTTACCCCTTTCCCTATACCACTTTTTGTCTTAAGAGTCTGGTCATAGATTACATCACCAGCCCTTGCCCTCTAACCCCCCTGCTTCCATTTTATTTTGGCCAATGTACCAGCAGAAGGTGACAGTTCAGAAGAAAAGGGGTCATTGTAGTCATTGCCCTTATACATGCTGGATCCTGGTACTGGCTACTTTTCATAGTTATGCCTTCTTGAAAGAAGCTCTCTTTCTACATTAGTAAGTTTCCTATATTCCAAAAACAATGTTTTGGGTTTTGTTTTGTTTTGTTTTGTTTTCCTTTTGCACCTTTAGCCCTAGAGCCCTACCAACTCTCCTCTGGGAATAATTTTCCAACCTGGTACAGAGAATTGGAGTTTGTGCAAAGTACTGTAAGGAGGCAGATTTCAGAGTTGGCAAACAGAGCATCTGGAATTTGTGGACTGGAGCATGGGAATGATAGAATTGTATGGAGGGGGGGTGCCCAGGAGTCTATGTGCATATTCACTATAAATTGACAACTGAGGGCAATACTATAGATGTACAGAACAAGACCATCCAAAGATTGCTAGATAACAACATCTTTGTGCTTTCTTGCTGGAACAAAAAAAAAGTAGAGGTTGAGCAGAATCAGGGAAGAGCAGTGTGCAGATCATTAGTGCTGGTCTTTCTCCTATAGGAAAATCTGAACAACCTACTGTTAACATCTCTAACATCCAACTGAGACACCAGGAGTCTTGGGAGTGTGAAACCACACTATAGACTAGTATCTACCCTAGACTTAACTCCATAAAGCCTAAAGGTAAACTTTGACAAGATTCACCAGGGACTGCCTCCTGCCAAGCTGTAGGGCATGGCAAATACTGTGAGCTTTCCAAAGATCTCCATTCACAAAGTCTAAAATCAAAACTACCCAAGTTTAGGGTGATAAAAAAATAATTCAAATTCCTTCTAAATTAAGAATCAATATTCTTCTGAAGAAGCTAACAATCCAAAGTCTCTAAAACACATTATCCAATGTCCAAAAACCAATCAATATTTACTATGGATTGAAATAAGCAGGAAAATGCAATCCACAGCTGAAGAAGATGAAGAGAGGGGAAAATATAAGAGGAAGAAGAGGGGGAAGAAATGAAGGAAAGAAAACAAAACTTAAGATGAACATAATATTTGACTTAGCAATATTAATTCTAAAGCAGCTATTTTTTTAAAGCTGTTTAAAAGATTTTAAAGCTGTAAAGCTTTTTATTTAAAAGCTTATAAAACTATTCTGATATCTTTTTTTTTATAAAGATTTTATTTATTTATTTGACAGAGAGAGACATAGTGAGAGCAGGAACACAAGCAGGGGGAGTGGGAGAGGGAGATGCAGGCTTCCCGCTGAGCAGGGAGCCTGATGCGGGGCTCAATCCCAGAAACCTGGGATCATGACCTGAGCCAAAGGCAGACGCTTAATGACTGAGCCACCCAGGCGCCCCCTATTCTGATATCTTAAAAGAAGATAGAAACATCTTAATAAGTGAACAGAATATTGGTAGAGAAATGGAAACAGAAAAAGAATCAGAGCAAAACTATCGACCTACCGAATGGGACATTGTATCATATTGGAAGCTACAGAAAGAAAATATTTGTGGACATATCAATACAAATTACCCACTTTGAAAGTCACAGTGGAAAAAAAAGTAAAATAAAATGGTAAGAATTTCAAGGGTCTGTTGAGCTAATGTCAAGTGGTTTAAAATGTGTAATTAGAGTTCTTGAGAAAAAGATAATCTTTTATATATATATACACATATATATATATATATATATATCAGCACAGACTTCCCATATTTTATATGAAGCACAGACTTATACTTCTGAGAAGGTCAGCAGAATAAGCAAAAAGAGAACCACACCCATAATCAAAATACTGAACTTAAAGAAAAAAATATATGAGTGGCTGTAGAAAAAAAAATCACATTACACAAAGGGAAACATGATTTTAAAAAGTCACAGGCTTCTCCTAAAAAATAATCGTAGGCAGAATACAAAGTAAGAAAAATTTTAGATTGATAAAATAATTCAATTTACACTGAGCAGAAATATTTTTAAAGGGTGAATTTCAGGCAGTTTTCAGATAAATGAAAGCTGAAGAGAATCATTGCCTACAAACCTACACTATAAGAACTTAAAAAGAATGTCCTTTAGGCAGAGGATAAATGCTAACCAGTTGGAACCTGGAATCCACAGAAAATAATTTTAAAACGTCAAAATGGTAAATAAGTGCCTATTTTTAAAAGACTACTTTTTGTGTCTTCTCATAATTTCCTAACAAGTCAAATGGCTGTTGAACTTAACATATTATTTTATAGAAGACAAATCATATTCACAATTTGTATAAAAGTGTTCATATGGTTCATCTCATATTTCCGCATTTCCCCCATTATTAACAACTAAACACTTTCATGTACTGCAAGGTTTTTGCTTGGTCATTTGTTTAATTGATGAGAACTATAGAGTCAAGAACAATTGTCATATGTTATTTATCTTTTATTTATTTTTTGCCACATTTGCTTTATTTCTCTCTTTTTTTTTAATTTAAATTCAATTTGCCAACATATAGTACATCATTAGCTTTTGGTGTAGTGTTCAATGATTCATTAGTTGCAGGTAACACCCAGTGCTCATCATATCACGTGCCTCCTTAATGCCTGTCACCTAGTTACCCCGTCCCCCCCACCCACCTCCCTTTCTGCAACCCTCAGTTTGATCTTTTAAAATTTCCAATTATTGCTGTGCAAAGCACACAGGTGCTAATCAAGAAATGTTTACTAAAGTTTTTAAACATAATATCCATGTTTAATTTTATACCTATCTTACAATTCAGGAAATAAGCAAAAAAATTATTTTAATTAATACATCATAATTTGTTCCATACATGTTAAGGCAGTTTTATATTGAAAAGCTGTAACATTTGAATACTCTTTTCTTCATATTCTCTTTAGTCTATAGGTTGATTTGTACTAATACACTAAATTCTGTATTAGCATTTGTCATACTCAGGTGAGTTAATCACTGTGTGTGGAAATGACAATTTCCAATGCATGAGCAAAGTGAGGAATAAAACATGATCTTGAAACCAGACTGTCCTATTGGCCTTGAACTTTCATATCATCTCTCAGTTCTAGATGTGAGTTCATCCCTTCTTACAAATACCCCATTTACTCTGGCCTCCTTTGATGTGTAACTCTCTAAAACCCAAAAACCAAAGTTATTTAGTAATTGTGCTTTACTGCTTAGTGGTTGATTCACATGTATTAATAATTTTTTTCTTTCCAGTTAGAGCACAAAACCCTTGAAAACAAAATTATATTTTAGATATCTTTTTTTTCTTCTGGCCAGAGTTAAAGAATTGTGAAATTATCTATTTGGTAGTTGTATAGAATTTGAACTCCTTAAAAGAACAGAATTGGAGACATAAGTCTGTAAGTCCGTGTTTGCTTTAAAATAAAGTGGAAGTTCACTTCTGATTGTACTGTTTTCCTACATAAACCCTGGATCCCTAATCTTTATTTTGCTTCGGATGAATTTAGATGTGACCTTAGCACTGTATTTAAGTTTCATTTGGACACCAAACCAATAAAAAGTATAAGTATTGTGAAATAAGTGCAAAAATAATTAGCATTGGACGATGTAGCTTCATACTCCAGCAAACGGTGTTTATATCTAAGGGCAAGCCATGTGAATTGTCTGAGCCAAAGCTCTCTTATCAGTCTAATAAAAGATAAATTTTAACTCCATAAATCAACCACATAAAATTAGAATTGTAATGAGCAAGAAAATAGGCAGTCACATAATTTTATATTAACTTTTGTTATTTCTGGTAGAATAATAATAATTAATATTGCACAGCCCTTTACAGTTTACAACATTTTTAGGTGTTTGCCTTTGGATTAACCATTAGCTTTCACCCACTCCTGCTGTAGATAAGTATTATACAGTTTGGGTAAGTCATTTATCTTCCTTGGACCTCACTTTCATAATTAAAACTACATAAAAATATTTTATAAGGATTAAAAATAAGGTATATAAAGTACCCAGCATAAATACAAAGCATAATACTTAAGGGAACATATCACTTAGTATTTATATAATTATTCACAAGTGTTGATAAAAATCAGAGCAACTTGTGTTCTATAAAACTAACCTACTTTAATATTAGTTTCAAGGCACAGCAAATATGAAAAGTAAAATGATACTGGCTTTCCATGTAAACTTGAATATTTAAATTGACTTCTAAAGTATAATTCTTTTAAGATTTATTTATTTATTTGAGAAAGAAAGAGAGCACAAGCAGCGGGGGCTGGGGGCGGGGGGGTGGGGGACAGAAGGAGAGGGAGAAGCAGACTCCCTGCTGAGCAGGGAGCCCAAGGACACCACAGGCTCAATTCCAAAACCCTGAGATCATGACCGGAGCTGAAGGCAGACACTTAAGCAATTCACCATACCAAAAAAATCTCAATTTTAAACATCATAACTCCCCTCAATAAGCTGTGCAAGATGTCATATACTTAATATTACTCTTTATACCAAATATTATATTTTATATGTGGGCTTGCAGGTAAATTCCAAAAAGTTAAATAGACAAAGATGAGCCAAATTCTAATAGACTTGGTATTCTAATGCTGTATAGAAGATCCTCTTAGACATCTCACAGAATTTAGACCCACTCATGTTGCATCCCATTTGGATTATTCAAGATAAATTATTCATTTTTTGTTTACTCAGACATTTATAAAGAAGAGAAAAACCTAGTCTTGAGATTTACTTGTGTTTATTTTAAGCACTTGACCTGTAATAACTCTTTTAATCCTCTCAACAGACCTGTGAGGTAGTCCTGAATTTTCTCAATTTTCAGTTGAGAGAACAGGCATGGAAAGAGTAATGAGTAATTGCCCAGATCATGCCTCTATCAAATGAGAGTTGGAATTTAAACTCATACATCTGGCTCCAGAATTTAAGTTTCCATAACTATGCTATTTGTTTGTTTGTTTGTTTAAGCTTTTCATTTTTAATAAAGTCCTCCTCTACCATACCGATCTGGTCATTGATCTTTCATTTTTATTCTAGGCTCATTCCACTCTCTTCTCACTCACTATCCTTAGTGAATTTCTGGGGACTATTTGTTTTAATTTTCTATAATTTTTTTTTGAAATTGTACACAATTTAAGTCGTTATTTGACCTCTCTTGGGAGATTCTTTCTGAGTTTCCAACCACTTTCTCCTTTAATTTCTTCACAGATAAAAAATATAACAAAAATTTTTTAGACCATAAATGTAAGACAAATGGCCATGAAAAGTGGCTACTCAAAAGCCAGTTAAAAATGAGAGAAATAAAAAGCTCTTCTCATTCTTATGTCACAATTCAAATAAAGGTGTGTTTTTCTGGTTATGGGAAACTAGCTGACAAGTGCCAAGAAAACTAGATTTAAAAAAAATGAAGCTCTGTATGTCTAACAACATACAGTTATTATGCACAGAGCAGCTTTTTCAGTATGTATTTGTGACTACCAATTTCTGTATTTTTAGCCTGCCTTGGGAGAGTAAATTTTACTCCATTCCATCTAGATGTAATTTCCTGTCTCTGGTCAAGTATTAAAGTAAGAAGATGACTGTGATGAATACACACACACACACACACACACACACACACAAAATTACCACAAAGTATAGAAATTATAATTTATAGGTTTGTGACAATCAATATTAATATAATGATCTTATGCTTTGCCATGGTTAAGAATACACACAGGTATTATTTTCTCTATTGTTCATAGAGAATTTACAGCTTTGGGGTACCAGTGGAGAAATAACTAAGATTTTGTGGTGTCTGACATTTTGCTTGCTTTCCCATCACTTCTTTATGACAAAATAAAGATACTTCAGGCAATGGAATTTTTACAGATTATTATATTTGGGGGTACGATAAATTCGATCACCTCATACTTTACGAAATCCAGAGGTGTCTTACAGTCCTCCAGACATGAGCTGCCTGTCATGTTTATTGCCTGAACACTTCTATTAAAAAAAAAAAAAATCCCTGCAAAAAAGCACTGAGCTGGAAAGAGCAGAGAAAATATTTCTATATCAATCAAGTAACTGAAAGGCTTTCATGGTTGTATTTTCAAACTTATCTTCCTTTTGACACTTATTTTTCTTCACTGCAACAGCAATAATATGATTTTCCTTTTTTCTTCTTCTTATTGTTACCCTACACACCTTAACCTAGTGCTAATAATAACTGTCTGGTCATTATCTTCTTCCACACCTCTGTGGCTCTTTAGGCCTGGAGTCACTATTTACTGTAGAAGGAAGAGTACACTGAAAGGCATGTAAAGGTGAAAATCGGGCTTTTTTTTTCATTCCAAAGAGCAGTTATAGCCCTTGACACATCAGCAAACAAATCACAAGAACTTCTGAAATCCCTTGCAGGCTTCTTTCTTGCATGATTTGGAAAGCATGGGTGTGAGTGACAGGTAAGATGACATTACCATTTGGGGGTACACAATTCTGAAGGTGATGTAGTGCAGGGGAATAATGGGAAGTAAAAGATAAGTTGTTGTTGAATTGGTTTGCACACCACTGGGAGTGTATTTTAGTTTAATGGGAGTGACAGTCCAGCTCCAACCTGCTGACAGATGGCTGCTAGCAAGAAGATATATTTGAGACTTACTGTCAAGATACAAGCTTTCATGTTAACTGAAGAACATTTTTGAAAAAGACTGTTTCAAAGGATGATGAAAATAAAGAGAAATTATATTTAACACATATACTGCAAAAAGAATATCTGAGAGCCCAAAGCAGGGCTTAATTTGGCAAAAGGGAGATAACTGAATTTCCTGGGTGTGAATACCTCCAAGAAAAAAGGTTGATGTTGGGCTTGGACATTGTGTGGATAAGAGAGTCCACTGAAAATGGCAAAGGTTACGAGATAGGTACACTGAGAAAGATGGTCACCTCTCGCTCTTTAAGCAGAAAATTGGAAAAGAGGAATAGTGAGCATAATTTTAATGTGCCATGACCAAATTATGCATTTTAGCATATTTTTTAAAAGATTTATTTATTTATGGGCGCCTGGGTGGCTCAGTCGTTAAGTGTCTGCCTTCGGCTCAGGTCATGATCATGGGTCCTGGGATCGAGCCCCGCATGGGGCTCCCTGCTCCGCGGGAAGCCTGCTTCTGCCTCTCACACTCCCCTTGCTTGTGTTCCCTCTCTCGCTGTCTCTCTCTCTCTGTCAAATAAATAAATAAAATCTTTAAAAAAAAAAAAGATTTATTTATTTATTTTAGAGAGAAAGAGAGTGCAAGCGGGGGGAGGGGCAGAGGAAAAGGGAGAGAATCTCAAGCAGACTCTCCGCTGAGCTTGGAGCCCAATTTGGTGGGGGGTGGGGGGCTCAAGGCGGGCTCCAAGTGGGAATCAATCCCATGACTCTGAGATCATGACCTGAGGTGAAATCAAGTTGGGTGCTTAACTGACTGAGCTGCCTAGGGGACCCTGCGTTTAGCATATTATTGATATCTATGCATTGGAATCTTGAATTATCATTAATGAGATTAAAGGTGTTATTAATGGGTATGTATGCCAGGTGCTCTCCTAAAGTGCTTAAGGTGGATGACATTCACCTGTAGTTTTTTTCTTTTTCTTTTTTTTTTTAAGATTTTATTTATTTATTTGAGAGAGAGAGAATGAGAGAGAGAGAACACCTGAGAGGGGATAGGGTCAGAGGATGAAGCAGACTCCCTGCGGAGCAGGATGCGGGACTTGATCCAGGGACTCCAGGATCATGACCTGAGCCGAAGGCAGTCGCTTAACCAACTGAGCCACCCAGGCGCCCATCCTGTAGTTTTTTTTCAAAGCATTTTGAAGTACCCACTATTGTTACCCTCATTTTACAGAAAAGGAAATGGAGGCACAGAGAGTTTACATAATTTCACAATATCACACAGCTTTAAAAAGTAGTAGACCCTTGTTTCAAACTGAGGCCAAGTGAATCCATGGTCCTTGCTCTTACACATTTAGTAAAGCTTCCTATATAATACATGAAGTCTTTCTAAATGTTAGGATGCCTCCCTTTACCAGGGCACATAGCTTTGGGGAACAAGGATGAGGTTGCAAAGAGATACCTTGATTATCAGAAACAACAAAGTCAACCTTGCAGATCAAGGGGGCAGGTGTGTCTGGAAGGAGGAGGGGCAGGGATCTACATCCAGATTGCCCTCACATTCAGTTAAAAGGTTTTAGTTTTCCAGATACGTAACATAACTGAAACAAAAGAATTAGTCAAGGAGTACTCAAAAACATAGGTTTTTTGTTTTGGTTTGGTTTTGCTTTGATTTGGTGTGTATATGTGTGTGTGTGTGTGTACATGTTTTAAGGCTAGGTTTATTAAAATATGTCCTTTTCAATTTTAGGCTTACATGTGTCATACAGAATTGCCAGTGTGTTTATAAATTTAAATGTACTAATTTTTAGACCCTTAAACAATATATAATAAACTCCATATAATTCTGCCTTCTTCAAATAGATACTTTTCTATACAACTGTAAAATATATTTATTAATTTCATATCCTGAATAGTGACACTAGTTTACTACTATTTGATTTTAACTTATAAAGCCCAGTTGGAATGACCATGAGAGAATCAGTGAGAGGGGGAGAATGACAGACTTCTCTAGTCCTTCTAAAATAAAATCATTGTCAAAAAAATAATAAAAGAGGTTTGTCTGAGCCTCACAATTAAAAATTTTGGTCTGAGGTCGAGAGGATTTCTTACTGCTCTTGCAAAATTAATGACTCTACATCTTCGTTGTTTATTTTATGGACTTCATCTACCAGTTTCTAACACTGACCAGCACATGTGCCAAAGGGACATGTATAAACCATTCTTTTTAATGTTTCCAACTGAAAAATTCTAGATTATAAGGAGATTTTTCTCTGTGTGGATGATTATAAAATTTATGTCTTATAGCAAAAGAAAAAAATAAGTAATTTCTTATATATCATATTAGATTGCCATTCTGAGGAATGACCTGTTCTATAAACAGTTTCATGTTACCATATGCCCTTAAATTGATTTTATCTACTTCAAAGAAGATAATAATTAGAGAAAAGAGAATATCTACTTTCAGAATTTATCTGAAAAATGAGTCCGCACCAATGATGTCGTATAGTACCAACTCTCCAAATACTTCCTCTTATCCCTGTATTCTCATGCTACTCATCCTGTCAAACAGTGAAATCTATTTCTCCTTCTTGAATCAGGGTAGGCTGTATGAATTTCTTTTTCCAATAGGATGCAGCAGAAGTAAGTCTTTGCCAGTTCTGCATCTAGCCATTGAGAAACCTGACAATTTCCCATTTTATTCTTGGAGTCCTTTGGCCACCATGTCAGAAATCTAACTCCTTGCTAAAGAGAGACACAGCCAACCACAGCCTTTCCACCCACCCCAGAAGAGGTCCAGTACATATGTGGATGTTGCGCTCCCAGTCGGGATTCTAGGTAAGGGCAGACCAGGAACCAATATGTAGAAGAGAAAAACCACCTAGCTGAGCCAAGACAACCCAGAAAATGATGAGGGATAACACATCATTGTTTTAAGCCACTATGTTTTGGGTCTAGTCTCTTTTTCAGCATTAGATAACTGAAACATATGGGAAACTAAGAGACAATAATTGAACCTAGAGAATTAACTGCAGATTTTCCTTAGGGATTCCAAACCTTAAAATAAAGATATTTCTCAAAAGGTAGCACAATAAGAACTGTTAGTATAAATTAGGAAGAGCTCTATTTCAAGAGTGAACAGTTACTATTTAAATTAATTTAAGCAAGTCACTGAAATTTATTGAGAAGCAACATCCATTTGGATGCCAACTATTTTCAACTTTACTTATAAGTTGAAGATCAGATCCTTCTCATTTCTGCCAAGGATTACGAAAGAGCCCCTATTCCCCATACCACCTATTTAATTATTCCCCAATTTAGTTCTAATTTCTAATTCAAATTTCTGCTTTCTAAAATGTAGATGAATCATATGACACCTTACCTGGTATTCTTCAATGACTTTCCATTATCTTAAGAATAAAGTCTTTGTTCAAGGCATGACTTTCCATCTCTCTTGGGTCTGACTTTTGTTTTTCCCCCACCCTCAATTCATGCCTTGCCTCTCCTTCAAACCTAGACTCCAGTCACATTAAACCTCCATGCCTTTGCATCTGCTGTTCCTTCCCCTCTTTTCCCCTTTAGAACTAATTTCTATATACTAAAAAAAAAAAATACCCTTTTAGCTGACAATGCCTTGTATTCAAGTCTGAACCATTTATCCTACCTTTTAACTACATAGTACTCACCATTTGTACCCATCATAGCATTTACCACCCTCTATTAGTGTGCCTCCTATGTAGTGTAGGATGGCTTTTAGTTCTTTATTCCAGCACCCAACTTAGTGCCAAAAAATGCTGGCAAATGTAGTGCTTATTGGATGAGTGGGTGAATAACAGAGAAATGGATAATGCATGTGAAAGTACTTTATAAAATTAGAAGTGCTTTGAAAATATCATTTTGATGATTTCTCCATAACAGGTTGTAAAAATAGTTCCTATAAAAAATAGACTGAAGCCCAAAAGTTTTCAACAAATATATCTGGGGACAATGGGGCATGATTACATATACATACAATAGAAGTAAGCCTGAGTGTTGCCTGTAAAGTTAATATAAAAATAAAATACAGTTTTTATACATTTGCCTATGTAATGAATAAAAGTAATTTTACACAGTTGTTTAAAGGCACTGGGAAACAATGAAAAGAAAAATAAATTTTGGGAATAGAAAGTGATCTTTCACCTTCCATTATATTTGTCAGAAGAATTAGATTATTTACAACTTGGTCATGGTAGTTTTAAAAATGATTTGAGAAAAATGGAGATAGAGTAAAAATAAATTAGGTATATTGGATAGAATAAGAACGATCTATTTAAATTAAGCAATATTTCACTTAGACATAGATTTGAATTATTCACCTTCAGACTGAGAAAACATTGAGATGCAATACTTAAGTGTTTCTTAAACTCCAGGTATTGTACTAAGTGCTTTGCAGACATTATCTAGTTTAATTCTTAGAAAAACCTATCAGACAAGGATTAGCATCCTCTTTTTAAACAGAGATATTAAATTCGTCCATGTTGATAGAGTTTAATAAATGGCCAGAGCCATTGCCAGATTTCTGGTTTAAACCCATGCTTTCTTGCCATTAATAAGAATGGAAGACAGAATGAAACCAAAATTTCCTGCATATGAGAATCTTCTAGAAAAGAAAAAAAAATACCATTTCTCTCCAATTGTTTTAATGATTTTATTTATTAAGGCAACCCTAATTCTGTTAACACCATGTTTTTACTTAGCCCTTAATGTCTGTCACATCAAAAGTCACATTCCTAAAAAATAGCAGTGGGCATAACATATTCTGGATTTTATTGCTTGCTATTATATTGCCACACAAAAGTACCTAGGTAGAAAGGGTAGAATAGTGTTCCCTCAAAAAAAAAAAAAAAATCCACCCAGAACCTTAGAAGGTGACCTTATTTACAGATATAACTAAGCTAAGGATCTCAATATGAAGTCATACTGCATTAGCAATGATGGGTATCCTTACAAAAGACAGAAAAGCAGAAAACATACAGAGACAGAGGGGAGAAGGCCATGGGAAAGGTGGAGGCAAAGCAAAGCAACACCTGGCATTACCAGAAGCTGGAAGAGACAAGGAAGGATTCTCCCCAAGAGCCTTCAGAGGTAGTATAGTCCTGCCAATACCTTAATTTCAGACTTCCAGCCTCCAAAACTGAGAGAATACATTACTGTTGTTTTAAGCACCATGTATGTGCTAATTTGTTATCACAGCTCTAGGAAACTATTAAAGCATGTATCTACTTCCCATTTCTGCACCTGCCAAGGACAGTGAAAGAAAGAACATAAATTGTTTAGTTGTTTAGATGCAGTCGTTAGTGAAAATTCTCTCGAGGGCGTGGCATTTAAGATTATACCAGGAGTACTTAAAACAGGAGGGAACAGACAGTAAGAAGATTAAAAGGCATAGACAATACAAAGACTAGAATTTTTTTTATTTATTTTTTTAAGATTCCACTTCTTTATTTTTTTATTATGTTAGATTCCACTTCTTTAATTAGCATTTTTTATTATGTTATGTTAATCACCATACATTACATCATTAGTTTTTGACGTAGTGTTCCATGATTCATTGTTTGCATATAACACCCAGCGCTCCATTCAGTACGTGCCCTCTTTAATACCCATCACCAGGCTAACCCATCCCCCCACCCCCTCCCCTCTAGAACCCTCAGTTTGTTTCTCAGAGTCCATAGTCTCTCATGGTTTGCAAAGACTAGAATTTAAGAGTGTTTTGCAGGATAGAAAGGAGGCCAATGTGGCTAAACTGCAGTAGAAGATGGATCATAGGAATCAAGTGGTTCTTGGGGAGGTAAGAAGGAGCCAGATCATGTAGGTCTTTGTACAGCTTATCAGAGGATTTCCAGTGTAATGGAAACCCACAAAATGATTTCATCTTTGGGGTTGAAAAGTAAGGGAAATACAGGCAGAAGAATACATGATCTCGATTTGTGTTTAAGAGGTGACATTAATACTGCCATGTGGACAACAAACTAGAAACTAAAAGGGTGGAGGGAGGGAGACAAGGAACTAAGCTTTTGCAGTTGTCAAGGAGAGGGAACAGTGGTTTTTTGATTAGTGGTGATGAAAATTGAGACTTGTCTGGGTTGAGGAATTTTGCAGAAGTACTACTCATCTTGCTGATAGATATGAAAAGGGACAGACAGTGCAACATCAAGTATCTGCAGTTAGATCCCAGCGGATATATGAGAAGTACAAAAAGCAAGCAAGTTGGGTGGAGAGAATTAAGAAGTATTCTCAGAGGAAAAGATTCTTGCATATATGAATAATAATGATATCCTAATTTTTTAAAATAATTGCATATGAATATTAGAAAAAGGAGGCTGTAGGGAGAAAGGTAGATAAAGGATTTTTGTACTAAATGCTCTTCTAACAAGACCAGTGTGCAGTTGAGCTGTTTATATCCTTTTGACTATAAAGAGCAGTAATTATATGCATCACTGAAACACTAAATTATTCAATTGCCTCACATTTGTTAACCTCACATTCTTTTACTGTGTGCCTGTTTTTGGTCCATCTTCTGCATCAAGATATTTTTAGATTTGTTTTAAATTTGGTATTATTTTGTTTAAAGTGAGTTTTTTTCAAAGCTATTTCTACTTGATTCCGGAAATATTTTCACTTTTCTCACCACTTCTTCACAGTGACCTTACGGGGTCCTGCAAAAGTGAAGTAGCTCTTTAGACAAGGTTTCTTATCAGTTTTTCACACGAGAGAGGACATTTTATTTTCCCCAAATCATGTAGTGTTTCTCTCTATAAATAGTATTCTGATTTTGAGTTTTAAGCTATTCTATTAAAGAAAAATCACTGGCTGGAGTACATCTTTTAAGAATTACTTCATTTTTTAAAAGATATTGCATATTTTCTGCTTGTCTCAGTGACCTACTTTACCTTTTAAAGCTCTCCACTTACATTTCTCTTATTCTTAGCTTTTTGTATTATCTGCTTTCCTTTTAGCAAAACATTCTAGTTTGTTATCTTCAATAAAAGAATACAAATTTATAAATATCCATAGGTTGTTCTTTGCACGTATGTGAATCATCCATTTAAATTAACAAAAGACAACTGTATGTATATGTAAGGAGATGCTGGGTAAAATCAGAACATACTGTGTCAAAGATAAAATGTCTCCTTGACTTCTGCTTTTTTGGGGGAAGGAGGGGACTTCTGCTTTCACTCCCAGGGCATAAAATGGTTTCAGTAGGGCACTTTTGCATACCTAAATTGAATAGCAGAATGAAGAACTCAAAAAAAATATATATTTAAAAATGAGTTAGAGGAAAGACAGAATTTCAGTAAGAATTTATTTATTCTCTCTAGGGGAACCTCCTTGAAGCTTAAAGACAGAATGTCTAAGGAATATAAAGAAAGGACACATCATAGACTTACTTTCTGGAAACAGAAGTTCAGACTAGGAATGGAACTAAATTACAAAGGGCTTGTATAAATTAATGAATGATACAGGATAATCCTCCAAACATGGATGTCTTTAGAAACATCTTTATTGTTTTCAGGGGAGAAGGGACTATATGCCAGTATCAGAGGTATCTGCAATGTAATATGATACAGACAATTTTTTATTATGTTATGTTATGTTACATCATTAGTTTTTGATGAATACAGACAAATCTTGATGCTCCCCATTTTACTCCTCGATCCCAGGTACGTCTTCTCAAAAACTTTTCCACCTCAGTAACTGGCAACACCATTCTCAGGTTGCTCATGTGCTCTCTCTCTCCCTTGCTCACTCTCTCTCTCAAATAAACAAATAAAATCTTAAAAAAAAGAAAATCTGTAATAAGCACTTACTTTGCATAACATTCCTTAGCCCTTTCAAAAATTCTGTGAGACCATTGTCTCTTTCATGGGAAAAAGATGCAGAAACCAAAGCATAGAGAATTAAATTTACAAATACATGAAATTTGAGATTAGGTTATCAATTCAAAATTAATTAGAATATCAAAGGTATGTGTTGTGTGGTTTTAAATATATGTATAACATACAATCAATATTATATTTAATCATGTGATAATTTCATCTATATTCCTAAAAGTCAGTGTACGTGCACATAAATATATGTATATATATTTTTAAGATATGAATCTCAAAAATAAAATATGAGAAAGATTTCCAACTTAAAAAAGAAAGTCAGAAACAGTAGTATAATTCTTATTTTCTCAGCCTTCCTCCAAGATTTTTTAAGAGAAAGTAAACAATAAAAAAGAATAAAATAAAACATTAAAGCAATCAATAAAATTTATTGAATGAATGAAATGAGTGCTTGAAATGAATAAATGAATGAATAAATGAGTGAATAAACTACATATGGCACTGATTCTCACTAAGAATACCAATGTCAAAAAAGTGAAATGAAAGTCAATGTTAATCTTTTCTGTAAAGTGTAATATGTTTGACTCTTAAACATGTATCACAGAACCACTGGTAATAAAGTGTGGAACACTTCTAAATCACATCCAGGATCTACAACAAAAAAGTAATTTTTGGAATAAAGTAGGAGTTATAAAGATGGCTCTACAGCTAATTTTTTAATTACATGTGTAATAATTTTTAATAAGCACAGGTAAATATGCATCTAGACCAAGCAGATATCTATAAAAATTCCTGGAAATGAAAAATATGTGTTTGTGTTTGTATGTGTGTGTGTGTAATGTGTAAATGCATGGGAAAATGTCTCAATGGATGCATACTAAAAACAGAAAGCCAAAAAGCTGTGTTGTGTTTCCGTTAGTGACAAAAGCAACTTATTTTTATCTCATGTCATTTTTTTTTATTATTAGTAGTTACTAAATAGCAAATATAGTTTCTCTAATGCTGAATGCAAATCATGCTTCAAAATCTGTAATGAGGGGCACATGGATGACTCAGTCAGTTAAGTGTCAGCCTTTGGCTCAGTTCGCGACCCCAGGGTCCCGGGATAGAGCCCCACATTGGGCTCCCTGCTCAGTGGGGAGTCTGCTTCTCCCTCTCCCACCCCCCCTGCTCATGTGCTCTCGCTCGCTCTCTCGCTCACTCTCTCTCTCAAATAAACAAATAAAATCTTAAAAAAAAGAAAATCTATAATAAGCACTTACTTTGCATAACATTCCTTAGCCCTTTCAAAAATTCTGTGAGACCATTGTCTCTTTCATGGGAAAAAGATGCAGAAACCAAAGCATAGAGAATTAAATAATTTTCCCTTGATCCCAATGAGTAAGTGGTAGCAGTGGACATTGAATCCAGACATGTTCTAGACCATGGGTTTTCATTGTGGTAGCCACTTGTCTTTATTCAGCACTGATATACAGGTATTGTGAAAGAGGAATATTTAATTGTATTTAATTTGGATCAATCATTTTAAATTTGAAAAAGAAATGTAAAATAATTTTTCCATTAAACAGAACTTTGTTGTATTGGACCACATTTAACTCTAAATATTGATTGCTTAGTATATTATTTTCTTTTTGGAGTATGTATATCGAGAGCCTGAATAGTTTCTAGTATATCACATAAACTCACAATTGATCCAGTGAGTGTCAATGGTTGGACAGTTTGTCTGATTTTTTTAAGCACCAACATAATATTTTAATGTATATATTTGAATAGTTTTGCAAATGGCATGATTATAGATATGCATTTGTAAATTTTAAGTGGTAATTAAATTGAAATCCTTATTAATTAAATTAAATCATAACATGAATAAGTTACCTTTCTAGTTTAAAAATAAGTGTGGGCAAATTTTAAAACTTAAAATAAAGAACTACTACTTATGTAGAATCAAGTAGAAATGCAAAAGCTAGTACTGCAAACAGAATAGGTAAAAAAATTAGTAATAATAAAAAGAAGAAGAGTAGAGAGAGAGAATGTGAGACTATCAGAAAATAGATCAAATTTCTCAGTGCCTGGTCATGGCAATTTTTGGCCACAGAGCAAAATAGAAAAGCTATTCTGTTAAAAAATATAGAACAAAATAGGTCATATCAAGAGACAGTGTATTATATACTTAAAATTTGCTAAAAGAGTAGATTATAACTGTTCTCACACACATAAAATATGGTAACTTAAGTGAGGTGATGTATATTTTAATTAGCTTGATTGGGTAACCATTTCACAATGGATAGGTATATCAAAATATTGTATGTCTTAAACATACAATTAAACATACAATTTCTATTTGTCAATTATGAGTCAATAATGGTGGAAAAATATTAATAACATATGATGGTAAAGTGGATTATATTGAGACACATTCCAGCAAATACATAGTGAATTTGATAAGCAGTTCCCTCTCAGTAGTCAAAAAAGAATCTGTGAATGTAGTCATCTGAAATCAGAATTAAATATCAAAAAATACTTTTTCAATAATTTTTAACAGAATCTGAGTTTATAAATTTGCCCAGGTATGATTCTTGCAGAGGTATTGGCCAAGTAATTCAAATGTTACGTTACATTTTTAGTTCTCACCTTAAGTAAAGATCACATTTTCTTAATTAGGAAAACACCAGTCACGGATTTGTATCTTGGCTCTCAAGTGTAGTCATTAGGTCCCAAATGGATTTCAAATCCTTCATTTGTAAAATACTCAAGATTCTCTAGAGATACTTCCAAAGTTGTAGGAAAGTTAAGTAAGCAGTTTAATTGTCTAGTAAAAGAAGAATTAAGTAAAACTTTTCTCTGGAGTGCTTGAGAACCTGCTAGATCTCTGAAGAGGAGATGAGTTCGGGAGGTTGTAGGCACAGATCAGATGAAATGGAAAATGTCCTCTGGGAGTGTGAGGCAGCTGAAGCCCAACTCATATAGAACTGGCAATCCAGAAGAGGGTAGGAAGGAGTTAACAATAAATGGGTATCTAGCCATTGACAGTATCCACATGAAAGAAAGCAGTTAGCCATCTTTCTAGGCTCTGATTCTGAGCCAGTCATTTCCCATAAGCATACTGGTTGACATAAGCAATGCTTTGCCCTAAATTTAAAAGTTTATATACTTGAAAAGAACTGAAAGTTTTATGGCCCCATATTCTATATAGTACAGTATACGGAGGCTCATAAGATGTATTGAATTGGGAAATTCAATACAGCTAATGTACTGAATATATATATACACATACTTATATATGAAGCAAAATTCCAAATTAAGATTCTAAAATCAAACATGTGTATCTTCAGAATGAAATAGGCTATCATAGGCTAGCTGAGATATATACCCAACCACTCTTTGGGAAATTAAGTTCCAAAGTCTGAGTTAAAGATACAAAGGAGATGTATATGCAAAACGTGGATAAAGGGTTTTACCAAAAGTTTTATAGGTTTGCCTAGAATCTGTTCCTAGGGATCAATTCTTTGTTGGCCTTGCTTTTAACAACTCTGCTGTGTATTTTGAATGTTTTATTTTTATAATATATATAATGTTTCTAAAGAAGTGTCTCTGGGAACTCCAGAATCATGGAGAAAATGGTGAGATGGAGCAGAGATAGCTAAAAGTTCTAGAGGCTGTCTCATATCAGTGCTGACAATGGTGGATCTGGATTCAGAGAGACCGGGGTTTTACATCTCATTCCCTTTGAGCTATATGACCTTGAGCTCACTTCTTAGCCTCTGTAATTCCATATTTTCTCAAATATAAAAATGGTGATTTAACAGTAGTAGGTATTTCATAATGATTTGCAGATAAATTAGGACACATCAAGGAATTTTTATAGTGCTGCCCACATTGATTTATTTTGGTTATGACCACACCATGGAATACTGTGTATATTTTGTGCTTGAAGCGATATATCAATAAACACTGGGACACATGTAAAATTGACTACATTATAAACATTTATTACCTAAATATCAAAGTACTGATAAGTGACTTCAGTCTCAATAAAATTTCCTTGCATAACTGGCAAGGTGATGCTTAATGGAGTCACAGAAAATGAAACATGTATAATAAAATGATAAGGGTATTTAAATTTTTTTTGCCCAATCACAATCTTGACACCCTTATAGACCAGAAGAGAAAAAATATGATTTGATAAAGGTAGTAATAGAACTAGTTTCAATGGAAATAATCTACATTTTAAAGTTTGACTGAATAGTTTTAATTTAAATGAGTATTTATGGAATTTCTAAATTTCTTATATTTTATTAGATGGCAACCTTAATTAAAGATTATATTAACAGTAACTGAAAAGCTCCATCTGCTGGCTTTCAATTCCAGTGAAAATTGTGATTAAGTCCTTTTCTGATTTGATTCTCCTCCACCCATCAGTTACTATGCACAGAATTGCTTTTCCATTAACTAAAAATTTTACAATATATTACAGTTTTGTATTTTAAATCAGTATTCACTTATTAATAAAATAACTAACAGGAAAAGGCTTGTGCTATGATATAAACCTATATTTTGAACATATGACATTTTTGCAACTAGGCAATAAAGCAGGAAAATTAATTATATCATTGAAAGAAGACCTTATGATGTATAAATATCTCTAATACTTTAACAAAGGTATTTTCTTATAATGTTCACTAAATACCCTCACTATGTTTGAATAATTCAGTTGTTGTTATGATAGAAATAAAAATAATTTGCTGTAGTGTATCATCTGGTAATTCTATTTTTAATTTTTTTAAGAGCCTCCATACTATTTCCCACAGTGGCTGCTACCCAAAGAAAATGAAAACACTAATTCAAAAAGATATATGCACCCCTATGTTTATTGCAGCTTTATTTGCTATAGCTAAGATATGGAAACAACCCAAATGTCCATTCATGAATGAAAGGATAAAGAATGTGGTGTATATATAATGGAATATTACTCAAACATAAAAAAGAATGAGATCTTGCCATTTGCAACAAAATGGATAGACCTACAGGGTATAATGCTAAGTGAAATAAGTCAGAGAAAGACAAACGCCATATGATTTCACTTACATGCAGAATTAAAGAAATACCAAAAAAATGAATAAATGGAAAAAAGGAAGCAAATAAACAGACTTAAATACAGAGAACACCCTCGGTGCCAGAAGGGAGGTGGGTGGAGGATTGGTGAAATTGATAAAGAGGATTTAGAGTACACTTTTTATGATGAGCACTGAATAATGTATAGAATTTTTTTAATTTAAATTCTAGTTACTTAATATACAGTGTAATATTAGTGTCAGGTATACAATATAGTGATGTAACACTTCCATACATCACCTGGTACTTATCACAACATAGATTTGCTGAATCATTATATTGTACATTTGAAACTAATATAGCACTATATGTTAATTATACTTCAATTAAAAATAGATAAAATAACAAAAAGGATAAAATTGCTATTAAAAACTCACTTTATTGAAATTCCATCCTTTTAATAAGTTGTCATAAAAATTAGATGAGACAATCTACTTTTCTTCTACTGTATCATATTATTTAAAATAATTCAAAACTAATGTCCTCTTAGCACAATAGGTCATTTAAAATTTGTATGTCTGAAATTGTAATTTCAAGTAACTGAGCATTTATGATATTTGTAAAAACTCTATCCATTTATAAGCTATGAAGCACAACTTATAATATAAATCATATTGGCAATAAACAGTATTACTAGTTCATTAGCAACAGGAATTATAGTCCTCATACAAGCTAATCATAAGCCTTGATTGACCAATTTAAGCAATACTCAGTGTTGTTTCTATTTTTACATAAACGTGAATTAAACATTAGACTGATCTCAAAGAAAAAATGAGATAGATTTTAATAAGTATATCCATAAGCTCTGATTGTCCAAAATTCATATAAATAAGTTCTCCAGAAGAGTCTGTATCTCTCTCAAGCATCCAGGAAAACAGAATTTCTAACTAAATTTGAAAAGAACACATTTGAAGTTAAACTAGAGTTGAACAGAAATCCAGCTGGTCAAGTATTTTGATTCAAAAACAATTATTGAAGAACACCTATGGGCTAGCAACTCTACTAGGTTTGGGACATACAAAGATAAATAAAGCCCAACTCACAATCTTGACACCCTTATAGGCCCGAAGAGAAAATATGATTTGATAAAGGTAGTAATAGAACTAGTTATTGAGTTATATGGGCCACAAAGAAGAGGCTAAGTGGAAAATTGAAAACATTTCCCATTTGGTAACCTCCAAGATGAAAAGTAAGTATTTCATGTTTGATCTTCAAATAACACTTTCTAGTATATTTTTTAGTAATAAAATTGCATAAATATTGAGATCATCTCCCCTGTAGTTAGGAAGTCACCATCCCTGGTGCTATGTGGGTAACAAGACTACCACAGTGTGAAGTAGAATCATTTTATTTTTATTTTGTTTTAGTAGCATCATTTTATATTTTATTGAAAACTATTAGCTCATGACAACTTGTATAGGTAGGCAAAGCGTTCTTCATTCAATATTTTTACACTTTCACATTCTAAATGTTGTGGGAGGTACCTCTTCTGTATTCTTGACGTTTTGTTCCCTTGGCATCTGTTTGGTCCAATGGTGAAGCATATCTGTCCCCTCTCACTGCCCTACCATCTAGTTCCAAAGAGAGAGGAAGTGACTTAACATGACTGGTGTGTTAGAAAGAGAAACTGGATATACACAATAGCTCATCCTAAACCCCATCTTCCTCTTGGGAGTTAGTGGTTCTCTTCCTGACTACCCACAAATTTTAAATATTTTAAATGCATCATTTGCTTCTATAAGCCAGGAATCCTGAAGTTTTGGTGTTAGCTTTGCCTAACTAACAATAAGGAGATAGAGTTGTTCAATTCTCTTCTTTGAAAATACTCTTCTGGGGCACCTGGGTGGCTCAGTTGGTTGGGCGACTGCCTTCGGCTCAGATCATGATCCTGGAGTCCCTGGATCGAGTCCCGCATCGGGCTCCCTGCTCAGCAGGGAGTCTGCTTCTCCCTCTGACCCTCCTCCCTCTCATGCTCTCTCTCTATCATTCTCTCTCTCTCAATAAATAAAAAATCTTTAAAAAAAAAAGGAAATACTCTTCTACCCAGTCAGATTTGACTTATTTCCCCCATCTTCTTGGCATCCATTTTTTGAAGCTGGTTATTTTAATTCCTAAACTATTACTTCTAAGGTGTTAATCACTTTACAATGTAACAATTTGTTTTGCATATTTGAACCACATATTTAAAGGAATGAGTAATTTGTATTAGATTTTTGAATTCATATTTTAATTAATAATTAAATTGCATATGCAAATGCACAAGTAAGTTTAAAAGCATTGGGAAACACATGACATGTTTCCTTATGATCACTTGGGGGTGGGTGGACCATACTCAGTCAGAAGACTCAGAACACAAACAAGCTGGTTCAAAATGCCTGGGTCTTAAGCTTGTGCTGCCACTCACCACCTCTGTGTCCATGCAGAAGTTCTTTGTAATTACAATTTTCCATATGATCACTGTGAGGACTAAATGATGTTTCAGTGAAGATCAGGTGAGATAATATAAGCGCATGATTTAAAGTCTTGGCACTACAATATATTTGGGTGTTAAATATCAGAATTGATTGTATACATTAATCAAAGAAAATAGACAATCTGCATAATAACAGTTATTGGTTTTTCTTTACTTGTTTTTTTAAGTTCTTATTTAAATTCAAGTTACTATACACTGTAATATTAGTTTCAGGTGTACAGTATAGTGATTCAACACTTCCATATAACACCTGATGCTCATCACAAAGGCACTCTTTAATTCCCATCACCTGTTTCACCCATTCTCCCCACCCCATCTCCCTTCTGATAACTATCAGTTTGTTCTCTATAGTTAAAATTCTGTTTCTTGGTTTGCCTCTCTCTCTCTCTTTTTCCCCTTTGCCTCTTTGTTTTGTTTCTTAAATTCCACATATGAGTGAAATCATTTGGTATTTGTCTTTCTCTGACTGACTTATTTCATTTAGCATAATACTCTCTAGCTCCATCCATGTCATTTCAAATGGCAAGATTTCATTCTTTTTTATTGGCTGAATAATATTCCATTACATTTTCTTTATCCATTCATCAGTTGAAGGACACTTGGGCTGTTTTCATAATTTGGCTATTGTTGATAATGCTGTTAAAAACATCAGGGTGCATGTATACCTTCCACTTAGTATTTTTGTATTCTTTGGGTAAATACCTAGTAGTGCAATTGCTGGATCATAGGGTAGCTCTATTTTTAATTTTTTGAGGAACCTCCACACTGTTTTCCAGAGTGGCTGCACCAGTTTGCAAACCCACCAACAGTGCAAGAGGCTTCCTTTTTCTCCACAACCTTGAAAACACTTGTTTCATGGGTTTTTATTTTAGCCATTCTGACAGGTGTGAGATGATATCTCATTGTAGTTTTTATTTGTATTTCCCTGATATTCAGTGATGTTGAACATCTTTTTATGTCTGTTATTCATCTGTATGTCTTCTTTGGGAAAATGCCTATTCATGTCCTCTTCCCATTTTTAAATTGGATCATTTGTTTTTTGGATGTTGAGCCTTATAAGTTCTTTATATATTTTAGAATTAACCATTAATCAGATATGTCATTTGCAAATATCTCCTCCCATTCTGTAGGTTGCCTTTTAGTTTTGTTGATTGTCTCTTTCACCGTGCAGAAGGTTTTTTTGTTTTGTTTTGTTTTGTTTTTATGAACTCTCAATAGTTTGTTTTTGCTTTGTTTCCCTTGCCTCAGGAAAAATATCTAAAAAGATATTGCTATGGCTGATATCAAAGAGGATACTGCATGTCTTCTCTGATTTTTATGGTTTCATGTCTCACATTTAGGTCTTTCATCCATTTTGAATTTATTTTTATGTATGGTGTAAGAAAGTGGTCCAGTTTCATTCTTCTGCATGTGGCTGTCCAGCTTTCCCAGCACCATTTGTTGAAGAGACTGTCATTTTCCCATTGGGTATTCTGTCCTGCTTTGTCAAAGATTAATTGGCCATACAGTTGCGGATTCATTTCTGGGTTTTCTATTCTGTTTCATTGATCTATGTGTTCATTTTTGTGTCAGTACCATGCTGTTTTGATGACTACAGCTTTGTAATATACCTTGAAGCCTGGAATTGTGATGCCTCCAGCTTTGGTTTACTTGTTCTGTTTTGTTTTGTTGTTTTATCACTTGACAAAACCCTTGTAGAGGTGAATGCTTTTCCTAAGTATTATATTTTATTTTTCTCCTCATAATATAAATATAATTCAATAAGATATAAAGTACTCTTAGAGGTGCCTAGGTGACTCAGTTGGTTAAGCGTCTGCCTTCGGCTCAGGTCATGATCTCAGGGTCCTGGGATTGAGTCCCATGTCAAGCTCCCTGCTCAATGGGAATTCTGCTTCTCCCTCTGCTTCTGCCCCTTACCCCCCGTCCCCACCACCGCTTGTGCTCTCTCTCTCTCTCTCAAATAAATCTTTAAAAAACACAATATATAAAGTACTTTAAAAACATATGTTCTGTTATTTAACCTTTTTATTTCTTAAAATGTGGTTTTTGGTTTTACTTAAAAGTTGGAGATTTGTTAAAAGAGGAAATTTGATGTGTGCAAAATAAGTATGCAAAATATAATGAGTTTACTTATTTTTATAGTTATATCAATATCTGTCCTTTTATTCAGGAACTCTAAAAGATGTGACAGAAAATTTCATCACACTAAAATTTCAACTTTTTTATAGCAATATATAACACAAACTAAAGAAAGAGATGGAAAGAATATTCGTAACATATGTTTCAAACACAGGAATCTGATATAAAATGAAACCTTATAAATCAGTGAGAAATAAAAACAGCATAGAAGTATAAAAATCTTAAATTTTATCAAAAAATAAATCAAAAATAAAAATGAAAAGAAAGAGGATTTCATTAATTATTAAGAAAATGTGAAATAGAATGAGATAATTTTCATTTCAGGTAGGAAAACATAAGAACATATAATCTAAACATAATCATTGAAGCTATGACTGTATATATTATCACACAATTTGTTGGAATGTAATCAAATAAGTATCTGGGGTGAGAAAGTAATGAAAATCATCAGAAGTTTATATTCTATGTGTAATTCCACATCTGTGAATCTGAGAACAAAGCTCTCATGATTACAACACTTAATTTTATACAAGTATATTTTGAAGCATTATATATAATGGCAATAACTTTGAAAGAACTTATATGACCATGAAGAGAAAGATAGTTAAATTATACTGTAATCATGCACATAGTGGAAAACAATACATCACTGTATAGTGAGGGAAATACACTTATATGTCTGACCTGGAAATTGTTAAGGGGAAGAAAAGTTATTTGTAGGAAAATTTGCAAAGCATAACCTTATATTTATAGAAAAACAATATTAACCATCAAAATGATAAAAAGGGAAAGATTTTGCAGTACAGATGCGTTTATCCATATGCAAGAAGCAGTGTGAAATGAGAAACCATGGTGTGGATTGTCTGTAGTCTGTGCAGGATGTTTAGGTGGAGTTTGTGGTGAGTGTGGTAAAAGTGAGTCATTTATGTGCTCAAATTCTTACTTTCTATCTTCCAATATTTGAAAGAAATAATGGATAATATTTACTTTGTGAAATTTTTTAAAAGGTGAAAATTTATAATATGGATGAATACAAAAATAAGCCATAAAAAAGCAGTGGAATAAAATACAGAAGAATTTCATAAAACCAACAGCCACGGTTGCCTGTCATTTTTGGTAATGGGAAGAAATAAAATCCCCTACTTAATATGATATTCTAGGCAATCATCTACCCTAACACATTCTAGGAAAGAATGGTCGTTAACAACAGCAACGACAAGAAAAGATGGGGGTGGTGATTCCTAAAACATAAATAAATTACTTTAGAAAATGGTTTTTAACCTAGCAGCAAGTACTTTCTAGTTTGTCACAGGCTTACTGATGGAAGGAAGGGAGAGTTTCTCCTCATTTCAAGGAGCCCACCGGCCATAATTTCCAATGTGCTTGGCTAGAAAATAGAATTCTTAAGGTAGTGTCTCCAGCACCCTACATCACATTCATTCCTCTCCCTATATAATTATGTCACTATAAAGGACTTCACTTTAGGTGGATTTTTTTCATGATGATGAATATATGGCTTGAAGGAAGGACTTATTTACAGGGTTCTATAGGATACAGACACTGAGTTGCCTTAAATATGTTCCATCATTTGAGGAATGCCAACTTCCAGAGACTCTCCTGGCCAAGATACCTGCAGCTCCTTGGAACAGGTATGCTTCACTTGCACCTGCAGAGTGACTTCTATGTGTTTACACCTGCCAAAAATAAGTATACAAATAGTGCAGGTGTAGTGGAGAGGATCCATTCCATGATGCTTTCTGATTCTAACTTTCCAATAGAAAGAGCCCACATTAATGGAATCTGGACTGTTTACAGCTCTAATGCACAACCCATCCACATAGAGATAACATTTTTGATTCATGAGACAGTAATTCTGTTCAGTTTATCTTCATGAGGGGAAACTAATTAAACTTTTAACTTATTCCTAGTAGCACAGTATAGGAACAAATGTAAATGAAATATTCATGCATGAATTCCCCTCACCACTCAAGTCCCCTTCAGTGAAAATCTTTATGAATTTAACAGAAAGGTTCATTATTTTTATTATTTTTGCCCCAACAAGTCATGCTACTACAAAATATTATCCACAAAAAATTCAGTTTTTTTCTAATCACAAAAGACTATTCTTTCAAGTTTATCCAATTAAAGTTGGAATTTACCTGTAGTGTTTTCTGAATTTTGATTGACTTTAAATATATATGAAAATTATAACATCATTATCAACTATTTTCATTTTCATGTACAATGATAATAGTATTGATAATTCAGTATGTGCTCAAATTCTTATATTCTTGATCCTATTTATTGCTTATAATAATCTTCTGTTATATATACTATTCCATTTCCCTGTTACCAGTTGGAAAATCGCAGTTTAGAAAAGTTTTGCAATTTGTAAAAGGAGTCACAGTTAGTAGGTGATATGTCAAGAATTTGAACCCAGATATGCCTAGATTTTTAGTCTGATTTTTTTACCATTAAGTCACATTGATAAGGTTAATCAATAAATTGTGACTAAATAGGGTCTTGGTCACAATTACTGCTTTTGAAGTTTACAGCCAATTACACAAAATAATTGTTAGATGTAATAACACATCAAAAGCTCTTTTTATTACTGATTAATTATTCACATGTACTTTGAAGATTTGGGGGTACAAGCCTTTTAATAGGCAGGGATTTTGCAAATATTTTCTCCCAGCCCATGGCTTATCTTTTTATTCTTTTAGTACTGCTTTTTATAGAGTATATTAGTTTTTAGTGACTACACAATTGAAGGCTTAAAACCTCAGAAATTAATATTCTTTCAGTTCTGGAGATCAGAAATTTTACTGGGACACAGGTGTTAGCAAGGCTCCCTTTAGAATACTATTGGTTGGTTGGTTGGTTGGTTGGTTGGTTGGTTGGTTGGTTGGTTGGTTTATGGTGCAAAATGGTGGTTTTATTATAGCTCTGGGACAGGACCCAATGAATGAGCTGCTTCCCCAGGGTTGTGAGGGTGTGAATACTCCCTTTAGAACTTCTGGGGGTAAATGCTCTTGTAGCTTCTAGTTTCTGGAGAGTGCTGTGACCAGATTGCTCCAGTTTCTGCCTCCATCTTCACCTCCTTTTTTTGTGAATAATCTCCCTCTGCCTCTTTCTTATAAATGTTGGACTTAGGGACCATCTGGATAATCTAAGATAAACTCCCCATGTCAAGATCTTAATCAGACCTACAATGACTCTTTTGTTTTAAGATTTTATTTATTTATTTGACAGTGAGAGTGAGAGAGCACAAGCAGGGGGAGCAGCAGAGGGAGAAGGAGAAGCAGGCTCCCCGCTGAGCAGGGAGCCCGATGTGGGGCTCAATCCCAGGCCCTGGGATCATGACCTGAGCTGAAGACAGACCCTTAAATGACTGAGCTACCCGGGCATCCCTACAGACCCTTTTCTTATAAGGCCACATTTACGATTCCAAGTATCAGGACCTAGTATCTTTGGATGGATATTATTTAGCCTACTACATAGAGCAGAAGTTTTTAATTGAATAATGTCCTACCTACCAATACTTTTCTTTCATGGATCATGCTTTTGGTATTGTATCAGAAAACTCATCACCAAACCCAAATTCATACAGATTTCCTATGTGTTCTTCTAGAAGTTTTATGGTTTTGCATTTTACATTTGTTGAGATCTAAGATCCATTTTGAGTTAATTTTTTAAAATCACTTTATTGAGGTAGATTGACATGCCACAAACTATACATATTTAATGTATACAACCTGATAGATTTGGAGATATGTACACACACATGAAACAATCACCAAAATCTATGCCATAAATATATCCATCACCTTCAAAAGTTTCCTTCCACTCTCATTATTTATACGATGATGATGATGATAAACACCCTTAACATAAGATCCACCCTGTTAACAAATTTGTAAGTATGCAAATACAGTATTGTTAACTATAGGCTCACACTGTACAGTGGGTCTATAGGATTTATTCATCTTTTGTAACTGAAACTTTGTACCATCTAACTACCTTCTCCTACCCAACCACCAGCAACCACCATTCTACTCTCTGCTTCTATGAGTTTGACTATTTCAAGTTCCTCAAATAAGTGAGGTCATACAATATTTGACTTTCTCTCTCTGGCTTATTTCACTCAGCAAAATACACTCTGGGTTCATCCAGGTTGTTACAAATGGAAGGATTTCTTTCCTTTTTAAGGCTGAATAATGTATATGTATGTGTGTGAGTGTGTGTGATGTGTGTGTGTGTGTGTGTGCACGCTCGCATGTGTATATATTTAAGTTTTTATTTAAATACCAGTTAGTTAACATACAGTGTAATATTAGTTTCAGGTGTACAAAATAGTGATTCAGTACTTCCATACAACACCCTGTACTCATACATATATATCAGGTTTTCTTTATCTGTTTATCCATTGATGAACATTTAGGTTGCTCCCATGTCTTGGCTATTGTGAATAATGCTACAGTGAACATGGGTGTACAAGTATGTACATGAATGAACAAGTATCTATTTTGAATGAAATTGTTCTAGTCTATAATGTACAATAGTGATAATATGCAGTGGTCCCCCACTCCCCATCCCCTTAATAATTTAAAACACAAGGGTTTTTTTTACCTTCTTGGCTGAGATAAAAATTGAAAATGGTTGATATGCATATTTACATGTGTTCCTTGACTCCAAAATGATTTTTTGAAAAAACTAAAAATTTGAGTGTCTTATATATATTTATACCTCTGACAAAATTTGTTTGCTGATTTATAAACTTTACAATACAGAAATAAAGATAGAATCCTTATAAACTCTTCTGAACATGATCTACTATAGATTTTTTTGTTGTTGTTCTTATTAAGTCTTTAATTCCAATATAGTTAACATACAGTGTTATATTAGTTTCAGGTGTACAATATAGTGATTCAACAATTCTGTACATTACTCAGTGCTCATCATGATAAGTGTACTTATCATGGTACCCTGGTACCATGGGTAACCAGGTTACTCTGGTAACCCTGTTCATTCTCTATAGTTAGGAGTCTGTTTTTTGGTTTGTCTTTCTTTTACCATTGCTTGTTTAATTTCTTAAATTCCACATATGAGTAAAATCATAGTATTTGTCTTTCTCTGACTGACTTATTTTGCTCAGCATTATACTCTCTAGTTCCATCCATGTTGCTGCAAATGGCAAGACAATCTACTATATCTTAATATCTATTGTATCTTGGGATGATATGTTAACCATGAAAAATTATGCTTACACAATGATACCAGGAAGAACCAGAGTTATGTAAATCATTGATGTTAAAGCAAAGAGGTTCTTTTTTCTCTACAGTATTTAAATATACAACAAAACCTTATTTATTGAAATTAGGTTATTCCCTCAAAGTGAAGCTTTCAAAAATAGCTTTCCAAATATGTTGAGATGAGCTCTTCCTAAGGTTGATGCTAAAATATTCAAGATCAATGTGTGATTGATTCATTGAAATCAGATTAACAATTCAGTTCCAGGGAAAATTGAGTCTAGTTGATGTTTCCCTAAATTGGATGAATGCTTGCTAATCATACAATAAAAATTATAAAATAAGTTGCACTATGAAATATCCAACACATATCCCTGTTCAGAAATGTTGTCTGTGTTTTCTTTATTAGTTATTATTACCTCATTCAACACAAGTTCTGGTATAATATATTGTTTTTGCAAATTTTTAAGTTTTTCATGAAAATTTTGAGCCAATTATGAAGAATGTAGAATGAGTCCCTACCTATAATAACTTTGCCACATTTACTTTATTATTTATAAGTTACAGATTTCTTCATTTCCATTCCCCTCAAGCCCAGAAATTGCTTTACAAAGTTGTAGGTACATGAATTTACCTATTATAACTTAAGACACAATTATGATTTCTCAAAGATTTTGAACTTCTCACTGAAATTAAAATAAAATCTGAACTCTTTACTGTGGTCTAAATAGGCCATAATCACTTCCTATTTACCTTTGTAACTTCATTTTACGTCATGCACCCCCTTGCTATCTCTGTTTCTTGCACCTGAACTCCTTTATATTTCTCAAGGAAACCAAGGTCTTCTCATGCATGACCTTATACTTGTTATTTCCTATGTCTTGAACACTCTGTTTTCCTGAGCATTGCATGATTGTCTCATTTTCATAATTCAAACTTCAACCCAAATCACATCTTCATAAAATAGCCTTCCCTGGCCACCTTATGTAAAGTGGTCTTTACCTTCTCACTGTATGCTATATGACAAGCCCCATTTATTTTTTCATGGTAACTGCAATCTAATAATTTCATTTACCCAGTTATGTATTTACTGTCAATATCCCCCAATTAAATGGAACATCCATGGGGTAAGTCCTTGTCCCTGCCTGCTGATGTGATACTGCCTGGCAATATTAGGTTGTACATATATATTTGTTGAAAAAAATAATGAAATTATTAATTACATTTCCTATATGTCCTCTTTGGGAAACCAGTCAAATGGAAATTCTCCTTTCTCAAGTAATTTTGCCACTAAATTCCATAACTGAGCTAAATTGCCAGACTACCAAACTTTTAAGGCAACATTCTCCTGTTGACTAATATCAACTTTATTCTTCCCAGTTGTTATAAGAGAAACTTTTCATTTGATTGATTCATCTTTGAGGTCAACCTCAGGAGAAATGTCTTCAGTCCCAAAAATGATTTCCATTTACATGAAAAGAAAACATTTACTAGATCTCATCTTAGGTGAGCTTGGATTTCTAGGCTCAGTACTGGCCTTTGACTCAAAAGTTTCATATTTAGCAACACTGACTGGCATTATAATATGTATGTCTATATATCTGAATGTCTTTTAAATATTAGCAGTTTCCTTTGCAGTACCTTTCCTACCAGAAAGTGGATAAATAGGTTCTTTGTATTAAAGATCTTGATGTGTCACTTTTCCTTATATATCATAATATTTATCGCCTAAATGGTAAAATTTAAAACAAAATCCAAATTTTCAACATTTCAAACTTTTTATTTTATTTTGGATCATTTTTGTTATTTTTTTAAAATTTTTATTATTGAAGTACAGTCAAAATATAATTTTATATTAGTTTCAGGTGTACAACATAGTGATTCAACAATTCTATACATTATGCATTACTCATCACAATAAGTGTAGTTACCATCTGTCACCATTCAATGTTATAAGTCTGAGAAGGAATAACCTTGGCAAAGGAAATGGTGACCTCGTCACACATTGTAAATACCCTTAGCCTTTAAAACTGAATTATTAAGATCTGATTCCATGTTCTAATATTGATTGATATTTACTTTAATGTTTTAAAATTTTCTGTCATTGCACACCATATCTAAATAGTACCTAGTCCTACTTCTATTCTACTTTATTCTTTATTTATCTGGGGTATTCTTCAATGAAGGTAATATTTGATGGGAAAATTGAACACTGAGATTGATGGAATTGATGGAGCACTATAAGAATCACCTATAGAAAAAAAAAAAAAGAATCACCTATAGAGAATCACCAAGGAAAGGTGCATAGTTTTGCTGTCCCAAAAATTAATCCTCTGGTACAGACACATCCATTAAAGTATAATTTAATGGAAAATGTCCTGCTAAAATTATTCATGAATATAAGTTAATCTGCTCAATGGTAGGCAAACAAAATAAGGCAAACAAAAGGAGAATATTAATCATTTTCATTCCTGGGGCCAGTATTAGTGTCTTTATTATAGATAAATCTCTATTCATTCATTACCATGTTTTACATGAGAATAATGATTCAGCTAGAAAATAATTTCTCTTTTATTTTAGTTAGTCAATGCATAGCAGTCCCAGAGAATCTGTGTGCTAGTACTAATAGAGATAAAACTAGGGTTTTGAAAAGAATGAAATGGAATTTGGGGATCCAAATTCTCAGATAAATTCTTGCTCTCTACTTTTATCTTGAATCTGTTTCCGTTGCCTTGAGAAAGAGAGAAGTTTCTCTGTGATAAACGTTAACAACAGATTGTTGACAAGAGAGAAAAGGCATCCCCAGCCCAGAGAAAAGTCTTTTCAAAGATAGACTAGTATAACAAACTAGAGTGGCAAGTATTTGAACATGACTGAAATATAAGCTTTTGACTCACTTTCAAGCTTTTTCTTCAAAAGCTGGGGTATAAAGTACCAAAGGACCTTATCTAATTGTACATAGGTATTTGACTTTATCCTTCTACACAACCATAGAATCAATGAATTTTTACTAATGCTTAAAAACGTATATTATAAAAGATCATTGAAGATCATTTATTGAAGATGTATGAATTTTTTTAAAAATATATTTCTTTCCCTAGTAGAAGCAAATTCAAACTTGAATTATGGCATCCGAAGCCATCTGCAAACACATTTGTCTTATCTTTCAGTATGCGTTCCTCACTCTCTCTCTCTCTAGGCTATTATTATTTCTTTCCTAAACATATTATATACATTCATTCCTCCGTGGTTTTACTTCACTTCCCTGACAAGAAGTCTCTTCCATAACTTCTTCCCTATTGAGCCTTCTCATTCTATGAGCCCAACCTGCAATGTTTACTGACCTTTTTCTATTTGGTCTCCTATAATTCTCCCATAAAAATGATTTTTTTCCTTTTTTTTTATTTCAACACCTTTATCTTGAATTCAGGTGATATAAATTATTGTAAGATTAATAATGGATTATCTTTATTCCTGGGATATGTCCTAAAATAATCTATGGGAAGGGAAAGTAATTACAAGTATAAATAAAACAACTTGGCTCCTGACACTGGTCTTGGTGATTATTAGTTTTGGATTTAACAGCAAGAGCAAAGGCAACAATAACAAAATTAAACAAATGGGACTACATCAAGTTCACATTTTTCCATAGAAGACATACAGATAGCCAACAGTTATATGAAAAGGTGCTCAACATTATTAATCATTAGGGAAATACAAATCAAAATCACAAGATACCAATTCACACTTGTTAGAAAGACTATTATCAAATACACAAGAGGTAAGTGCTGGTAAAGATGTAGAGAAAAGGGAACCCTCACATACTGTTGCTGAGAAGGTAAATTGGTTCAGCCACTAAGGAAAACAGTACGGAGGTTCCTCAAAAAATTAAAGATAGAATTATCACATGATCCAGTAATTCCGCTCTTAGGTATATGTTCAAAGGCAATATATATACATATATATTTATAATATGTTATAAATATATTTTATATATACAAAATGGAATATTTTTCAGCCATAAATATATTTCATGCCATTTATGATGCTATGGATGGACCTTGAGAGCAGTACGCTAAATGAAATAAATCAGACAGAGAAAGACAAACACTATGTTCTCACTTATATGCAGAATCTATAAAAACTAAACATAGAAACTGGAAACAAATTGTTGTTTGTCAGAGGCAGGGGGTAGAGGGAGGGTGAAGTGGGTAAATCTGGTCAGGGGGTACAGACTTCCAGTTATGAGATATATAAGTTCTGGGAATATAATGCACAGCATGATGACTATAATTAGCAATATAGCAGTGTACATTTGAAAGTTGCTAAGACAGTAGATGTAAAATTTTTCATCACAGGAAAATAATTTTGTAACCACTTGAGGTAAAGGATGTTAACCAAACATATTGCAGTAAACATTTCAAGGTATATACATGTATCAAATCATTATGTTGTACACCTTAAATTAATACAATGTTATATGTCAATTATATCCCAGTAAAGCTGGGGGAAAAAATGCCCATCTTGGCCATGAGGTTATAATTATCCAACCTGAGTTATGGATCCATGGAAGTTAATTATATTATATCTTACTTTTGTATATGTTTAAAATCATCCATAGTTTTTTGAAGAGTAACCTTCACAAAATTCATGTTATTTCACAATTTAAATAGTTAAGTGAATGTTCCATTTTTCTGCTATTGTTAATTTCTTACATATTTGTTCTCAAGCATATTTCTCAAATATATCCTTTTTGAGGATAAAGACACTATTGTATTAATTTCTATATTATTTATAAAACCCTTTTTCAAGTATAAATAAATATAAAATTTGAATACATTATATTGAATAATGACAATATTAATATCTTTTATACCTTTAATTTTTGTTACAAGTATTTATAAGTTACAAAATACAAATATTAAACCTATATACATCTCAGTAGTATCTGCTACATAACAGAAACAGAGACAGAATTGTGAGATTCTTTTGTTTTCTCAAATATATATTCCATGCAAATCAGGCTTATTATTATTATTTGCTTTTTTATTGCTTCAATGATGTTTGCCCTGAAACTCAGAGATAGTGTTCATAAGCTTAATGTGAATCAGTCATATAGGAAGGTTATCACAACAAAGAATAGTAGCAAAGAATCACAGATGAATTACATATAAGAATTGAGAGGTACATCTTTAAGCAGAAAAGTATAGGTTACTCAATTTGGAAAAATAAATAACATTCAAGAGATTCCAAAGAGATCCACAAAAATATTAAAGGATTATAAAATAGACTTTATGATAAATGGTTAAAAGAATTGTGGTTATTAGCTTACAGAGTAAAAAGCAAAGAAGGAATTTAACACTTTTCACAGAAAGTGGTCATATAGGAGTATTCCAATGAGAACAGAATTACAGCAGGTAGAATTTTGAAACAACAGAAAGGATTTTAGACTCATGTATATTAGGCAAAAGTTAGTGATAGTTTACAAATCCATACTAGTTAAATAAAATTAACTTGAGGTCAAGATGATTGAATCCATTGATTAATTGTTCACTCAGGTTTTGTGACTCTGCAAGGCCAAATACCATTTTTTCCTGTGAGTATTTAGGAGGAAAATTTATTCTTTGTGTAAGTGAATAGGCTTGTTCCTCAAGGCATCTTGCAGTTTAAAAATTCTATGAAGTACCCTAACAATATTATTTTTCATATGTTCACATTTGCACACACATCTACAGTTAATATCCTTGGTTCTCTTAATACACTTAGTAGTTAATATACTAATTTGGTAAACTTTTACCTGGTTGGCCACGTGTAGTTTAGATGTGTGAGGCTACAGGGAATGAATACAAGGATTACTCTGTTAATATCTGGGATCTCAATTTCCTAATGCATAACATGAAGGTCTGTATGGGAAGATCTCAATTTATCATTTTGCTAAATTTTAAATTTTTCGTGAATGATTTAAACTCTGATTTTGATGCAGATGAAGCAGGCATGTAGCCAGCAGGGGGAGTCCTAATTTTAACCCCTAAATTATAGAAACTCTTAAATTTTGGCACAAAATTTGGCTGATTTATTTTATACGATCCTAAAAGCATGGTAAAATTATATTTATGCCCAGTTTTTAAAAAGTAAAAAATGTAGAGGTATATTATATAACAGAGTTTTTTAACTGTTCAAAATTAGCATTTTCATTTGATCTTCATCAAGATTAGCTTCTAGTCCCAACAGTCACTGTGAAGCAGAATTAAATCCTCTAATCTTTCAATAACAGTGAAGGAAAAGATTTTGGCCGGAATTAAACACACACAGATGGTATTCCTATATTCTGTGCCTCATTCAGAACACCTGCTACAAATCTCTACTGTACTCAAAACCATTAAGGAAAAATATATACATATACATATTTGTTAGTTTTGACTTATTTGAAAAAAATAATTTTCCTACTGATTTATTGTAAACTAAAATAATTTGTGATGTTATCTTTGATTTTATGGGCACACAATTAAAGTTTCTTAATTTGGCCCCTATTTTAATCTATTGATACTATCCCTGCCTTCTTCCAATATTTTCCAATTTCATGTATATATTTCAAGTTGATTAAATATGTACATGTGTTAATGCACACAGCCTAATGCTTTCAGTCTCTACATATGTATACATTACTTGAAGAAATATAAATGTTTATTAACTTTACTATTACTTTGGAATATCATCAACATTTTTTTTAAATCTTCCTTTAATATTAAGAACATGATAAAACTTAAAAGGAACTCAGAATTCATCATTTTAAGTGATTTGTTTACAAGATAAGAAAGTCCAGAGCACTTATTACTTATCTAAGGTACCACATGAAGTTATTAAAAAGCTAAAACTATGTCTAGATCACCTGATTCACATACCAATGGATGTCCACTATGACATTGTTCCCGGTAATCTATACTCTTTTTTTTTTTTTTTGAGAGTTTTTCACCTTGGTTTTATTAAATACATAGGAAAGAAGAACTATATGATATCTCATTTTTCTGAAGCCACAATGGGAAGCAACAATTTAATATTTAACTGAATACTTCTGTAAAATCCATATGTAATCAATACTTTTCTATTAGGACTATCTCAAAGATAGTTCCCTCTCTCCATACATGTCTATATCAATATCAGTATCTGTCCATATTTATATTTATATTGAAAAGTAGTTATGTAAACTGTAGGTATATAACATGAAAGAGTAATACATATATACACACTCACACATAGTGTATTTGCATATACAACATATATTTGAAAAAATTTACTGTCTGATAAATAGCCTATGAACAGGCAAGAAATGTGTGGCAATGTAAATAAGATTTAAAATAACATTTTATGGGGGGCCTGGGTGGCTCAGTCAGTTGGGCATCTGCCTTTGGCTCAGGTCATGATCTCCAGGTCCTGGGATCAGGCCCCATGTCAGGCTCCCTGCTCAGTTGGGAGCTTGCTCCTCCCTCTCCTTCTGCCCCTTTCCTCCTCTCCCCTGCTACTGCTCTTTCTCTCTCTCAAATAAATAAATAAAATCTTTAAAAAACTAATATCTTATAATCTTATAATACAAAGAATATATTACCATATATACCTTACCTGTTTTAAATGTATTTTTTATTATTTTGATCTATTATTCACACAACTACTTCTACCTCCAGTCTCCCTAATGCTTTCCCTAGAGATAAGATTGGTGCTTGGGAAACACTGAGAAATAGAGAAGTTTGAATTTGCATCCTTCACTCCCTATTCTGTCTGCCTTTTCTGATTTTTCATTGGTCTATTACCTATTGAAATACAAGTGTTTTTATTTTATTATCCTTCCACTTTTTCTAACTAACTAGTTTATTAACCTCTGATAAGTAAATTAGCATTAAATATTTTAAGATTAATATTTTATATCTCCTTCAAGGTTTATGTTCTAAAAGAAAAATGAGAAAGAAAGAAAGCCAATGAAATAAAGGTGCAATCCTTAGTCCATACTAACATTCAGTAAATGTGAATAAATGGATTATGGGTGAGAATTTCAGGCAAGTATAAACTAGTAATACATACATTTTTGGAATAGAACACTCACAATTTTCCAAATTCGATATCTACATTACCTATTAATATTTTGAGCCTGGCTGTGGAGGAATTGAGGGTATTTGAAAGTATTCTTAACAAAATTCAGCAAGAGTTGGTGTTTTAAGCATTTAACTCTCATTTTAATCCAAATACTTATTAAATTCTTTTTTCTGCAGACTCCAATGTGCACTTTGTTGTTAAAGAGTGGAAAATGTTCAATAAAAGAAGCACCATAACACAGGAAAGATTTAACATGAGGGTAGGATCAGTGCTGCTTATACCCTTATCCATGCCTGAGCAGTATTGTATTTGCTTTCAAAATTGGAGGACAGCGTCCTACAATATTGACATTTAAAGCAACCTTTTTTTTTTTTAAGTTTTGACCACCATTTTTAATATATATAAGAAAATAATGAGGCTCTATGTTACATAGAAAAGTTTCCTAAGATCTTTTTATGGCTTTGCCTCAGCTACAAAATCAATATCGAGACGATGGGGCAAAAAGATGTCATCTTAAAAGTGGAACACCGCTGAATAATGGGTACTGATAACAGACATTTTTCTTAGGGAAACCCTATGTACTTCCCAAGTCATTGCTAATATAGCCTACAAAATTAAAAGTTGCTACACCAGAAGAGAAGCTTAATAGCATATAATGGTGCCCATGTTGCTGTCAGCCAGTCAACAAATAAATATGCATTAAACATCTACAATGTGCTAGTAGTTGTCAAGAATATATTTGCAAAATGGAAAATTAACATTAGCTTAGATTACAGTCTTATGTACGCCATTCTTTCCTATTCCATGGACGTTATCTGTCCCCATGCCCCTGCCATTAAAGGGAGCAGGCAGGATTCGAAGGCAGACAGTAGAAAATATTCAAGGTAGATTAAAAGCCAAACACACTCTCATACATATAGACCAACAAATGCCCAGGAAAAAAAGAAACCATCAATAAATTCTTAGCAAAGAGTATCAGAAGAAACAAACCTCCTCAGCTCTAAAGCTAAGAGAGACCATTAAAAAAAAAAAAGGAAAAAGACTGTTCTGGAAACAACTAAGCAATTGTATTGAGACTTAGTTTTTAAAATCTGCCAACATGAAATAACAGTGCCTTATATAAGAATATAATACAAAAATGGCTTATATAAGAATTAGAAGATCTTGGAAATGAAAAAAGGGCAAGCCACATTAATCATAACTAAGATAAGGGTCTTATGAATTATTTAAGTGAAGGGAACTCAGGATTGGTAGAAGTCACATACAATTATTGTTTATAATATAAAACATTGTTCCAAAGTTTAGAAGTAAGGCAAAAGATGGTTATGTGCTCTTTTAATGCATGCTGGAGCATTATCTAAGAGGCACACCCAAAGATTATCTATCTGTGTAAAGGTAACTTTTATTGATTCAATTAACAATTAAAGAATAGACTCTATGAAATCATCTGTTAAATTGTTGATATGTCTAGTAGAGAAAAACTTACTGTCTGTCTAGTAGAAAAGGTAACTTCAGAGGTGATGGTTTATTGTAGGATATTAGCCAGTTCTGAACCCAACCTTGCAGTCTTATTTCAACATTTTTTCTTCATTACCCATAAATTTTCAACATCTCAAATGATTTCTGAATCAGTTTAACCATGCGATTGTTTCCTCATTAATGAGTTAGATAAAATTTTGACATGTGTATATTCTTTATCTCAGTGGGAGTGTTGGTGTTTAACTTTTTGGAAATTATACTTTCATTATTTAGTAAGTTATATATAGTGGGTTTTATGTAAGATATGGTGTCCAGTTATGTTTATCTGACCATTTGTTTGTCTTCCAACAGACAAAACTTTGAAGACACTTAGAAATGTGGTTGTAATATTTGCCTTGGCTGTAGTCCTAATATTGATTGAGGTCCAACCCTTTTTACCATGATGAGAAGACATTTAAGTAACACCTCATTAAAAAAGTTGTTTTGGAGTAAGATTTACATCTTACTTTTGTTTTAACATGTTCTTAATTATTTGGTTATTAGAAGTATTACAACCTCATGTCAAAGTAAAAATGAATAAGGTTTTATACTTTATTGTATTGTACATATATGAGTGTTTAAGCTTATTTAAAATTACTTTAAAAACCAAATATAGTTTAAAAATATAAAGACCTATTTGATCTAGCAAAATATATTTTATTTGAAGATTAACTCAAAGTCATGTTTTTTAGAAAATGATTCAATGCTTTTCATAATTATGGACATTTATAGATATATACATTTGAATAAATGTGTACATTTGAGATGGTATTTAATTATTTTTTTAAAGGCAGGATATGTATGCCAATAAGTAGGTTCCTGTAGTAATACAAAAATACTTCCAAATAGTCTTTGAAACATAAAACATATTGATATAAAAATTTCTAATGCAAAAATAAATATATTTTCTTTAATGTTGAATATTAACTTTTATATATTAATATATAATTATCATATAATATATAATTATATAAGAATTATTATAATATTCTGTTATACATAATATATTAATATATAAGTGTTATATATAAATATATAGAGAAAATATTATAATATATAATATATGTTAATATTCAAATATTTTTCTTAGCATAAGGGGAGTATTTAAAAGTAAATATATGCTCTGAAATTATTTTCTTAATAATTAATATTTTGATTAAAATGATATTAATAGCAGATAAATATATTTTGTTTCAAATTTTCCACTTTAAATATTCAACAAATGGGGACAAATGTACAATATACTTAATGCTAATTAGCAAATTCTGCCCCCCTATGATATTATATTTGCTTTGCTATTTAAAAGAAATTAATATATGAGAAATAAAAACTTGAAACCACCACTGGTATCAATTTAAAAATATCCTCATTAAATGAAAATCTATCCTCCTTAACAGTGTTTGCTTTCTAAAATACAGGGAAGAAAGGATGGCTGGGTTGCTCAGTCAGTTAAGTCTCTTGATTTCAGCTCAAGTCAATATCTCGGAGTCATGGGATCAAGTCCCATGCCGGGTTCTATGCTGCTCAGTGCAGAGTCTGCTTATCCTTCTCTCTCTGCTCCTCTTCCTCTTTCTCTCTTTCTCTCTCTAAAATAAATAAATAGTCTTTTAAAAAATAAAATAAAGTAAAATAAAAATAAAACACAAGGAAGAATAAATCATCTCAGTGTGTATAAAAATAAGACACTCCACCTCTGAAATAATATCTGAAAAAACTGACTTACCTATTTCTTACTGCTTTTTAGGCAATGTTGATAAATCAAAAGTAAGATTATAAAACAAACATTGTAATTTAAACTGAGTGTTTTCCTGTGATTATGTGTCTGTCTGAAACTGAATTTTTAGTTCATTTGGACTACATTTTTATTTCAAATAAAGCATATATTTCAATTTCTCTACTTTAGTTTGTGTTATACAATTGCTATGAAACATACAAAATATGTATTTTTACAAAGAATAGGAACTCTACTATTTGGAAACTCTCCAGACTTAGAGTGCATTCATTTACATATTAGCCCAAATCTGCTAACTAGCTGTGAGATTTATACTGGGATTCAATCTCTTTATACACACAGTAAAACTTTCAACACAAAATTATTATGGCAAATTATATTGAGCAATGATTTATCCACCAAAAGTTATTTATTCAGTACTTTCAAAGGCTTTCTTAGATGAAAAAATTTCAAAACAGGTATTTTGTAAAGAATAAACATAAGGAGCATACATGAAACCAAAATGTGCATGTTTTGGAAAGATATTCAGAATCACTTTATCTTCAAAATGATTGTCTAAATTGTGATTTAAAAAGATAAACTACTCAGGGAATTAAGGGAAACAAATAAGTAAGTAGACCTGATACAAAGAAAGCATGCCTCTCAATTAAGAACACAGAATTCTAAGCTTTTTAGGCTTCTCTAGAATTTTCAGGGTGGAGATGATGATAGTTATAGTAATAAAAAGTAATAATAATAACTTGTATGAAATTTGGTGTTCTCTAGGCATAAACCTTAGCAAGGCATTTTTTTAAAAGATTATTATTTTATTTATTTATTATTTAAGCAGGGAGAGGGTCAGAGGCAAAGAGAAAAAAAGAATCTCAAGCAGACTCTACGCTGAGCGCAGAGCCGGTCACGGGGCTCAATCCCACAACCCTAAGATCATGATCTGAGCCGAAATCAAGAGTCCAATACTTAACCAACTGAGCCACTCAGGTGCCCCCCTTTGAAAGGCATTTATTCCTAGATCACCGTCTTGCTGAGCATAAGCACAATGAGCCTTTTAAGAGCTTCTAAATAGATCCCAGTTTATGGGTGGGGAGATCAATCCCAATTTTCATTCAGGTATTCAAAAAATATGTGTATAGCGTCTACTCTGTGCCAATCCTGTGCCAAGATTTAAATGTAGATTTATCTGTCATATTTTACCTAGGCTTAGAGCTATGGTGTAGTTGAGAAGGCAGATGTTAAATAAATAGGCATCTAATTATATATTGTGATATTACATGAATAAAAGTATAGTGTTTAATACTGAGATTATAAGGGCCGATAATAGTTTTAGATTGAATGGATTAAAAAAAGTCCCAAATAAGAGATGTTTTGTTGAGATTTGTAGAAAGAGAAAAAGCCAGCCATGCATATAATCTAAAGAGCCTTGCTTATAGAGGTAACCCATATGGGAATGTCCAGGTGCAAGAAAGTTTGGTGCTTTAAAGCCATGGTTCCCAACCAGGGGAAATATTGCCCACCAGAGGACATTCGGCAACAAATGGCTGTAGACATTTTTGGTTGTCACAACTGAGGGTGTTTGTGTATGTGTGTGTGTGTTACTGATGTTGTGTAGTGGGTAGAGGTTAGGAATGCTACTAAACTTCTTCCAAGCACAGGACAACCCACCATAAGGGACCACACTTGAGAAATCTTGCTTTAAAAGAATTAAAAGAAATGCAGTAGGCCCCAAGTTGCAGTGCAAAAAGATAAAAAAAAAAAAAAAAAAAACTGAATTCCTTCCTATAAAGGACTGCATATTATCATTAGGCTTTAAGTAAGATAATAATAATAATTCATTTACATTTTAAAATTATAATTCTGGGAAACACTGGGCCAATGGAAAAGGGTCTTTTTTTTTTTTCTACAGAAGGAACATATGAGTATAATCATAAGAGGAGGATGTAAATTATAATGAACATGAACACATTCAGGTAAACAAACAAAGCTAATATTTTCTTTTGCCTGGAATAGAAAAAAAAAATCAACCTGCATATTGCCTCTTGATAATAAAACATTTTCTGAGAATTAGAAGCACACACATACCCACACATTCTGAGTATTTTGTGGATAACAGAATAGCATTAGATAAGAGCAAATACAGGAATGCCAGTAAGCAAGCTATCACAATACTCAAGGAGAAGTATAAATGATAAAATTTGGTCTAGGGTGGAGGCAATAAAAAAATGGAATGAACTGGTTGTGTTTAAGATAAACCGTGGAGGGGGGTGCCTGGGTGGCTCAGCCGTTAAGCGTCTGCCTTCAGCTCAGGTCATGATCCCAGAACCCTGGGATCGAGTCCCGCATCAGGCTCCCTGCTCCGCGGGAAGCCTGCTTCTCCCACTCCCCCTCCCCCTGCCTGTGTTCCCTCTCTCGCGCTGTCTCTCTGTCAAATAAATAAATAAAATCTTTAAAAAAAAAAAAAGGAGGTAAAACATGACTGGGTGATAGGTTGGATGTGTAGCATAAGGAAGAAGACTGGGTCAGGAACACTTCCTGCTTTTGCTTTCAGCACCTGTGCAGATCAAGTGCTGGTAATCAAGATGGAAAGGATGCCTTAAGAAAGCTTTACAGTAAATCCCATATCTTCAAATACTCCCCTTCCTCTGTAATTCAGTAACATTTTAATTTAACTTAGAATCATTCTAATAATATAACCTTTGTGTATTTGATTGTATTGAACAAAGATTAGATTTATCTTACAGCTACAAAACAGAGAACAATGACTGTAAATTTTAGCAGCCCTGTACAAGTAGAAAAAATTTGTGCCTCAGTGGAAAACTGTGCAATATTTACTTACGAGGGTACATTCTTCCATTTTATCTGACTCCTATTCTATGGAAGCTGTTTTTCAACTCTGCAATTTGTAGAAAACTAATAGCAATGCAAATTAAGTCCTTTCTAGTAGATGTTCAATTGATTTTCCAGTTTTGCCTTCATTTGCATATTCATTTCAGTATTCTTGTTCTATAAGTGTATGTTCTTTGAAGGATTCTCTTTTTAACTGGTTATAAAATCTACCTGGTTCTCTCATTGACTAATGAGTAAAATAAATTCTTTAATATGTGTTCAGTTTGGTATTTCTATGAAAGTTGTAATTTCACCTTTTTTTTCAAAGTTATATTTCCATGTGTTTAATTTATTACATTTTAATTTGGCAAGATATGTATTTTGCCAGTTTAGTTCCCGTATTTGTCATCACATTCTTAAATTTCTCACATTTGGTCATTTCTGAACCTATACCTGAACTATATTTACCTAATATATTATTAGAATATTTACATATAAAAATGCTTATGTGTTTTTTCTTTTAACTTAGAAAGAGGAGAGATAATTAGAAAAAGGGGAACCACTGTAAATGTCTTTTACTGAAATGGATCTTAATCCAAGCCTAATGTTCCTACAACTTGTTGATAAAGAATAACTGCCGTTAGTTTCCTCGAGACTGGCAATGAAAATCAACTACAAATTATTAACACATCCAATTTCAAAACCAAAGTGCATGAGCAATAACCTTCCATTATAACACACAAAAAATGATTTTAAACTACTTCTGCAATGTGTGAATCAAACAAATTGATATTTGGAGCAATTACTTTTAACTTAAAAATAAGGCACCAAATAAAAGTTCCATCTTGCCCAAGGAATGCTTTATATTTTCATGTTGCCTTTGATGTGTGCTACTCAGAGACAAAATGCTTTGCAAAACATGGGATGTAGTCAGGAAACAGTGTCTTGAAGTCCTGCAGTCTGAAGTAAAACAAATAAGCCAAAAAGAAAAAAAGGCAAATCTCAGAAGATTACTTCTCCCCTCTTCCCTCAGGCCTTTTCCAGGCAGTCAGCTCTTTCAGCCAGGAATAGATCCAAATTTCGTCTCCATAGATAAATGCCAAGCTTGCACAATGTTTCTTGACTTCAAAAATAGATGTTTCTCTTCAATAAGTTGTCAAATTATTTTAGGAGATTTTCTCTTTATTTGGCACAACTGGTAGGAATTTATTGCTAAAGGTAAACTAGAATGTTTTTCTAGATGCTAGTGGAAAGAGAAACACAATTAAATAGTTTTCAGAGAATAATTAAGGTTTAAGTGGGAAAAATCAATTTATATAACATATTTAGGAATTACAGAGGGTTGTACAAAATGAAACATTAACATATGAAAGAAAAATTTATGAGAATAAAGAACATTCAAGGAGCAGAGACAGATCCAGGCTTTTAAGTCTTCAAGTTTATTCTTTTGGGGGAATCTCACTTTAATGGAAAAAAAAAAGGAAAATTACTAAGGTCCCTTCTGGGTTTCTGAGAGGCTTGAGCAAATGCAGGGCTGTGAAGCTTAAGTTTCATTAGAATAAATTCATCTCTATTGAAGAAGAAAAATTCTTTTTAAAGTACTGTCTAATTGTTCATTTATTACAAAAACATATAAAACACTAATGCCCTTTACAGGGTAGTTTCTGGGGGATACAATGAAGAATGAAAAAAGAGAAGTGCACGTTCCCTTACAGTGTATAGTCTGGCAGGTCAAAAAACTCATTGATTAAATAACCTAATGGCTACTTTGGTAAAGGAAGTAAGATATAAATTTATGAAAGAAGGTATATTTGAAAAATTTAGCATAAAGGAAAAACAACCCATAGTCCCACCACACAGAGGTAACTATGTTACTATTTTGAAATAATTTTTCCTATTTTATTTTGCCCATTCACAAATAGGTACCTTCAGTATTCTTACAACTGTACTGTGTATTCAGATTTATATCTTTTTATTTTATTTACATTACTGTAGCCAAAAAGTACTTATTAATATATTTTAAATATCTAATTATAGTTCACAGTAACAGTGTGTGTTTAAACATCCCCTTATTACTGGAGAATTTTTGTTTTTTTACTTTTGCTCTTATAAATATTACAATAACAAACATCTTGGACTGCATAGTTGAATGGCCCCTTAGAGTCCTACATGTGGCATTACTTGTGCAAAATATGATGTCTAGATAGTTTATACATATTGCGAGGTTACTTCCAAGAAAGATTTTACCAATTTAAACTTACAGGAATTTTGAATTAAGACCATTTCAATTTCACACAGCCCTCATTAGCATTGGTTGTTATGATTTACAAACAATCATAACTTAATAGTCGAAAGTATTATTAAAGTTTTGCTTTACCTAACATTTATTTAATTAATGTTGATGGTGAATCACTTCTTATGATTGTTAGCTTTTTATATTTCTTCAATGATCTCTTCATTTGAATCCTTAATCATTTCATTGTTTGGGGGGGCAGTTAGTGTTTCCCCTTATTATTTTTATGGCGTGCTTTTGTTTGAAAAAAGATAATTAAGTGGATCCTATCATCATTAAGGTATGTTAACTTGGTACATATTTTTTCCTGAACATTAGTGCAGAAGAACTATGACTAAATATTAAAATGAGACAATTATAATAAATGGGGAAATTCCTGTGAGTCTATATTATAAGTCTCATAAACTTGGTGATTCTATTCAGCAAATATTTATTAGGCACACCCACACAAGAATAAAACAGTTGCTAAACCTTATAATTTCACAAAGGATGTGATACCGAGATGAATTTTAAGAGAGAAGTGTGCGTTAGGAGCAAGAGGAACAGACACTTCACAGAGATGGAACAGCATTTAGACAGGCACAGAGAGACAAAAGCGAGGATACAAGTGCTAAGAAATTAAAATAGCTGCATAGTGACAAAAGAGCAAAGAACTTAGGAAAGTTGATCCATGAAAGTGGAGAGATGAACAGGGGTCAGTCGAATGACAAAAGTTTTTCTTTTTTTAAAGATTTATTATTTATTTTAGAGAGCGTGTGTGTGCAGGTGGGGGGATGGGCAGAGGGAGAAAGAGAATCTCAAGCAGACTCCCTGCTGAGCAGGGAACCCAACATAAGGCTCAATTCCAGGACCCTGAGATCATGACCTGAGCCAAAATCAAGAGTCTTATCGGACTGAGCCTCTTAATGGACTGAGCCACCCAGGTGCCCCTGAATGACAGAAGTTTTTAAGAAAAATAATCACCTGTTCAAGTTTCTGCCATAAGAGAGATTAAATTTCAAGCATCTAAGGAGAGCTTTAACAAAAGAAAAAAAACGAGAATAGTTATATTACTAAAATGGTCCATACTTCAGCTCTGAGAAGGGCTTGACACAAGACCCCCAGTAGAAGTGGAAATGAAGGGAAGCACATTTGAAAGAGACAGTTGAGGAAACAGGATGAGTGGAATGAGGCAAGGAGGAGACACCTGACCTTTAGAGATGAGAGTATAATTTAACAAGATGAGGGTTCTGAGGAAAACACATTTGAAGAGACACAATGAGTTTCATGTTGATCCTGTTGATTATCAGGTGCCTGCAATCATAGATAATAACGTCCGGTAAGTAGTGATTTTTGGAAAATTGGCATTTGGTAATTGACTTTTGAACTATTAATTATAGTTGAGAAAGTTTGCAGAAATTTAAATTATGTGAACTAGATAGGAGGCTTCTCACAGGCTGATCTGTCCTGTCTTATACTGGTAATAATTTGAGGCTCTATCTCCTCCCACTTCCGGTTATCACTCACTGCACTCAGCTGCTCAGGATGTCTTAGTGGTTGCGTTGCCAAGCCTTCCTAATTGGTCATTCTGGTTTCAGCTTTGCCCCCTTTCTAACCATTCTCCACTGTTGCCAAGAGACTTTTCTAACACATACAATCAAGTTTCACCACCATACTGTTTCTTATACTCTTCAGAAAACTACTGGGAGTACAACACTCATTTCTTACTCTAAACTCCACCATACTTAGGAACATGTCCTGATGCCATATCCAGTGTCCATTCTTTTAAGCTAAAATATTAATTTATGGTCATATTCTATTTTAGTTACTGGCTTTTCTTTCTCCTCTGCCCAACTATTATCTAGAGAAAGTATTTTTATTTATCCTGGCACTTAAGTATCCCTAGCACTTAGCTCTGTACTTAACATTTGGACGGTGATCAAAATATCTTTAATAAATGAATTCTGTTTCCTCTGAGAGAATACACTATTTATTTTTGAAGAAGGCTTAGGATGGGAATCTATGAGTACAGCGTATCAGTCAGGATCCAGTCAGGAACACACAAACCACACTAGGTGTTTCAACAGAAGGAACATATAGAGCATCAGTTAAACAGATGTTGAAGGCAGATAAAATAAAACACTGAATCATCATGCCGGAAAGTAGCTCCCATCCACCGAGCTGGAGAAACAAAGAGAACAATCTGGGTCTATCAGAGCCTAGAAACTCACTGAAGCAATCCCAAAGATCTTGGAATCAGAGGTCAGAGGAGGATGCATCATTCAGCTGGTTCTGGCACATCTGAGAAAGCACAATGAGGTTGCTTTGGGAAGTGCTGAAAGACTCGGAAGAATTGAGAAAAGTGCAACTGCTAAAGAGCAAGTCCATACTGGAGCTTCACCGCCAAGAAAAGCAAGAAAACAGAAAGATGCGAGCACCCTTTCCTCTTCTCTGTCTCTCCATTTGTTCTCTAGTACCCTTATCTAAGGAACCAAGTAGAAAGCCAGCTGACAAGGGATAAATTGAGTTTGCATAACCCCAGCCCAAGCACCCAAAACAGAGTCTAGATTTTTTTATACTCAAAACAGATCAATAAATTTGGAGCTTAGACTATAGCTTAATAACCAGCATATGCATAAACCAACTTGGCCTTAAAAATTTATTTTAGGATCCTGATAAGTGGGAAAAAAAAAAAGAAGAGAAAAGAAAAGAAATAAAAGAAAACTCAGCCTGTTCAGAGAAGAAATAAGAAAAGATGATTTACCAATGTCCTAAAACATTCAGGACAGATCTTGCTTATGCCCAGCTGTAATGATGTAATATATAAAATAAAAATGAGTTTGCTGAATTCATGGATGCCCCCTGGATGGTGTACCAGGTTTGATGACTGATCAGGGGTACACTATTAAGAAGAGGTGCTCAATAAACTTTATGTTGTCTTCACACTATGGCTTTACCTAACATTTTTTGACCTCGACTTTCCTTGCGGGAACAGCAGTGTTAAATATGAATCTGCAGCTCAGAGGATAGGCCAGGGTTGTTGGGGATAGAATTTGTGGACTCTAACATTTACTTGAAACCATGAGAGAGGATAAAATCTCCCAAGGGAACTGTGTAGAAAAAGATAAAGTACCCAAGATTGTACTTAAGAAGCAATAACATTTAAAGTTTATGGCAGGGGATGGGGAGAGCAAAGAAGAGATTAGAAAACACTAAAAGATGTAATTTAGGAAAGATGGATCCTGCTATCATATTGCTGCTTTAATTTGCATTTTTATTAAAATCCAATTGGGTGTTTTCTCATATTTAGTGATCATTTGTTTTTTTCATTGTATGAGAATCGTCTATTTCTATTAAGTTTTGTTTTGGAGCTTTCATGATGTTTAGACATTTCTATGAACCTTTAAATATAAAGTTATATTGTCAGTAGAAAATCTTTAAAGACATCATTCTAACCGCTCCTCTGAAACAGCCTTGAATTTTAGTGGCAGTTTAAGAAAATTGTGCCAAATATAAAAAATGTTTTAGAAAACCCCAAAATTATGGATATGCAGCTGAAGCTGTGCCAATATTCTCTTCTCTTCTTCCCTCTCCTGTTTTGTTTTGTTTTGTTTTTTTCTGTAGGCAGAATCCAACCATAGTTGTTAAGGGTGAGGAGTAGATGTTTCTAAAGCAGAGTTCTTGGATTTCAAGCTTGTTTTGACTAACAAGCAGAGGCTCCTGAGTGAATTACATACTTTCTCTGTGATTCTTTTTCTCTTCTGTAAAATGAGGATGAAAATATCCATCACTAAGTAAGGTGATTGTGAATGTTAATTGAATTGATGCATGAAGATAATTTAAATCAATGCCTGTACACAAGAAAACACCTAATAACAGATTTTACGTTTATTCATCTCTGTCCTCCTTTTTTGACTAGCATAATTTGGCATATGTTATTAGGATCTCTCTCTGTCTCTGTCTCTGTCTCTGTCTCTGGCACATACTGTTAAAATCTCTGTCTCTCCCTCTCTCTCTCTCTCTCTCTCTCTCTCTCTCTCAGTATGTGTATGTACATGTATAAAACCCACATTTTAATCTTTAAAAAAATAAAATAAAATAAAATAAATAAAACCCACATTTTACAAATAAGTAAACTAAGGTCTAAAGATATTGATATCTTGACCCCAAAATGCAGCAAATGGGAATTCACTGACAGTCAAAGCTATTAGGCTACATTCATTAATCTTTTTCAAAATTAATGATCTATTGATCATCAGAATGAGATGTAGTGCTTATTAAATAAGATTACTGAGCTCCACTCTGTTTTACTGAACAATTATGGGGATTAATCCCAGAAATTGCATGCCAAACTACTACTTCAAATGCTTCATAGGCATACTAAGTCAGACAAACTTTGAACAGAATAAAATGTGATCCAAAATTTACAGGAAAGGGACACATGAAGGAAGAGAACTTCTAGTGATGATGTGTGTAAAACACATATAATTATGGAAAATTTCACATCTTTTCTGGTAACTAAACCTTGGAAATATTCTCTTTTTGATCCAGAAAGGCAAGGAATGTTTTGAATTGGACATGTTTCTTTGTATCAGAAGACCATTCTGTTGGCTCTTAAAAACTATTAAAAACAAATAAAGTAATAATTTGGATGGCAAAATTCAAGCTATTTTCATTAATTAATTGGACACATACTTGCTGGTTTAGTTGTTAGGGATCCGGGAGTAGGGGGGAAAAAAAACACAACAGACAAAAAAATTTCCTCTCTTTTTGCCATAGTTACATTTTATCTTTATAATAACTGACCTCACATCAGTGAGACTGAAATGAGATAATGTCTGTAAAATGTTTTATAAACTGTAAAATATAATGGACTGATAAATGGTTGTTATTATGGTTGTTATTATGTTACTTTTATGAATACAGTAGCACTTTTTTTTAGAAGATTTTATTTATTCATTTGTCAGAGAGAGCGAGAGAGAGCACAAGCAGGGGGAGCAGCAGGGAGAGGGAGAAGCAGGCTTCCCGCTGAGCAAGGAGCCCGATGTGGGACTCGATCTCAGGACCTGGAATTATGACCCGAGCTGAAGGCAGACGTATAACTGACTGAGCCACCCAGGTGTTGCTAGTGTAGTACTTCTACATTACTTCCCCATCTTATGCATGCCTTTAATCATCAACAAATACAGGTAACTTATCATATTTCAAAGACTACATGAGGAATTAAAGCTAAGAAGATAAACATGATGAAATTCATGCCCTCAAGTCGTTCATGGTCAATTAAAGCATTTCAAAGACTAATAGCATAACTATAACCTCAGAGGGATTAGACATAGTGCATGTGGAGCAGAGAAAAGGAGGATTTTAAATCTTGAGGGTGGTTAGGGAAGGTGAAAAAGACTTCATAACGTGAATGCAACTGAAAGGGATAAGAGAGCAGAAGAGCAGTAGCATAGAGGAGAACCACAGGCATCTAAGACCACGGCATATTCCTAAGGCCAGTAGCTCTGCTGGGCTAGATGTCCTGCTATTTGTGGGAAAGTCAAAGATAAGCCTGGGTAGCCCAGTAGAGAACAGATTCATTCATTCCCTCATTCATACATTAATCAATCCATGTTTGAATATCTTTATATACTAGGCTAAGACAATATAATTAATAAAGATGAAATACAGGGTTTTAAGCTGGGATACTACCCTCCCCCCCATAATCAGATGTATATGTCATGTGCAGGATCAAGATGAGGCCAGAGGCAAATACAACTCTTCTTGGGGAAAATGATACCAGCATGAAGTAAAAAGTATCACTGGAATATAGTGGAGATAAAGGATATTCATGAATTTGAAGTGGAGAATGAGGGAGAGAAACCAGGCTTCCACTTTCGTTGAATGAATGATTAAATTGTGGTACCATCCCTGAGAAAATCATTTTGAATGGAGATGATTAGTTTGATTTTTATACCTCCCAACTATCTATTTGGCTTGTTATCCCCTTGAATTATAGTTATCCAGTGCCTTTCTGAACCATCTGAATCTTGAGTAAGAAACAGACATCCTTAATTTGTCGGTAACTTTTAATTCACAGCACCTAAATCAATGTGTGACACGTAGTAGATACACATGCATGGTTGCTGTATTGAATTGCATATGTGTACTGTATGACCTTTAAAATAGACCACCACAGTAACAAAATTATCATCAAGGAAATTCAATCCAAAGAGAAACATTTACATGATTACGGTTGCTAAAGTTCTGAATTTACCAGCATCCATTCCTTTCAGGAAAGGCATCTTCAGCTATCTGAATTGCTCTTTTCACAATTTTAGCTTCATTGACTTCCATTTCAGAGTTATTTTTAGCACACAGATATCAGCTACTGAGACATATTTCGTAATCAAATCAGATACCTGTTTATCATGAGTTCTAAAGCACTATGGGAATAATTACAGCATGAGTGCATGATGCTAGAAGGTTTTTGAGTTACAGCTGTCTTGGAGGACATAGTCATCTGTCTTACTATTCTTCTTTTTCTTCCTCTGCCTCATTACTGGTTGATAAATATGAAAACAAATCAAGATGTAAAATGGCAACTTACCACATCAAAGTTGTGAACACAATAGCAAAAGTCCACTAGGATTAATGTTAAATTCCCATGACTCAGGATTATGATGTCTTGTCTACCTGCAGCTAATCCCTACTGTTTACAGGCTGGAATAGACTAAAACACATACTGAGAACTCTGCACTTCAAATTCATTATTTTAAGCACAAAGCTTATTATTTTTCCCAAGTAAATCTATTCCTCTTCAAGTTTTTCCTAAAGTAACAGTTACTATCTAGTAAGACTGTAAAATTAGAAACAGCAACAACAAAATACAACCCTCCAAAAAATAACTGGGCTCTTAGTTCATTCTGTCCATTCTGTCCATAGTACAGATATGAATAAAGTGGTTCACTTTATTCAGTTCACAAGTTGAGCACTTTTGATAAGCCACACACCTGCCTAAGCATTTTTTTTTTAAAGATTTTATTTATTTATTTGACAGAGAGAGAGAGATAGCTAGAGCAGGAACACAAGCAGGGGGAGTGGGAGAGGGAGAGGCAGACTTCCTGTTGAGCAGGGAGCCCAATGTGGGACTCGATCCCAGGACCCCAGGATCATGACCTGAGCCGAAGGCAGACGCTTAACGACTGAGCCACCCAGGCGCCCCTGCCTAAGCATTTCTATGGGTTACATTATTTTTTCATCATTAAAACACTCTTTGAGGAGGAAATTGATGTTATGTTCACTCTCCTGTTGAAGAAAGTAAACCATAAAAAGATTAAGTAGCTTGCCCAAAGATATACATGTTGCAAAGTAAGATTGTCTGACTTTAAACTCTGGTTTCCCTATATGCTAGTTATTTGATCCTGGGTGAATTATTTAATCAGTTTGAGGCCTAGGTAACCAACAATCTTGGTTTGCAATAGACTGGAGGACTTCCTGAAACACAGGATTTTTAAAGCTAAAATTGATACAGACCTGGAATAATTGATTATCCTTCCATATTTGAAAAATGAGCATAGTAAAAGTGCCCACCTTTAAGGGTTTTGTTGAGTATTAAATAACAATCTGTAGGGTATTAGCATAATGACTGACTCACTGCGTATGACACCCAGTGCTCCATTCAATATGTGCCTTTTTTAATACCCATCACCAGGCTAACCCATCCCCCCACCCACCTCCCCTCTAGAACCCTCAGTTTGTTTCTCAGAGTCCATAGTCTCTCATGGTTCTTCTCCCCCTCCAATTTCCACCCCCTTCATTTTTCCGTTCCTACTATCTTCTTCTTTTTTTTTAACATATAATGTATTATTTGTTTCAGAGGTACAGGTCTGTGATTCAACAGTCTTACACAATTCACAGCACTCACCATAGCACATACCCTCCGCAATGTCTATCACCCAGCCATCCCATCTCTCCCACCCCCACCACTCCAGCAACCCTCAGTTTGTTTACTGAGATTAAGAATTCCTCATATTAGTGAGATCATATGATACATGTCTTTCTCTGATTGACTTATTTCGCTCAGCATAATACCCTCCAGTTCCATCCATGTCATTGCAAATGGCAAGATTTCATTCCTTTTGATGGCTGCATAATATTCCATTGTATATATACACCACATCTTCCTTATTCATTCATCTGTCGATGGAAATCTTGGCTCTTTCCATAGTTTGGCTATTGTGCACATTGCTGCTATAACATCAGGGTGCACATACCCCTTCGTATCACTACATTTGTATCTTTGGGGTAAATACCCAGTAGTGCAATTGCTGGATCATAGGGTAGCTCTATTTTCAACTTTTTGAGGAACCTCCATACTGTTTTCCAGGGTGGCTGCACCAGTTGCATTCCCACCAACAGTGTAGGAGGGTTCCCCTTTCTCCGCATCCCTGCCAACATCTGTCATTTCCTGACTTGTTAATTTTAGCCATTCTGACTGGTGTGAAGTGGTATCTCATTGAGGTTTTGATTTGGATTTCCCTGATGCCGAGCGATGTTGAACACTTTTTCGCGTGTCTGTTGGCCATTTGGATGTCTTCTTTGGAAAAATGTCTGTTCATGTCTTCTGCCCATTTCTTGATTGGATCATTTGTTCTTTAGGTGTTG
>NC_138372.1:148394989-148450581 GCF_054177405.1 Leptonychotes weddellii
CTGTACTTTGTCAAAAGCTTTTTCTGCATCTATTGAGAGGATCATATGATTCTTGTTCTTTCTTTTGTTAATGTATTGTATCACATTGATTGATTTGCGGATGTTGAACCAACCTTGCAGCCCAGGGATAAATCCCACTTGGTCATTCTTGGGAATCTTAAAAGAAACCAATTCCTATGACTACAAAAAAAAATAATCTCTGAAAGAAGCTACACATTTGGAGAGATAAGGAAGATTCCTCATGTTGGCAACAAGACTGGGAAAGCACCTAGATTTTTCTGAAGTTGACAAGGCTTACACATTAGAGAAATAGAGACTGCAAATGGATGCAAAGAATACTGGCAAAGAAATACTGGCAAACTCTCAGACAGTGCATTAAAATTATATAAACTGAATTTAGTATATATATAGTTAGATTGATATTTATATTCAACAAAAATACCTTTCAAATATTAAGATTAAGAAACTAGGGAAGAGAAGATCCATAAGACAGTAAAGCAAAAGTTGACCTAGATAATGTGGCTAATAATAAGCACTACATAAGCACATTTTGAGTGTTCAAATATTCCAGTGTTCCTCAAATTGGTTTGTTATGATGGAACATTGTAATAATTAGAAAAGCAAATCAAATATGTATAAATGCTCCTGTTGGTTTCCCATGGCGGTAACATGGGATAATTTGTTTGTATATGAGACTTTGCATAAATTCCTCACAGAGTTCCATGGCTTTAGAAGTAATTATTTATATTAGAAAAGCAATGTCATAACTATGACAAGTATATCACATTAAGAAATTATGGGAAGTTATGACTAATTTGTGGGAGGATAATTTAATGGATCTTTTGATTAAATCTGAAGTTTTATTATAAGAAAACATGAAAGAACGTACAATAATAGTATTGGAATTATAAAATAAGGGTCTAATATGAAGGCCACCTGGGAATGAATGGAGGATAAAGTATGTGTGAGAAGATGTAATGTATACAATAATAGAACTGGATGTGGGATATGAGGAGAGGATTCAAAAAGAGGATCCAGAATAAAAAAAAGACATGGCAATGATTTGCAGAAGAGGAGGATGAAGAACAAGAAATTAAAAAAAAAAAAGTTTTAAACAAGAAGAGAAAGATGACAAAGAAAAGCAAAAACAGTTTGAGTAGCAGCAGTTTAGAAGCAGATGTTAAAATATAGTGCTTATTACATATGCAGAACTAATCAACATGCATTACTAATGTTTTCTAAGGAAAGTTGCACATATAATCTAAATACTCTTGTTATTATTAGGTAGAAGCTAATGAACAGTGGAAGGAACACCCCAAGGCAGAGTCCCAAATCCTTGAAGGAGAATGATGAAGACATGAGCTAGAGCCAAGGATGATGACAAATAAGCTACACATTATAAGCCCAGGAGCTCAACATCTTGATCTTGTGGCTTTCAAGACTTTGGGCCTGGCAGATCAAGAGTCACAGGTGCAGAATACGTGTTCTCCTCTTCCACCTCTGCCCCAAGGGTAATCCCTAGACTCGCTATAATGCATTTGCATTGTGGTTATAGCCCCCTGATGAAGAAAGACTGCCATGATGGTTCCAGTACAAACCTTGTAGGGTCAAAAACTCCCGCTCCCAACCTGTGGGAGCAGTTTCCCAGATGATTGGAAGCAGCCTCCATTAGAGACCACCCTACTGTATATCACATCACAGCTCCTTCCAGTCCAGAGAGACCCAATAATTTCCAATTCCAAAACAACCTAGGGACAAGTTCCACCCTGGAACCTGCCCTCTCTCCTACTGGAAAGTGTACTTTCATTTTAATAACTGCTTTGTGCGTGCTATTTTCCTTTGGGCTGTCATTATTCTGAGCATGGATCCCCACATAACTCTTCTAGGCAATCCAAGGCCCCAGACCTCCATTCACACAACGCAGACCCTCTCATCTGTAACCTATGACCCCTACTACAGGAGAAAACAGATCGAAGAGATCACATATCTAATAGTTGGCAGAGTCAATACTCTAATTTTTGCTTGAAATCACTCTAAAAACAACAAATTATCATTTGTTTTGAGAGTAATGTACAAAGAACCTTTTGTCTAAAGTGCTGGTTGGTCTAGATTACAGCTGGAATAGAGTGTATTGACCCACAGATAACACAGAATTATATAGTAAATAGGTAATTATTTTTTATACCAAATCAACAAACAGAGCTGATGCATTTCCCTCTGTTGTTCAGGTATTGACAGGAAAGTGGGGATAATATAAAAGGGAGAAATAGACCTTAGGTGTCCTAGATAGGTTATGGCAAAGGGACTACAATTCAGACACCATGTAGCCTGATGCCAGTGCCTATAAGGATTCCCTTACTGTGTGTCTCTAGGAGGTTGACTTCCTTTGTCCCTCAGTTTCCTTTCTATTTCTTAAGTTTTTATTTAAATTCCAAATAGTTAATATAAAGTGTAATATTAGTTTCAGGTGTAGAACTTAGTGATTCAAAACACATACAACACCTGGTACTCATCACAAGTGCTCTCCTTAATCCCCATCACCTATTTCACCCATCCCCCTACCCACCTCCCCTCTGGCAACCGTCACCTTGTTCTCTAGTTAAGAGTCTGTTTCTTGGTTTGTCTCTTTTTTTTTCCCCATATGCTCATTTGTTTTGTTTCTTAAATTCCACATATGAGTGAAATTGTATGGTACTTTCCCTCAGTTTTCTGATATTAAAATAGCAACTAACCTTGGACATGGTACCCACAAGAGTAGCTAACAGATTTTGAATGTATACCATGTGACAGGAACAGTTCTTAAGCACTTTTCTTATATTAACTTATTTTCTCTTCTCAAAAATATTACAAGATACACCACACTATTATCCTCACTTTATAGATAAAGAAGTGAGCACAGAGAGATTAACTTAACCAAAATTAAAGCTAGGAGAGGAGAACATTTGGCCTGAGATGCCACATCATTATTAACATGAATAAGGTACAGGGCACCTGGGTGGCTCAGGTCATGATCCTGGAGTCCCGGGATCGAGTCCCGCATCGGGCTCCCTGCTTGGCGGGGCGCCTGCTTCTCCCTCTGACCCTCCCCGCTCTCAAGCTCTCTCTCTCTCTCTCATTCTCTCTCTCAAATAAATAAATGGAAAAAAGAAAAAAAAATCTTTAAAAAAAAACATGAATAAGGTACAAATTTCCAGAATAATGTGGATCACTAGATTATTAATGATTAGAAGATGAGTGTAAATAAATTCAGGACCTTATTCCTATTACAATTTATTTATTAACAAGCATTCAAGAAATGACTCGCAAGCCTATAGGTGATATTAATATTTTACATATTTATAGAAGATTACAGTGTAGGGGCACATGGGTGACTCAGTTGGTTAAGCATCTGACTTTGGCTCAGGTTATAATCTTGAGGTCCTGGGATCCATCCCCACTCTAGCCTCCCACTCAGCTGGGAATCTGCTTGTCCCTCTCCTTCTCCCTTTTCCCCTCCCCCAACTGATGCTCTCTCTGTCTCTCTCTCAAATAAATAAATAAATAAAATCTTAAAAAAAAAAGATTACAGTTTAGGAAGCACCTTCACATATACCCCAGATGATCCTCACAAGAAACCTACAAAGTCACCTGCAAGGAGACAGCAGCTCAGAAAGAAAATTGTTTGCCTTTCATGAACTGATGATAACTTTCTGTTCTTCTCATTTCACACTGAATATTCTCTTCTCTCTTTTCTTTTGCCTTCATTTTTATATATATTATCATGTATGCTATGTTTTATAATGTTGTACAATTAACTACTTTATTGTAAGAATGTATAATGCATTTATCATATAGCTGTGCTTCAAAAATGTGCGTTTTCTCTTTCTAGCTAGGTTGGGAACAAGCCTTATGTCTTATATTTTATTTCTGTACACCATAGAAACTGAAGGGCAAATTTTACTTGGTAAATACTGCTGCTAATTTGAGGTTTTTGTTAAGCAGCTTTTGAAAGCTTAGTAGATGGGCCTTTTGATCTCCTTTTCTAGTGCACAACACTCAAGAAACCACTGAGGCTCACAGACTTTACACTGAAAAAGAATTCACAGACATAAAAGTAACTCATCTGGCAAAGACAAATAAACATTTTTTTAAAAAATCTACTCATCTTTTACACTGACAGAGATATTTAACCTGAAAAGCAAGATGAAGCTGGAGAAATCGTGATGAATATGTACATGATAAGGTACCTACCATCTTCACTTCATTATATTGAGAAGAAATTGAAATGCAGTCTTCCCAAGGTTACAGTGGGCAAATGATGCTACTTATAGATTACCAATTCTCGTTAAGTTATTAGAGAAAGAAAAAGAGAAAGCTGCACGACAGTTTCACAGTTGGTGCAATTTCATTTAGCTCCAAGGATAACAAACACAACTTGAAAGCACGAATACATTATGGTAGATAACAAAAGCTGTTAGATTTATTTGTGTTAGCTTCCCTACACATGGACAATGAAAAGAACTCACAGTTGAAGACTCTTCAAGATCAAGAAAGCTAACATTCTGTTCCTCAATTTTATTTTTTTATAAAAGTCACCCAAATGAACATACAACTTTTGGGTGGTCTTAGACACTGCATCTATCTGAAAAAAAGCAGACCCCTAGACCCATACTCATAGTATTATTGCAAATAAAATAATATATTCTTAAATGTTTTGTGAAATGCTTGTATGCTTTATTTTATAAAGAAAAAAATTTGTATAATAAGAGATCTTTGCAGTTTTAAATTACACCTAAAATGTATGCAATATGCATTCTAGAGATGATTTTGCTTCCAGATAGCTTGCTGGCAGTAACAAATATACCTTAGCATTTTTATAAATAGGTACTAAGGAATTCTGAAGTTTGTTGAGTCACACAAAAAAAATGTGAGACACATTTTTGAAATGCTGAGTTAAAGTTAAACAAAATTATTATTTACCAAAATATTCAGAATTTCTAGTATACTAATGTGTACTGTGAGTTTTCAAAAATAAGGAGACTATTATATTTAGTGTGTCTAAAACACATCTGTCCTTTGAAATACTTTTTCATTGAACACCTATTAACTTTGTTTCTCCTAGAACAAAATTCAGGACATGCTAAATCAGCCTTTTAATCCATCCAGATTGAGTCTATATTTCTAAAATGGAAAGGGGCTATTGGGAAATGTCTTTGAAATGCTGAATAATACAGGATTTCAAAGTATGTTCCATAAAAAATATTCTAATGCTGTATTTTTAAACTTTTGTGAAAATCTTTACCTCTTTAAAAGATGTTTTCTACATTAGTGTAGCAAAGTAAAATTGTAAGCTAAATTTTATTAAATTGTTTACTTAGCTATGATCTTAGGTGCCTTTATGCTCTTCACTTAACAAACATTTGTTTGCCAACCAAACAGATTTTGAAATTTTGGTAGGTGATATCAATATGTAGATGAAAACCATGAACTCTGTCTTAAGGAAATTGAGTATGTTAGAAGAAACCAACAAAAACATAAGTAAATATGTTAAGAGCTGTAGTCAAAATGTTAACAGGGTGTCAGGGGAACCAGAATAAAGAATTAACTGGAGAATTCTGGGAAATTTTTACATAAAATGTGACTTTAAGTTTGGCCTTAAAGGATGACTTCAAATTGGAAGCTGAGAAAAGAAAGAGTGGCATATCACACAGAGAAAAACTGAATCTAAAAGCATGGAGACATGAAATAGCATGGTATATGTTCAAGGAATGGTAGAAATTGTATAATGGCCATGTGTTTTCTTTGAATATATCCAATATGTTACAATTTTATTGACTTTTTTCTGAAATCAATATGGCACTTAAATAACAAAATTTGACATCAGTGACAAATATAATGAATAGTTACCTTTAAGAAGCTATCCATTTAGTTTATTAACCTTTCTCCCCATATCATAATTAATGACTTTAATGAAAGTGTGATTGTTTAATTCAATGCTTGATTTTACTGCCTTATCTTTTTTTTAAGATTTTATTTATTTATTTGACAGAGAGAAACACAGCGAGAGAGGGAACACAGGCAAGGGGAGTGGGGGAGGGAGAAGCAGGCTTCCCGCGGAGCAGGGAGCCTGATGTGGGGCTCGATCCCAGGACCCTGGGATCATGACCTGAGCCGAAGGCAGATGCTTAACGACTGAGCCACCCAGGCGCCCCTTTACTGCCTTATCTTACAAATATAAAATGGGGATGAAATATAAAAGAAAGCATGTGATTGGTTTAACACCTGTTTTTATGTAGCCATTACAGACTTGTTGGATTTCCTGGCATTTAACTTTCTCTACTAATGGAGTCTCACTCCATCTTTATCAGTCCCTGATAATATATTTTTATTCTCTGTTGTTCTCTTCAAAACTACCTTTAATTAGTAATCCTTTCTTTTAGCAATGTTCCTATACTACAAGGTCCTTTTTTCTACTCAAATTTCTACTCAGATTCAGTGGTAGCTGGGTCCTGGAAAAGAAGCCAGCTTGGGTATCGGTCCTTCCTGCCAACAATAACAATTGACTTTCTTCTTCCAAAATTGAAATCAGTGAGGAGAGAAGCTCCAAATAATAATTAGTGTCCACTCCACTAACCATGTCATAGTTAATTAAGTAAAATATGCTTTATTTTTCTCTTTTAAACAACTCTCTAAGGGATGAATTGGGAAGTGGATTTAATTATGCTTTCAATGCACCTCAGAGTGCTCAGACTTTGTAGTGAAAGAAGATTCCTATTGGGAATCATAAATGATTACTATATGGAACAATTTGGAGCTCTTAGATGCACCAGAAGACCTTGTATTCTATATGTGAACTGTGGATCACACAGGTAAACCAAATGCAGGGCTGTGTGCAATGTGGATATACTTAACCACTTCAGGCACAATCAGCAAGTGTTCAGGAACAATCTCAAAGTTTTAATAAAGCATTATGCTGGAGAACAAGACTAATCAGGGTGTATTCAAGAAGCTAAGTTGCCAGTCCTATTAATTACATGTAGATTTGAGTTTAAAATCTTTCACGATGTTTTATTTCCACTCTAGTATACAGAATATACACAGAATATACACTTATATTCCACTTATTCAGCACATTTTCATAATTTGATCTATAAAATTGACTAGTAAATATATTCTCAAGTGCTTTTCCTTTTTTCAGAGACTTACAAAATCTTCAAGTGCTAATATCTTTTGCATCTTTGTATGTCTCACAGTACAGTACCTTTCTGAATACATATTTTAGTCAATGAGGAAATTGGTATCAATTAGAATATTGAAAGGAATAGTCTCTCTTTAAAGGTGCACCACAAAAGTCCTCCATAATTGTAGCATAAATTGTCAAATGCATAAAAAATAAGTTTAGTTGCCTTCTATCAAATCACACTATTTCTTTATGACTTAATCACTATCAGATAAACTGTTTGTTTATTTCATTATTGCTTATCTCTTCCATCTAAAATATAAAGTACATGAGAGAGATCATGTCTTCTTCACTATTTTATTCTCAATACAAAGAACAGTGCCTGAAACATAAAAAGGTACCCAATAAATATTTGTTAAAAGAATAAATAAATGAGTATTGGATGGAAGATAATGCCTTCATAAATTTTCATAGGAAAAATAAATAAATAAATTTTTGTAAGAACTGAAAAAATTACCCTCTAGGAAGATTGTATCAGTTTACACCTCTGCCAACTGCATGTGATATTACTGTATTCCTTACACCTCAATACTAGGTCCTAACCAGTGTTAGCCATTGCTAGCTATGGACCTGGGATTTCATATCTTGGGAGACTTCCCTGAATCCCCAGGATTTTAAAATACTCTTCTGTATTTTCCTCTAGGAATTTCATAGTTTCATTCTTGATATTTAGATTTTTAATCTATCTGGCATTTACTTTGCTTGAGGTGTGAGATGGATACATGAACTTTTCCCCCTTAGTGGATAGCCAGTGGTTTCAAAGCCACTTAGTGAATACACCATTCTTTCTCTGCTGATTTGAAATGCTACAACATGGTAATGGATCTGGACTCTCTATTCTGTTTCACTGTTCTATTATTATTGCACCAATAATACAGTTTAATTACTGCATCTTTATAGTAGATGATCTTGTAAGTCAGGTCCCTACTTTATGCTTATTACTTTCAGAATCTTCCTGTCCCCGCTTAAAAATGGATTCTCCTGATTACATTAAGAATAATGGCTAGGTCAACACCCCCCAAAAATCCAGCCAATATTTTTATTGATATGGCATTTGAGTTATAGACAATTTGGAGAGAAATAGCATCTTTACACTAATGGTTTTTGCCATGCAGGACACCATATATTTCTTCATTTGTTCTGGACTAATGTACTATTCTTCTAAAGTGATCTTTATAATTAGTATCTTTCAACACAGTAGATTTAATTTTATGCAGACCACTAACTGTCCCAAGAGCACTTTAGATATATAGTAATATAGATCTAACTATTTTCCAGTCATGACTCTGTCCCGGGGTCAAATTTGGATAAATATGATTTTTGATCCTAAAAAGAATGCATGTTCTAAAACTTTAAAGAAATGAAGAGCAAACTTAATTGTGTTGATGAAACTGAGTGGTTATGAGGGGTGGAAGAAAGTTGACGGACAAGAAATGTGTTTGAAATTTAAGATGATCTCAGAACAGTCTTGTGCATATTCTTTTTCACTGCATGGAGAAGAGGAAGGAGTGCAGCATCATTAGTAATTAGTGAAATGAAAAAAAAACACATTCTTATGTCTATAATCAAAAAGATGCTAATTAGTATGGTGAGAATGTGAAAAAAATTAGAACTATTAATGCATTGCTGGTAGGAATGTAAAATGGTACTATTCCTTTGGAAAAGTTTAACAGTTCCTCACAAAGTTAATCATAACATTCCTCTATGATCCAACAATTCCACACCTAAGTAAAAATACAAGAGAAAGTAAAACATATGTTTATTAAAAAGCTTGTACACCAATGTTTGTAGCAGCATTATTCATAATAGCCCCCAAATAAAACAAATTGCTCATTAACTGATGAATAGATAAATAAAATGTGATACAATGTGCTGTTATTTGGCACTAAAAAGAAATAAAGTGTTAATACATACTCCAACATGATTAAACCTTGAAAACCTTATGTTAAGTTTAAAAAGCCTGTTACAAAACGTCACATATTTTATGACTCAATTTATATGAAATGCCCAGAATAGACAATGTATGGAGATAGAATTAGTATCTGCCTTGGGTTGGGGGATTGCTGGAGGGAAGGAAGTTGAGAAGCTGCTGAGAGGTGCAGGGTTTCCTGGGCGGGAGTCAAAATGTTTGAAAATTAGATTGTGTTGTGTACTAAAACACATTGAATTGTACATTAATAAGGAGTGAACTGTATAGTAACTGAATTATATTTTAATTACTCTAAAAACATAAGGATTTCTTTTGTTATTCACAATAGGAAGTGATTTATATACCTTTAGCATGCAGTGTCAATTATTTGGAATGGCTAAAATTATATTTATCTCTAATCTGTAAAATACCTAACTTTTGGTTAGATTCTAAATAACAACTTCTGATAATATTCCAAGAGCAAACCATGACAGAGTTTTGGATCTGTTTAAAATGTGTAGTGGTATCTCTATTTGGATTAGCCGAGTTTGTATGCAATATTAATTTTGTAGATTAAAAAATGCTCATTAATAAATAAATTACATAAAAATAAAAGTTTTACCCAGTTTGAAAAATATTTTTTGTCTAGAAATGAATTTTCCGATTTCAAAATGCAGCTGGCTAAGAAGCTGTGATTCGGCCTCTGCACCACTGAGTAATCATAAAGCTCAGAAAAATGTAAAATTCACAGAAATAAATTCTGACTCTGATGACCAACCCATTTTCCAGAATTTTAACGGCCTCCTCACTGCCCCACTGTGGTCAAATTATGAAAATGGGCACAAAATAAATATGCTGGGCTAAAAGAAAAGAAAAATATATCTCTTCCTCTACTTTTTTTGGGGGGGCTCTCAGATCAAAAATTGAGTGACCATATGAAACCTATGACACTTTTTATGCTTTTTGGGCATGATTTTTTGAAGCATGCAGAGCGCTACAAATCTGCAATATTTCTAACATGTATTTTAGGTTTCAACTATGGGGGGAGATAAAAGAGCCAAGGAGGAGAAAAAGGAGTGGATAGTAGTGGTACATCATGTTCATGGAGGTATTGTCTCAATAAATTCAGCACTGATATTGAAACAAACATGGGAAGATTTCAAGTAGAAGGAAACTGAGTTTTTAGAGTTTTGCCATATGTTTAAACATGACACAAAACCAGAAATAGAGTTTCAAAAAGGTTCAAAGGAGCTCCACCAAATGTCTGTTTGTTATATGCTCATCATCTGGTTAAGAGTATCACTATCAAGTAGGTTTTTTTTTTATTTGTAGATTGGAGACCATTTATAATCCTTAGTTAAATTTGGTTGAACCTAAGGTAATCCACATGCCCTATTAGTTAACAGACAATGAATCTTGACAGATTGCATCTAGTAGAAAGATAAAGAAACCAAAACTAATGTGGGCTCTATGAAAACAGTAAGACAACTGAAACTGAATGTTACCCTAAACATTTAGAAGAGTAGACTATGAGGATAAGGAGAATAAACCATACAAAGATCGTGGTAACTTAAGTGAGAGAGAAGCTTAGGAACAATGTAAGGAATATTAACAAAGTTCTTCCTGCATTGGAGGAGACACTGAAATAAATATCTGAAATATAAATATTTTCAAATATAAACAGATATCTGAAAATAAGTATTTCCAATTCTCAGAGCCCTTGATTCTATGAATGATGTGTTCTTTACAATATGTGGCTAACAACTTTGGTCAAGCAGATTCGTTTTATTTAAATCCTATAGTTAAAAATAAATAAATAAATAAATAAATAAATAAATAAATAAATAAATGCAAAAGGGCATTTCATTTATTCATGCTTTTAGGGAAAAAATGATATATAACATGCCTACATCTTGTCACGTACCACTTTGCAAAGGGATTCAAATGTCAATGCTATCTTCTTTACAGTTTCTATATATAAAAATGAAAGTTCAATAGTAAACAAAGATACCTACTTTCATATTTCCAATGTTCTATTAGGTCTCTCATAGTCTGAAAGGAAATGTAAATGTAACAAGCATGAATTATTTCATGCTTGCTTTCTTTCCTAATTCAAGGCAGCAGAGATAAGAATTAGTTAAACTACAGGTGTTTATATTCAATGCTTATTTATTTAGAGTATTTTAAGAACTTGTTTTGTGATGTGCCAATGAATAAAAGGTAAAAAATAAGAGGTACTCACTGATAGTTTATGATTCTCAAGAGACAGTTTGCATTGCCAATGCCATGCAATATCTGTGCTTACAAAATTATAATTTCATGATACTCTATAATTTTCTAGTGTTGGCAGGTTCTTCCTTAATCATGCAGTTGAGCCAACACTTGGTAACATTATTCTTTTATAAAAGAGAATGGGAAAGCTAGGAAATGTACATCATTTGAACCATGCAGAATCAGATGTTGTAGATATACTTTGCTTGAAATAAGACAGAACAACAAAAATATATTTTTTTTATCTTCATAGAGAAAACATATAAGTGAAATATCATCTAGTACTTATTTTTATTGCCCAAAATATATTACTTGATGTGTTTTATGGTAAAATCTTTTTTTTACGACAACAAAAAGCTGCTTTATTTAATATATAAAACTTGACCATTATTTTGTTAGCTTAATGAGAATATGAATGATTCCTGTTAATCATCAACTCTACAAATTATTTGATTAAGAATTTTTGAAAATAGAAGGGTTTTCTATAAAATAATATAATCTACTTTTAATTGTTTTAAGTAATAGTTGAAACACACAGTGGTAAAATAATCCAAACCTAACAGGTAACCAAAAGAGTGTTTATAGGGCACCTGGGTGGCTCAGTTGGTTAAGCGACTGCCTTCGGCTCAGGTCATGATCCTGGAGTCCCTGGATCGAGTCCCGTATCGGGCTCCCTGCTCAGCAGGGAGTCTGCTTCTCCCTCTGACGCTCCCCCCTCTCATGTGCTCTCTCTCTCTCATTCTCTCTCTCTCAAATAAATAAATAAAACCTTAAAAAAAAAGAGTGTTTGTTTTGGGTTTTATAATTCATATATTTTATGCCAATATTTGCATTCTCATTTATTTTATTTTATTTTATTTTCATCATGATGAGTGTATTCTTTAATCCCCATCACCTATTTCACCCATTCCCCCCCACCAATTCCCCTCTGGTTATTATCAGTCTGTTCTCTATAGTTAAAGAGTCTGTTTCCTGGTTTGTCCCTCTCTCTCTTTTCTTTTCTTTTGCTCATTTGTTTTGTTTCTTAAATTCCACGTAGGAGTGAAATCATATAGTATTTGTCTTTTTCTGACTGACTTATTTCACTTAGCATTATACTCTCTAGTTCTATCCATGTTGCAAATGGTAAGATTTTTTTCTTTTTTATGGATGGCTGAATAATATTGCATATGTATACAATGGAAAAGGGAGTGCATAAATCCCTTTGAATTAGTGTTTTTGTATTTTGGGGGTAAATACCCAGTAGTGTGATTACTGGATCATTGAGTAGTTCTATTTTTAATTTTTTGAGGAAATGCCATACTGTTTTCTACAATGGCTGTCCCAGTTAGCATTCTCACCAACAGTGCGAGAGGATTCTTTTTCTCCACATCCTTGCCAACACTTGTTGTTTCTTGCATTTTTGAGATTAGCCATTCTGACAAGTGTGAGGTGATATTATATTGTAGTTTTGATTTGCATTTCCCTGATGATGAGTGATGTTGAGCATCTTTTCATATGTCTGTTGACCATCTCTATTTCTTCTTTGGAGAAATGTCTGTTCATGTCTTTGGTCTACTTTTTTAATTGGTTTATATGTTTTTTGGGTATTGAGTTGTATCAGTTCTTCATATATTTTGTATACTAACTCTTTATCAGATATGTCATTTGCAAATATCTTCTCCCATTCAATAGGTTGCCTTGAGTTTTGTTGTTTCTTTTACTGTGCAGATACTTTTATTTTGATGTAGTTCCAGTAGTTTATTTTTGCTTTTATTTCCCTTGCCTCAGGAGACATAGCTAGAAAAATGTTGCTATGGCCAATATCAGAGAAATTACTGCCTTTGATCTTTTCATGGATTTTTATGGTTTCAGGTCTCACATTTAGGTCTTTCATCCATTTTGAATTTGTTTTTGTGGTTGGTGTAGAAAGTGATACCGTTTCATTGCTTTGCAGTTTTCCCAACACCATTTGTTGAAGAGACTGTCTTTTCCTCATTATATATTTATTCCTCATTTGTCAAAGATTAATTAACCATATATTGTGGGTTTATTTCTGGCTTTTCTATTCTATTCTATTGATGTACGTGTCTATTTTTACATCAGTACCATTCTATTTTAATTACTATTTCTTTGTAATATAACTTGAAGTCTGGAATTGGTAAAATCTTAAATATATAAAAGACATTGTGTAAGAATATTCAAAACCAAAATTATATGACATATAAACTTTTACATTCTGCTTTTCTTTATAAAACAAATTGACAAGTTGATTAAGCTTTATGATTATGACATTAAGATATATAAAATTTTGATGCTGCATTTTATATTTAGCACTAAGATTGAAAATATTCACATATGAATAGATATTCTTTAAAACAATTTTAATATCTGCATGGGATATTATCACAGGGAAAAATAATAATATTTGTATTTACTGAGCAATTACTGTATATCAGGCACTTTACATATTTAATCTTCACACCAGTATTTTAATAGGTACTATTATTGTCCACATTTTACACAAGAAATCTGAGGCTGAGTTAGAAGGTAGAGCTGATATGTGAATATGACCTCAAAGCCCACATTCCTAACCATTGAATTATACTGTTAAATTAGTGTTAAGAAGCATCATTTTAAATATCACACAGGATTTGAGTAAACTCATATATCATGAATTATGTATTCTATACTCTGGACTTCTCTGACGTTTAACTAAACTATAAATTTCCTTCCATTTTAAATGACACCAGGATGTATTCTCCATAAGAGCAAGAACTTTTATGTTTTACTCAATGTTGCAATGACAGTTTATAGACACTTAACACATATTTTTCATTGAATAAATGAACACCATACAAAAACAGCTTCATCAACATAGGGATTTTTTCTTATTAATTTTTATACTACTGGTAAGTAAAAACAACTAGAACATCAGTAGGGAAGGGAAATATTTACCAGGCAATTCTAACAAAAATTGCCAATGGTGAGGAAGCAGAAACAAATGGATTGAGCTAAAGGTTCAGAAGTGAATTGGAACTTTTTTTTGTTACAATTTGCAGAAGGGACAATATGGGTTGAAAGCAGTGTGGAGGTTATAAGAATTGGAAAAAGAAAAAGTTATCAATTAGTATAAAGTGGATTATTTTATAATACACAACCCCATATACCAGCAGCTTACAACAGCAAAGATATTTCTCAAATATGCCACAAAAATATCATTGACAAGATATCTTTCTCATCAGAGATGCTCAGAAACCCAGTAAACATATTGAGTAGTGCCAATAATTCTTCCACAATAGGAACCAAGCACTTCATCATCTTAAACCAGCAAATTAAAGGCTTTGCCCAGAAGTCTCAGTCTCTCTCTCTCTCTCTCTCACACACACACACACAACTTTGAATTCACACTTACTTTCTTTATTCAGCTGCAAGGACATCAGAAAGTATGATACTACCATTGTGGAGTGCCCTACACAGGGCCAACTGGATCTATTTGGCAAACTAAGCTAATGGTTACAAATCAGGTCAGCATAAGTAAGACCCATAGAAGCAATTGCATATGGAGAACAAAAAAAATTGTAAAAAAATGAATATGATTTAAATCCTGAGTGACAAAGTGAGTGAGCAGTGGTACTTTATTAAAAATGTGAGAAAAATGCAGACTTAGGAAAGGAAAATGAATTTGTATTTGCATACCCTGAGTTTGAGAAAGGAGCTGGACCTCCAGAAACAGGCTTTAGAAACATAAACGTAAGAAAAGTGAGAGAAAGGAGAAGCAGTAACTAAGAAATCATGAAAAAGAGGGGGAGAGAGACTGATCTGGAGCATGGTGAATCTGTAAAAAAGGGTTACAATTAATAAAGGGAGCAATGTAGAAAGAGGAGAGAAAAAGGCTAAGGACAAGAATCTGGAAGGATGTTTTGTTTATTTAGGCTAGCAGAAGGAAGAACAGGAGCCACCAAAGGCATTTCTGTATGCAAGAGAAGGAAGAATGTTGAGAATGAGCAGGCGCTTACAGCGGACATACAGCAAGACAGTAAGAAATGAGTGATGAGGAAACAGATTGGAAATAATTGGTGTCAGCTTTTCAAGAAGGTTGACAACAAAAGAACAAGATTGACATGTTAGCCATTTAAAATAATGACAGAATTATGGGCAGATACATTTGGTTGGGACCCTTATTTATATATACATTCCAGAGGGGAGGAGTCATTTGACACAGGGGAGAAAAAGGAAAAAGGGTATTATGAAAAGGATTGTATAAAATAGAACAAGGCCATTGGAAGTTATAATGTACAAAACAAAAAGAAATAGGGTTTGTACTAAGAAAAATATATTTTTCAGTGACAGAATTTAAATTTAAGGAAGAACACCAAAGATACGGAGAAATTTTGAAATAGAACATAGGTACTAAAGTACTTTCATTCCAGATATCTGTTTCTAAACAAATAAGGGTGAAGTTATAGAGCGATAACTGTGGATGTGGAGACAGTGACAATATTTTTGGTGGCATATAAAATTAACACTTAGTAGTCACTCTATATGTGTTTGTTAATGAAATAATGAAAGAGAATAAAAATATTTTAATGAGTTGGGCAATAATATGTAATAAGAGAAAAATGCTTGGAAAAAAATCTAAATTATATTATTCTTTATCATTGTTAATTATTTTGCCATTCTCACAATCACTTAAACTGGCACTCCCTGTCATCTTCAACCCTTCCCCTATATACCTGGGTCAGTTTTTTTTTTTTAATTCCACTCTGATATGTTCTCTCTCTGTTTTTGATGCCTATGCATGCTTAATCCTCATTTCAAGACCTCATACATCTTACCTAAACAAATGTCAAATTATTTGTTTTCCTTATCTGCTATTATCATTGCTCCTCAGTGTACTATTCTTACTAACACTGCGTTCTTAAACAGTGCAACTTCTTAAACAAATCAGTGCCAATTCTCCTTCAAAGAAAAAAAAATGTAGTTTTCCTTCTTCCATGATAACAAAATTAAAGGTAATATCATGGCACTCAAAACCCTCCCTATTCTGGTTCCAACTTGCTTATCTTCCAGTCATACTAGTATGTTCCCCAGGTTACACATGCACTGCACATTCCCAGTAATAGGAGAATTTCTGCATTTCCCAAGACCTGAATGTCCTTCTCCTGTCTCCATCTCCAAGATACCACTAACCTTCAGCATTAATTTCAAATAATAGTTCCTCTAGGATATTTTCCCAGATTTCCACTGAGAAAGCCACTCCCCACCCCCAGATTCTCTAATTCCAGTTTGTTTCATTGACATGCCCTCTTCCTTCATTCATTGTGAGCCTCAACCACAGGGCATCACTCATCTTGTACTGCCCACAAATTAGAGTATATTATGGGTCCTTAATTTATTAAATTGTCACCTGAAAACTCAAGACCCCTCCAAGTTGCTTCAAGTTGAAGGTCATTTACTGAACCTAAATGCATCCTTCAGCTTTGTAAAATGTAAATGATGAAAGGAAGCAGATTCAGTAAAGGCATAAATTTGAAAACCCTATCAGGATCCATTAGTCTTTCTGTATACTAAACTCAGTATTTCACTTTTATATTATGGTCATAAGATGAAGGCATGTAGTTCTTCAGTGATTTTTTCCTCCTCAGTATACTCATTATATAATCAGATGCACCACGCTACTTGCTTAAAGAAACCTAAGTATACCAAACTGCTACACTCCTTAAATTTGTTTAAGTGCAAAACTTAGGGTAAAACTATAACATATTCAATAATAAATATATACAATAACCTGAATATAGACTAAATTGTAAGGGAAATTTTACTGACATGCTAGAATGGCTAAAAATAACCAGTGTTCTTTTATAATTTATAATCATAAGTAATTTAATGCTAAAAAAATTTGAAGGTCATACAGTTATAAATTTAGCTGAAGTAATCATTTTGTTTTTCATAGCCTGACCAAAATTTTATTCTTTACAGTACTTTCTTTTCAGATAACAAAATGTTTTTATAGTTTTGATTTCATTAGGCAATGCCTTCTTTTTTTATATTTGTTCAACATCTACAAAAAAAGTTTTTCTGATAGGCAAAGTGACCTCTTCATTTTATCATCTCTATTCAGCAGATTCATTAAGTTCGCCAATTATATAAATAGAATTTAATTTTTTTATTTTGCCCAAGTAAATTCATGAAAACAGATTTTATATATTTCATATTCATTTAATTAAAAACTATACCTTTGTATGAATGTTATGTATTACAGAGTATAATTAGGACTTAAAAGAATTTGAACAGTATTCAGTTGTATTGAAAATTATTATTAAATCATTTGTATCCTTTGCTACCTACCTAATATGGCTATCTATTATTTTTAAACTAAAAGAATAAGGCAAGTGACAGCTATCTTTTGAAAAGCATAAATATGTAAAATATTTATCAAATTTAGATTAATAATATGATTTTTAAATTTTATATTCAACAACAAAAATAATTTGAGAACATGAAAACTTTTTGAAAAATAAAGATATCAATTAAAAATTAGAGGAAAAACTCTATTGTCACCAATACACCAAGAAATGCAAATTAAACAAGATACTATGATTAGTTCTTCAAATTTACATACACACATTTTAATGCTAATACCTCTAACACTGATGTTAATGAAATTGTAGAAAAATGTGCTTCATACTCCTGCTGTTAGGAGATGAATATTAAGAGCCTTAAAACTGGCCATTTCATCAAAAAAGGAACATAGAAAATCTCCAGAAACAATGACAAAACAAGCAATAAAATGGCACTAGATATATATCTATCAATAATTACTCTGAATGTAAATGGACTAAATGCTCCAATCAAAAGACACAAGGTGTCAGAATGGATAAAAAAAAAAGTAAGACCCATTTGTATTCTGCCTACAACAGATTCATTTTAGACCTAAAGTCATCTGCAGATTGAAAGTGAGAGATGGAGAAACATTTATCATGCAAATGGTTGTCAAAGAAAACTGGAATAGCCATACTTATATCAGACAAACTAGACTTTAAAACAAAGGCTATACCAAGAGATGAAGAAGGGCACTATATCATAATAAATGGGACAATCCTATAAGAAGATCTAACAACTGTAAATAATTATACACCCAACATGGGAGGACCCAAATATATAAAACAATTAATAACAAACATAAAGCAACTAATTGATAATAATACAAGACTAGTAGGGGACTTTAATACCCCACTTAAATCAATGGACAGATTATCTAAACAGAAAATCAACAAGGAAACAATGGCTTTAAAAGATACACTCTACCAGATGGACTTAACAGATATATTCAGAACATTTCATCCTAAAACAGCAAAGTACATGTTCTTCTCAAGGGCATATGTGACATTCTCCAGAATATATGACATACTAGGTCACAAACCAACCCTCAACAAGTACAAAGGATTGAGATCATACCATGCATATTTTCTGACCCCAACAATATAAAACTTGAAGGCAACCACAAGAAAAAATTTGGAAAGACCACAAGTACATGAACATGCTATTTAAACAACATGCTACTAAACAATGAATGGGTCAATCAGAAAATCAAACAAAAAATTTTTTTAAATATGGAAACAAATGAAAATGAAAACAAAACAGTCCAAAACCTGTGGGATGCAGCAAAAGCGGTCCTAAGAGGAACATATAGCAATATAGGCCTACCTTAAGAAGCAAGAAAAATCTCAAATAAACAACCTAACCTTAGACCTAAAGGAGCCAGAAAAAGGACAACAAAGTCTAAAGCCAGCAGAAGAAAGGAAATAAAAATTAGAGCAGAAATAAATGATACAGAAACTAAAAAAAAAAAAAAATAGAACAAATCAATAAAGCTGGTTCTTTGAAAAAAATTACAAAATTGAGAAACCTCCAGCCAGAATTATCAAAAAGAAAAAAGACCCAAATAAATAAAATTACAAATGAGAGAGGAGAAACAACCAACACAACAAAAATGCAAGCAATTATAAGATAATATTATGAAAGACTGTATCAACAAATTAGACAACCTGCAAGAAATGGATAAATTCTTAGCAACATATAAACTACCAAAACTGAAAAAGGAAGAAATAGAAAATTTGAACAGATCAATAACCAGAAAAGAAAATGAATCAGTAATATAAAAACGTCCAGGGCCAGATGGCTTCACAGAAGAATTCTACCAAACATTTAAAGAGGAATTAATACCTATTCTTCTTAAACTATTCCAAAAATAGAAAAGGAAGGGAAACCCAAATTCATTCTATGAGGCCACCACTACCCTGATACCAAAACCAGGTAAAGACTCTGTAAAAAAGAAAATTACAGGCCAAGATCCTTGATGAATATGGATGTAAAAATTCTCAATAAAATACTAGGAAACTGAATCCAACAGTCCATTAAAAGAATCATTCACCATGATCAAGTGGGATTTATTCTGGGGTTGCAAGAGTGGTTCAATATTCACAAATCAATCAACATAAAAAACCACATTAATAAAAGAAAGGATAAGAATCATATAATCATTTTGATAGATGCAGAAAAATCATTTGACAACATGCAATATCCATTTATGATAAAAACCTTCAACAAAGTAGTGTTAGAGGGTACATACTTCAACATAATAAAGGCCATATATGAAAAACCCACAGCTAATATCATCCTCAATGGGGAAAAACTGAGTCAGGAATAAGACAGGGATGGTCTTGTCCTCTCCGGTCAGGAAGAAGACAGGGATGTCCACTCTCACCACTGTTATTTAAAATAGTACCAGAAGTCCTAGCCACAGTATTCAGACAAAAAAGAAACAAAAGACATCCAAATCAGCAAGGAAGAAGTCAAATTTCACTATTTGTAGAGGACATGATACTCTATATAAAAATGTGAAATACTCCACCAAAAAATTGCTAGAACTGATACATAAATTCAGTAAGGTCAACAGATACAAAATCAATGTACAGAAATCTGTTGCATTTCTATACAATAATAATGAAACAGCAAAAAGAGAAATTAAGGAATCAGTCCCATTTACAATTGCACTAAAAACAATAAAATACCTGTGAATAAACCTAACCAAAGAGGTGACAAACCTATACTCTGAAAACTATAAAACACTGATGAAAGAAATTGAGGAGGACACAAAGAAATGGACAGACATTCCATGCTCATGAATCAGAAGAACAAATATTGTTAAAATGTCTATACTACCCAAAACAATCAACACATTTAATGCAATCCCTATCAAAATACCACCAGCATTTTTCACAGAGCTAGAACAAACAACCCTAAAATTTGTATGGAACCAAAAAGGAACCCGAATAGCCAAAGCAACCTTGAAAAAGAAAAGCCAGCCTGAAAGCATCACAATTCCATACTTCAAGTTATATTACGAAACTATAGTGCTCAAGATAGTATGGTACTGGCATAGAAACAGACACATAGATCAATGAAACAGAATAAAGAACCCAGAAATGAACCCACAATTATATGGTCAATTATTCTTCAACAAAGCAGGAAAGAACACCCAACGGGAAAAAGATAGTCTCTTCAACAAATGGTGTCGGGAAAACTGGAAAGCTATATGCAGTAGAATGAAACTGGACCACTTTCTTAACCATACACAAAAATATATTCAAAATGGATGAAAGACCTAAATGTGAGACCTGAAACCATAAAAATCCTAGAGGAGAACAAAGGCAGTAACCTTTTTGACATTGCCCATAGCAGCTTCCTTCTAGATATGTCTCCTGAGGCAAGGGAAATAAAAGCAAAAATAAATTATTGGGACTTCATCAAAATAAAAGGCTTCTGTACATGAAGGAAACAATCCATAAAACTAAAAGGCAACCTGTGGAATGGGAGAAGATATTTGCAAATGACATATCTGATAAAGGGTTAGTATATAAAATATATGAAGAACTTATAGAACAACACCCCAAAAACAAATAATCCAGTTAAAAAATAGGCAGAAGACATGAACAGACGTTTTTCCAAAGAAATACAGATGGCCAACAGACACATGAAAAGATGCTCAACATCACTCATCATTAGGGAAATACAAATCAAAACTACAATGAGATATCACCTCACACCTGTCAGAAAGGCTAAAATCAACAACACAAGAAACAACAGACAAGGATGTGGAGAAAGGGGAACTCTTGCACTGTTGGTGGGATTGCAAACTGGTGCAGCCACTCTGGAAAACAGTATGGAGGTTCCTCAAAAAGTTAGAAATAGAACTACCCTATTATCCAGCAATTGTACTACTAGGTATTTACTCAAAAAATACAAAAATACCAAGTGGAAGGTATACATGCACCCTGATGTTTACAGCAGCATTATCTATAATAGTCAAATTACGGAGGCATCCCAAATGTCCACTGACTGGTGAATGGATAAAGAAGATATGGTATATGTATACAATGGAATATTCCTCAGCCACAAAAAAAAAGAATGATCTTGCCATTTGCAAGGTAATGAATAGAGTTAGAGAGTATATTGCTATGTGAAATAAATCAGTCAGAGAAAGGCAAATACCATATGATTTCACTCATATGTGGAATTTAAAAAACAAAACAAAGGACCATAGGGACAAGAAGAGAGAGGCAAACCAAGAACCAGACTCTTAACTATAGAGAATGAACTGATGGTAACCAGAGGGGAGGTGGGAAGGAGGCATGGGAGAAATTGGTGATCGGTATGAACACCAGGTGTTGTATGGAAGTGTTGATAACTATATTGTACACTTGAAACTAACATTACACTATACGTGAACTAACTGGAATTTAAATAAAATCTTAAAAAAAAAAAAAGGGACGTTATGCGTCTCAATCATTTCTCATTGACGAGTTTTGTCCTAAGTGAATAATCAGAAATGTGGCTAGAGTTTATTTTTATTTTCTTTAAGATTTTATTTATTCATTTGTCAGAGAGAGAGAGAGAGAGAGCACAAGCAGGGGGAGCGGCAGGCAGAGGGAGAAGCAGACTCCCTGCTGAGCAAGGAGCCTGACATGGAACTCAATTCCAGGACCCTGGGATCATGACCTGAGCTTAAGGCAGACGCTTAACTGACTGAACCACCCACATGTCCCTAAAGAGTTAATGTTTAAATTATTCTTTTAAATAACAGTATAAGAGCAAGAAGAACAACCTGTGTACAACAATAGAAGATTGTATAAGTAGAGATGTAGAAACAGATACAGAAATAAACGTAGATAGTTTGGATATCCATAATATGAAGATATTACAGTCCTTATAGTGGAGTTGACAAAAGACATTTATTCCCAATGAAAAATGCTTGGGGTACACTGTCAAAGAAAAGATAGGGACTACAAAACCACATAGAGTATATACCAGTTTTGTAGGAAAACATTCAGGTGTGTGTGCATGGATTGTGAAGAAATAATTAGAAAGAAACAATAGTTGAGGTTCCTGACAACTATTTCCATAAATTTCCTGTATTTATTTCTAGAGAGAGATTATTGATGTTTTCTCTTCTTTTCTCTTGCATAAAATTTATAAATGTTCCAAAATTAGTAATGTTTTATTTTCAGATAAGTATGTTTGCATACTTATCTTATTTAATAAGATATATATCTCATTATATATATAATAAGATTATATGAGTATATCTTATATACTTATTTTATACGTGTGTGCATGCATTTTCCCTTATTGGAATGTTCTTTCCAAAAACACTTCACTTATTTCTCTTTCTTTTTTTTATTTCTGTTCTCATCTTTATTTTTATTTTTATTATTTTTTATCATTTAAAATATAATTGACATACAATATTATATTAGTTTCAGGTGTACAACATATTCATTCAACAATTATGTACTTCATTTAGATAACAACTCACCATCTTTCATGTTCAATCTCAAATGTTCCTTTCTGAGATTGACCTTGCCAAGTACCTTGCTTCCCATAGATATTAATTTTCCCTTGTCATATTTTTGTCATATTCTTATCCTATATAACATTTATTGACATTTTGGCAACATATTTAAATATTAACTTGGGGCTTATCTGTTTAATCTAACTGTCCCGTGAGAGGAAGGATCACATCTAGTGTATACTAGTTGTCTGAGATTTAGTAAATGCTCAAATAATATTTGCAGAAAATAACAGCAACACAGCCTCTGGCATAATGGAGCCCTAAAGAGAATTTACAGAACAAAATTAGATAAACTGTCTAAAAGCAAAGAATTAGGAAAGAGGACAGAATACATGTAATAAAAAGAGCTGGGATGGGGAAATAGTCTTTGAGTTCTAGTCTCTGAGTTCTAGAACATGTTTGTTAACCTTGGCCAATATTCTCATCTCTCTGGTCTTCAATAAAATCTGCTCAAAAAAGCTATAAATAAATAAATAAAAATGATATTTGCAGAATGAAAGAATTCTGAATGTACATCATCTTACACAGTTTTCTACTGGTTATATTTAGTGATTCCTTAAGACGTTTTGCTTATGAGTTCAAAAATCAGTGAACCACTTATTTTAGGTTAAGTATTCTTCCATATGAAATATTCTTTTAGTAGTACTCTCCTTAGTAGTACTAAAATTTATAGAAATTTAAGGTGAGCACACTGATAAATAATTCAGTTAACGTTTCTCAATTTGAAAATGAAACGTTAATATTAAATTCTTGTCTTCTTTTCTTTCACTTACATTTTAACATTTACTTGGTACCTTGAAAGATTAATGAAGCTCCACTATTAACACATAAACAGGCAAATAAAGAGTTTTCATTTTCTCTCTTCAATAATACAGGTGGCATGTAGTAATTAATATTAGTTGAGGGATGGCTTGTATTTTCTTGCTTTTCAAATATTAATTTGAATATTTTTCCATAATGTGGTCATAGTGAACTCACACAATATATTTCAGAACTGCTACAAGGTCAATAGTTAGAATTTAATTTTAAGTGCAAATCTATAAAAAATTACACATTATACACAGTAAATTTTCTTATAAAGTTAATTTTGGAAATTTCACCAACTTGAGTTATGGTAAAATGACTGAAAAAAAAACATTGATACAATGAAGAATTTAAGGAGCTTAAGTTTCAAAGAAGTGATTAATGGTCTACTTAAAATAAACGGCAACATGGCAGTTAAAATAGAAAGACATGACATTTTCAATGACTGATGTGTACTTAAAGGCGATGTACAAAAGATAAATTGCCAAAAATCAAGGGAGATATGCAAAATAAGGCATTAAAATCTTTGATTCATAAAGTCAGATTTTAAAACTATATAACTTTGATAAAATTGGAAGAGGGAGCATTTAAGGAGTAGTGTGAAGAAAAATAAGTCTATTATTTAATATAACATTGAATCTCTACTTTATTAAACTAAAAAATAAAGGTTGTTTCCTGTGTACTTACAAAATGTAAAATGGTAGATCAGTTGAATTATTGAAGATTGATTGTATTAATGGCTCTGGTTCTTAACCCCTCCTTGTATCCATGTACTTTGCTATGTGACTTTATAACTCCTTTCACTGGGACCGGGTTTATTTCCTTGACCCTTGGTTCTGAATTTGGCAGCATGAGTTTCTTTGACCAATGCTGTGTTCATGGATGTGGTGCATGTAGAGCCTTAACAAAGCACTTGTACATCTGGACTTAAGCTCTTGTGACTCAGCCATCACTATGAATACATGCCCAGGTTTGCTTTGCTGGAAGTTAGAACAGGTAGACCAGAACCAAGTCAGCCATGGTCAACCTAGTTCCACTGATAGGCAATGAATACCTGATTGTGTCAGTAAGTCCAGCTAAGGCCAGTAGAAAATTCCAAGTAACTTTCAGACTTTTGAGCTAAGTCAATGCTTTTGTGTTAAGCGACTGGTACTTGGTTTGTTGCACATCATTTTGACAATAGATAACTATTACATCTAGAAATAGCCTTTACTAAATTCCAGACTGTTTGAGTAGATCAAAAATATAAATTCAGAGTTTCCTTACTAGGGACACTGCAGACATAATTCACTAAATGGAATCTTTGTGGAATCTAGTTAATGACCATATTCATCAGCTACTTATTCTATGTGGAAAACCGTGTCATTAAATATGGGTACGATAAAAATCCTGGCTATTTCAGGACTGCTCAGATATGTATTTGAATAATAAAGCCCACTATAGCCATGGAACATTTAAAACATTAAAACTAAGAGAGTGGTCAAGTGGCAAAAACTCTGCATGGAAAATAAAAACATATTCAAAGGAAAACCTAACTAGGGCACTGTCGAAATTCCCACTTAACTCTTCTGAAGGGAATGCCATGTTCAAGTTTAGTTAAAATTTATAGAAAAGGCTATAACTGAAGAAGAAGAAAGAGGAGGAGTAGGGGAGCAAAAAGGAGAAGGGGAGGGGAATGGAGGAGGAAGGAAAAGGGAAAAAAGAAGGAGAAAGAAGTTATCAGCAAGAGGACAGTTACTGAGATAAAAGCAAAACCTTTCAATGCTATGGGCAGAGCTTGTTTTCTCTAAGGAAATCTTTGAAGAAAGAAACTTAAGAGGGGAGATACTCAATATATATTTCATAGCAAAATAATTGAGCAAGATGCCCTGGGAGTTACCAGGAGCAGAGTGATCCACCCCACTCAAGGAATAATAGGAACAATTTGGAGAAAAATGATGTTTCAGGCCAAAAACTTCAATAGATAGCTACACACACACACACACACACACACACACACACACCAAAGCAAGTAAAACCAAAATAAACAAACAAGGACATAAATAGTGGAATGGGGAGAGACACAACGACAAGAGATAGAATGGAGAGAAACCTAGGTGTCATTCTCATGTAAGTAATTCACTAAAAGTAATTGACTTAGAAATCTTGTCTGTTTGTGAAACACGATCCAGAAAACTATTTTTCACAAAACAAATATTTTTAAAAATGTATTCTGTATCTCATTTAGGTGAAACATTTGCACTGCTACCTTCTCATTTAATCCTCTCAGAAACCATTATCATATTCTTTCAAAAACGTGAAAATTGGCTTTCAGGGAGGTTAGAAAACTGGCCTCAAAGTACACAGTAGAGACAATATTTGCACCCATTTAGACTTCTGTTGGAAGAGAAGAGTGAAATGTTTTTGTTGCATGAATCCTAGATTAAGGTAAATAAGGCTAGAAGCAAGATTTTTGATATCAGATAGTAGTTTGAAAATGATTTCGCACTGACGGTACTTAGCAAAATTAAGTTGTCTAATTTCCAATTTTGTTAAGTAGAGAAGGAAAAACAATAATAGAATCTATGTCATAGGGGCATTTGGCACAGACAGTATTGTTGGGATTCAGAGCCAGCTCTGATTTGTGGTTGTGGTGGTTTATGAAATAAAGAACGTGAGTGCTCAATAACATGAAGGAAAGAACATATGCTTTGCAACTATGGAACTTGATTTGTAATCAGGCTCCAACACGAACCGTCTGGGACTCTTAGAATACAGTGTAACTGGGCGCCTGGGTGGCTCAGTTGGTTGAGCGACTGCCTTCGGCTCAGGTCATGATCCTGGAGCCCCGGGATCGAGTCCCGCATCGGGCTCCCTGCTCACCGGGGGGTCTGCTTCTCCCTCTGACCCTCCCCCCTCTCATGTGCTCTCTCTGTCTCATGCTCTCTCTCTCAAATAAATAAATAAAATCTTAAAAAAAAAAAAAAGAATACAGTGTAACATCTCTACTTTTCATTACTGTTTCTTCAGGTGGCTCTAATATTTTCAAAATTGGAGGAGGGGGTTGTGCTTGGGAAATAAATGAATGTAAAGTTCCTAGTCCAGTGCCTGATACATAGGATGTATCAGGAATGGTAGCTATTAGTGGCATTTCAATTTGTTATGTTTATTAATAGTTAAAATGCATTAAGTGACTTAAGTAATATTTAAAAGTAATTATATTGGTTACAGCAAACTGAAAGAAGAGAGACTGTTGTTTGAGTGTTCTCTATTGCTTGCTCAGAGTTATAAGTATATGTTCCTAAGACTGGATGGAGAGATGGCCTGTTGAATTTTAAACTGGAAGAAACTCAAAACTTATTTGAAATCCATTTTACATTTGGAAAGTGAAAGATTCATTATTTCATGAGGTCATTTAAGGAGCGATGGTAGAGGTTGGGCAAGAATTGGGGTTTATAATATTTGTTTCAGTGGAAAGAAGTCAATTCCAGAAGACATCATCCAAGAAGCTGAAATATGAGATACAACTCAAGAACTTGATAAATATGAGTGGATAAACAAGAAGGGAAGAATTACAGTGTGAGCTAAGTGAACAAAGCAAAGTGCACATCTAACTTTAGAAAGTGAGTTGCTCACTGTCTCTGAAAGGAAGTTTCCATATAGAAGATTGGAAAGGATTGGTGAAAATATAGGTTCAAGGTCTTGTAGAGAGTCCTGAATGCCTGGATTATGTGGACACTGTTCTATAGAAATGGACAAGTCATCGGATGCAATAATAAAATTGACTTTCTGAAGTATCTAAGGACATTTAAGAGCAAGGGGAAGGGCTAGTGAGAAGGAGAAGAAAGCACTATTATTTTGTTCTTAAATGTAATTGGAAGTAGTAATTAGTACATAGAAATGCTAGATATAGGATAATGCATATAGTATATAAGGAAGTGAAGAGAAAAGCAACAAAGTCCTACAAATAATCATTACGTTCCAGTGAATTACATAAATAAAAGACATATGAACAAGGAGTTTTAAATAGATTTTTTAAAATCTAGTTAAAGTTAGTAACGGCAGCATCAAGAAAATATTTGTTATGTATACAAATACTTTCAAAGACAGGGTGTTTCACTAAACACAATACAGACAGACCATTAGGAAAAAATGATTATTTTTTGCTTCAGGCAGATAGCTCTTTGTGGCTTTGATTAGCATTCCATAACATCTTTTGAGTGGCAACCAGTCTTTTACCTTAATTTTCTGATTTGACAGTTTTCTTCATGGCGAAGGATTATTAGTTATCACCAAAGTTAACACATGAAATTAACCATGTCAGTAAAATGGCATGAATTTCCATTTGGCTATTTTGGGAATTGAGAGAACAGTCACCAAAGCAACCAGAATCCTTTGCCAAAATATCAATGAATTATATTTCACGTTTAAATACAGCACATACATACATACATTTTATTTTCCTTACAACATGTGTTGTTTTAAGGCCAGGATTTAAGTACCAGGAGAAGTTGCTCAGAACTACTCAAAAGTATATCTGTGCTTTCTGTGACTATTGCAGGTTAGATGGTGAGGCTATATGTCCCAGGATTTCATAATCTAGTGAAGATGTGCACTAATGCAAATGAAAACAACTGGCCTAGTCTTACATTTATGATCATCTTCCTCATTCTCTCTGATAGTGGAGCTTGAAGGAAATGTGATAGTGTTCTTCAAAACAAAAGAATTTCATTTTAACTCTGAAAAGCTTTGACAACTCCCAAAAGCATATATCCATTATTGCCATTAAAATATACGTAAATAGGTGAAAACAGAGGAACTGTGAGATATTAGTACAAAGAGTTAAACATTTTATTTTACTAGTAAATGGTTAAAAAAACAAAACAACAGTTTTCCATAGTAAAGCATATCTGTTGAGTAGCAGATTTTTTTTTTTTTCTTTATAGCTTAGATTTTTTTCAGGGAACACGTTTTGGTTCTGAACATTAAGTTATAAACCAGGTGCACTATTGACTTCAAGACAGAATAGACCAACTATCCAAGCATTAAATACAATTGCGCCCTCTGAATATAAAGACCAATTTTTTAGTCCTTACTCAGTCAAAACTATCTTTAGAATCAGTGGGAGTTCTTACTAAATTAGGAAGGAATTGGATTTAATAAACCCACAGCTGTGTCCATTTTAGTGTTGCTTTTTCTCCAGGATTCATCGTATTTTTTTTAATTTTAACTAAAGAAAAACTGTTTTGTATTACAAATATGATGAATAATTAAACAACCAGAGACTAATTTTGACAGCTCTATTTCTGGAAGTCTTCTTGAAAAGATAGTATCACTAGAGTAACATAGAACACTCATGTAAAAAATCAAGGGTTTAAGGCAAAACCTATGGTTTAAATTGTATTTACTTTCTGTTTCTATGCTATCATTTTATGGGTGTCTTTTAGATCCAAATAAAAAGAGCCTCTGGTCTGAAAAAATTATTTCAAATAAATAAAGAATCCAGGGGGAAAAATAGGAAACTATATATAGAAAATTTGGCAGAAGCACCAGGCTGAGGTTTGGAATCTTCCAATTCTCCCCTCTTTTTCTTTTCAGAGGACATAGAAAGGAAAAAAAACAATAATAAAACATGATTGCTTCCTGTGATTATGACATTCTAAAGGGAAGGCAATTTTTGCATTAATATTATGAAAAATTCTCCTGAAACACCCAGAAACAGCTGTTTTAAATTCATCCGTAGCAAGTGTAAAAGTAAATACTCTTTTGAAATTACGATGATAAAAGGTTCATCTCAGCAATCAAACCATATTTCCCCTCTGAAAACATTTGTATGTGCTTGAAATTAGAGAGCTTTTCCATCCCCAAATGATAGAAAGAACCACTCTGGCTCCCGTGGAGCAATGTGACCCAGAGAGGTCCATATTACAGTTGTTGATGTGTCAGGCATGACCAAGTAATGCCTATGATCTATTCACATGTAAACTTTTAGTTTCAAACAAAAGGGACTGGAAAAACTCAACCACCAAAGTGATTCCCAAAGCCAACTTCATGAAATAATTATATCGATTTGAAACATTAATAACTATTCTTTTGAAATGTTGCTTTCAAATAATTTCTTAATTAAAAATGTGTCCTGTAGAATTTCTAAAGTGAATCTAACATACAATTCAATTTCTTGCAAAATTTAAAAGGATGGGTTAAAATTACGCTTTATTTTTTTTAATCTATGGCCACAATTTCATATGCTATATGAATAACAAAAATGAAGGTCAGTGAATATAAATATACATTTATAAATATATTAAAAATATAAAATTATATAATTTTATTTTTAATATGTGGTAAAATAGTAGGTTACTATTACCATGGTTTAATAGTGACCATGGAGAAATTAGACATGTTCTACATTGCTTAAAACAACTGAATAAAAATACAATGAATAAGCATAAGTTTATAATCATAAACATAAACATAAAAACCATAAATATAGGAGCTTCATCCAAAAGAGAGTTTAGCTCTAAATTCCTTTAAATCAGGATATGTGTCTTTTTCTCCCTCTATGAGATTCTAATTCAGTGACTGTGATTTATGAAGTCTTCAATGCATATTTTTTGCTGTATATTGAGAAATTTCATGTAGTAAGAGGAAAAACAACTGTAATTCTAAAGTGATAATCCTGATATCTGTCTGAATACAGTATTTTTTCACTCATTTGTTCAGCAAACATTTTCATCCACATATTATTCACTCACTCCTTCAAATGTGTGCAATTATATACAGGGGCACACACTTCTGTGTACCTGAGAATAAAAATATGGCATAACTATCTTGGCAAGAAAAAGCAAAGAGACATGAAAGTAGAATAGCAAGGCATGATACTGACTGCCAGAATTAAGAAAATATTTTCCCATTGCAGATTAAAACCCAAGAAACAAGTTGACAACCATTTGGTCCCTAAAATCACAGCATATTTGTATGTGTGTTTGTGTGTGTGTGTGTGTTTGTGTGTTATGAATGTGTTATGTGCAGGACATGAAGTTAGGTCTTTATTATATAAAATATAAAAAACAAATTCCTGCCCTAATGAAGATTATGTTGCTAACGGTGAATATAAATTGTGTGTACATGCTGGGATTTTCAATCTCATCATGAGGATCACTAAATACATTGTTGAAAATGTACTCCCTTAACAATCCTATAAAGTAATAAAAGAAATTTTCTTTTTATTTAATCCCATGAAAGGAATATGGAGTATTATTATTGTCAATCGTCATCTATAGATAGAGATTAGATATATACACACATATACACACATATATCTTATTAGAAAAATTACTTGCACAAAATTAATGCTAAAAGATGATATGTTTCCAAAACCTGAAACCAGAGGAAGTATTATACATTAGGTAACTCATGTGTTTTCTCACAAGAAGACTTCGATTTGAATGACCTCTCTGTCATTTGAGAGCTAGGCACCTGGAGAATTTTCTTAACTATATGTTTTATTTTCTCATGAATAAAATGTGAATCATAAATGTCTATCAGCCTAAATGGTGTATGAAAGTACTTATAAACTACAAAATGATGTGTAATATCATTTCAATGGGAAATATGAAATAAGAGGGGTAAGTTCTAGAAATTTTTTTTACAAATCTGGAAATTATGTAATAAATCATTGTAATGATTAGGAACAAGAAAACTGATTCAATTTCAGAGTAAGTTTCACATAAAAGTTTGTGTGCAAATGGGGGGCTAAGGACATTTCAGGGGAAAGACGAAGGTAGAACAAGCTGTATGATCACTATTAGGCAGAATAAAATTTAAGATAATCTAAGGATTGTAAAATTTTTAAGTACAAGGGTAACAGCAAGAAAAATATTTAAAAGGTTATCTTCAAAACCAATAAATGAGAAAGTACCCTATCAGTCTAATAATATCTAGAGTATATACGATAAAGTGCATGCATGCTTTTTTTTTTATTAGAGTATAGAATAATCATGATCAAGAAGTACTTGAAGCTCAGCCTTAGTGAGAGGATTATTTAGAGGATATCAAGCTACTTTAAATGAGTTGAGTTGAATTACGTCCCTGGATAATATAACAACTTGTGTATTTGATCTTACAACCATTGCCATCACCTGATAAATCACAAGGATAATATGTGTTGTCAGAGAGTTGTATGTGGTAAAAATGTCAAATTTCAAAGTAACGGAGAGAGCAAATTCCAAAAATATAAGAAAAAAGGGTTTGACACACAACAGTAACACAAATACACAACAGAATTATTCTAGTTTGAAAATATTTGTGAGACATCTACCATTTTAAAGAATTGCATTCAATTCTGATACTTAAAGATTAACATAACATGAAATGTACACTCTTGGCATAATCAGAATCATGGAAAAACAGCAACATGTGATAAAGTCTGTGATAGATTTGCGTACAAGTGCTCTGAAGCATGAAGAGGTAACATTAATATTATCTAGGGAAGTGACAATAGACTTTATATAGGAGATAATTTTTTAATCTGAATGTTAAGGAGGCATATTAGAAGTTTACAGACAGAGACACAAACGCTTCAGTGCATTTGAAAAAGTTAGGTGTCAATAATTTACTAAGAATAAATAATGTAAAGCATGGCATAGTGAACAAAACATTGAACCAGGAGTCAGGCAGTGTGGTTTGGAATCTGACACTAAACTACATGAGCTTAGTCGAAGTACTTGGGATGTATGTGTGTGTGTGTGTGTGTGTGTGTGTGTGTATACATATATATATAATTTAACTTATTAATATGTAACATATTAATAAACATATTTCTTAATAAATCATTAAGTTTATAATTAATATTTTATAAATCTATTTAACTATTAATAAATCTATTTTGTATATTAATATCTTTTTGTCAGGCCCTAGTTTCCTTATATATAAAGTAAGGATTATGCAACAGTTTTATTTTTTTCTGATCTATTATTATCTACTCAAAGAGGAGAATTTCACAGTGTATGTCTTGATTTAAACAACAAATTTGTTAAGTATGATTATTAGAAGCAATAATCAAAACTGTCATTCATTAAGTAGTTACATAAGCTATCATATTTTATCAATGATGGCACATGTATGGGTACTTTGTAGACCTATGAACTGAAAAGGGATAATTGCAGATGCTGCAAACACTGTATCTACAATTGTCTCTTATTAAATACTAAAGTTCGGTAAACTGAATAAAAGTCTCTAATGACAATGCTCTGTTTTGGCCTGTAGTAATATTGAATATATTTAGCAAATTTGTATACAACAGTACACAAGTTGTGTTTACCAAATTAGTAGATTACAGAAATTAGAAAAGGTAGTTACATTAGAATTTGGTAAGAATTATGCATGCTGGAATAATGAGCTAGGTGTAAAAACTAAATTTGAAAAGAAAATAAAGGTAAAATCTTCCCATCAAGAGCTATAATCAATAATGTTTCATATGAGCAGATTATAGACATTTCATCTGATCACAAGATAATTTATTTTTAAATTCCTTGAAGATAGAATATATGTCTTTTTTGCTCTCTGTCTAGAATCTAGTTCAGCAATTGGAATGTAGCAAGTCTTTAGTACCTATCTTTTGAACTGCACTTCCTGAAATTTAAATAAGCCAACATGTATGATAACTTTAGAACATGGCAGTTATAACCAGCTTCAACTAAATTGTAGTTCCCAGGATGAGGATAGATGAAATGTAGCTGAATTTGCACTGTATGGATCCAATATTAGCTATCAAGGTGGGATTCAAGGAACTACATTTAAGGGATTCATTGAATGTGACTTTAACACTGGACATTTTACACTTTACCATAATTATCCATGCAAATATCTGTCTCATAGGTACACTTTGAATTCTGTGTGGAAAAGTACTATGTGTTCACATGTGGTATGATGGAACCCAGGGCATATATGGTGTTTGCCAATGAAGTGGTTTTATATGAAAACAAAACAAAAACCTTAATTTGTAGCATTTGCCAGTTTTAACAGTGTAGATAGTCCCACCAGGGCCAATGTCCAGATACCAATGGACTTTCCAGTGCCAAAGCAAACTGGCTCCAGCAACCCACAGACACATAGCACACTGGGTTATGATGGCACAGCATGGATGTTCAGTGAATGCTCAAGAATGAATAAATCTGGGGCGCCTGGATGGCTCAGTCGTTAAGCGTCTGCCTTCGGCTCGGGTCATGATCCCAGGGTCCTGGGATCGAGCCCTGCAATGGGCTCCCTGCTCAGAGGGAAGCCTGCCTCTCTCTCTCCCTCTCCCACTCCCCCTGCTTGTGTTCCCTCTCTCGCTGTGTCTCTCTCTGTCAAAAAAATAAATAAAATCTTAAAAAAAAAAAAGAATGAATAAATCTGAGGTTCTGAGGAGCAATTGAGAATATATCGGTAGCTAGCCACAAAAGAAGTAACGTATCAGTAATTTCTAAATTGTTACGATGTTCTCATGTAGATAAAGGATTAGACTTATTCTAAGTAGCCCTTTGAAGTACACATGAGACCAAAGTTTAAAGTTACAGAAAAAAAAAAATCTGTTTTAAACAATTAGAGCTCTTTTGTAAGATAGCAAAAATAAACAAACAAACATGAAATTAACCACCTATTTCAAGAATTCCATAGAGACATTCTACATTGAGCAAGGAAATGAATGATCTAACTCTGTGGTTTTCCAAATCAAAATATATCAGAATGTGGGCAGCAGAATTTTTTTATAGTTCCTCAACTGATTTTAATGTCTAGGAATGAAAAAGCAATGAATTGACTGCTGAAATTATTCGGATTCTATGTACACAGCTGCTGCAATTCTACAGTTACAATTAGGCATAAATTTAAAAAAGCAATCTACAAACATTAAATTGTTTTCAGTAGTTGAAGGTCATAGTAAGACTCTCCTCATGAACTTGAAAATTAAAGAAATGAAGTTGCCACCACTCGGTAACAGAAGTTGGCTGACCCAGCAGGGTTAGCAGAAGGCTAAAAAAAAAATAAAAGATTCAAGAATTTCTTTCAATTAGGCAATATAGATGTAATTAGAACAAGTGGAGCTGTATTCTGTAGTTTTTGCACAAATAAGGGCATTGACTGATCTAAAGATAAAATAAAGGTATTGACCAAAATAGAAATAATGAAAAGGAGCAAAGAAGCATTTACAGAGTTACAATGCCTATATTTCTGCATGATGTAGAGAGAATTTTTGCAAGAAAATTTCAAGCATTTCTAGGTCCAGAGCCAACAGTACATTATTCCTGATAAACAGCTCCCAAAACAAACATCTTGTTACATTAACCAATTTTCTTTAGTTATTTTCTATTTTCACAGATGCAAGTCTTGGTTTGCCATGTAGCTTGACTGCAAGGAGAGATACGCTGTAAGCCACAAATGTATACCTTGGTCAGCATTACATATTTATGCCTAGCACAGCTCTTGGCAAATAATAAAAAATTACACATATACATACATTTTAATCAATGGGTGATCACAGACACAGCAGCATTTTTTGATCCTTATGACACCCTTCATTCTCCGTGGGAATTAATAGATTCTTTTGTCAGTCTTAATCGTGATGCCACTCCGTGTTACTCAAAGCCATTTGGTCTCCCCTGCATACTGGAAAAAGAAAATCTCTAGATCTGCAAGTGGAGGACCAGATACGGTCTGCCTTATCCCCAGACAAAAACATTCAGCTCCTCTATTTAAAATAACCATATTGTTGGGGTGCCTGGGTGGCTCAGTCGGTTAAGCGGCTGCCTTCGGCTCAGGTCATGATCCCAGCTCCTGGGATCGAGCCCCGCGTCGGGCTCCCTGCTCAGCGGATAGCCTGCTTCTCCCTCTCCCTCTGCCTGCCGCTCTGCCTACTTGTGCTATCTCTCTGTCAAATAAATAAATTTAAAAAAATAAATAAATAAAAATAAGAAATAATAAAATAACCATATTGTTTCATTTTTACCTAGACAAATAAATTTTACATTGTTTTTCCTTATTTACTCATTGCCTTATATCCATCATCATAGATGCTAATATATTCTCCATATTCAATATATAGTAAATAATTCTCACAAATAGATACAGAAGCTAGTACTAGTGGGTTTCTTATTGCTTGCTTGTTTTTGTGTTCTTTTTTTGTAACAGATACTATGTACTGAAGATAAATTCTAACTACCAGGGCTCCAGTAAATCTTGCCCTATACACCCCTCCAATAGCCCACATCATAGGCTCATTAGGAAAACCGTGTATGTGTGTCTACATTTTCTTATCACCTACTATCTCCTTAATTCCTTGCAAATTGATTTATGCCTCTACCACTCTACTGAAACAGCTCATTAAAAGGTTATTTATCTATGACCAAAGCCAATAATCCTTCCCAAGTGCTCTTTTTCCTTTGATCTTTAATGCCTTCAGTGTTGTACATCTTCCCATCCTACTTGAATACCCTTCTATTGCCTACCAGTGAACCCTCGTGGCTCTCTTCCAACTTCTATCAGTTGTTCTTCTTCTATCTCTTTCATTAGGTCACAACCCATTTTCTACTTTTAGAAAAGAATGGCCTCCAAGGTTCTATCATTGACATTTTACTCTTTTCTTTTTATACTCTCTACGCTCCCACTACTCAGGTGTATTGAAGATAATGGCCATACAATAAGTCTCTCAAATGCTGCCTTGCTATGAGGATTAAATGAAGCATATAACACACATTCAATATATGGTATCTGTCATATTTTCCTAAATATCTAAACATACTTCTTTATTGTTCACTGGATGTCAGTGAAAAAAAATGTCTTACTGGCATCTCAAACCTAGTCCCTAAATATCTAGTCCTTCTGGGGCACCTGGGTGATGCAATCAGTTAAGCAATTGACTCTTGGTTTCAGCTCAGGACCTGATGGAGTCTGAGTTGGGCTTCCACACTAAGTGCAGAGTCTGCATAAGATTCTCTTTCCCTCTCCCTTTCCTTCTGCCCCTCCAACACCCCCCACCCCACACTCGCTCACACACACACTCTCTCTCTCTCAAATAGATAAATCTTTAAAAAAAAATCTAGTCCTTCTCCCAATAACCAGCTACTTCTTCTGGTCATCCTATACTTGTTATTATCATTACTATTATTTTAACTGAAGTTAAAAGCTCTTCCCCCTAAAAGTCTTAACCTGTGGAGAACATATGGTTCAGTTAAGTAAGAAGGTCAATATATAGAATATATATATAACAATTCGGTATGACATTTTAATTTTATAGAGAAGGCAAATCAGGCCCAGAAAGTTCAAGTTCCAGACAGAATCAGATTTGCATCTATTGCCTTATGTTCCTTAGAACTTCTTATAGGAAATATTATTTTGAATGTATAAAATACAAAAATAAAATGTTGTGAAGGAGAAAGTGAGCCATTTGTCAAATAACCTCTCACAGGAGGGCGGTGATGTGTGTAGTCATTTCCTCATAAGAAACCATGTTAGAGGGGCGCCTGGGTGGCTCAGTCGTTAAGCGTCTGCCTTCGGCTCGGGTCATGATCCCCGGGGCCTGCTTCTCCCTCTCCCTCTCCCACTCCCCCTGCTTGTGTTCCCTCTCTCGCTGTGTCTCTCTCTGTCAAATAAATAAATAAAATCTTTAAAAAAAAAAAAAAAGAAAGAAATCATGTTAGAAAAAAATCATTTTAACCTTTGAGAGATTGCTGATTGTCAAGCGTGGAATCCTGCTTTCTGGCTGCCTCACCACATACCTGGAGTCAGTTAATATCCTACTAAAGCCTCCACCACCAGAGACACAGAAGCCAAAAAAACTTTAGTTAGAACTGTGAAGTTAGGTTTAGGGTGACACCACTAAATCCTCTGTGCTGCTCATTCTTTTTTTTTTTTTTTTCACATGTGAATAAGGTGAACTTTATTTTTATTTTATCTTCGCTTTAAATTTTACTTCCTATGAATTGAGAACTTTTTGTTTGTTTGTTTTGCATGTGCTGTTCATTCTGTACTGACCTGTACTCCAAATCAAGTATCAGGGTCTTCTTCTTTAAAACTGAAACACTTCATTAGAAAAGAAAACTTTATAGTTTTTGAACTCAATAAATAAAAATACGTATCATTACATGTACTGATTCTGGGTTATGATGGGAATCTTTAAAGCCCCAAACTTAAGTAGTTTGGTTTGTGAGATTGAATCAATTGAGCTAGCTTTTCTCAAATTAGGATTCAATGATCTTAAATATGTCAAAGCCTAAAATTAGTTATTCATTCCCTGTGTTTATAGGCTTTATAGTACTGTAGACCAAAATAAACACAGAACTCTATTTCCAAATTAACCAGGTTAATTTGAATATGACAGATGATGAGTTGATGAACTAATCCTTCACTGGCAACACAAATATGGTACTGACAGCTTCAGGGCAAGATCCTTTCAGTGTATTATGTCAGTTTTATGATGGAAAAATCCTCTTCTTGTTTAAAAAAATCTAAAATCTGAAAAATTTTCTTATCTTCAGCATAATAGTTAAGACCATGGACTTTTAAAGCCCAAATGTATGGGTTAAAATTCTTAGGTTCAGGGTGCCTGGGTGGCTCAGTCGGTTGAGCGACTGCCTTCGGCTCAGGTCATGATCCTGGAGTCCCGGGATCGAGTCCCGCTCGGCAGGGAGTCTGCTTCTCCCTCTGACCCTCCCCCCTCTCATGCTCTCTATCTCATTCTCTCTCTCAAATAAAAAAAAAAAAAAAATCTTTAAAATTCTTAGGTTCAGACGTAGGCAAGTTATGTAATATTGTCAGCGTGAAAAGCGTTGTGTCTCTGATCTAGGCACAGACGAAATAAAGAATTTGGGAATGGCGCTCAAAGTAAAAGCAGAAAAGTTTTATTAAACCAATAGCACACTCTCTAGGGGAAAGCGAGCAGGTTCTGCGAGGTGGAACTGGACACTCCATTGTTTTGGAATTGGATATTCATTGGGTCTTTCCGGTCTGGGAGGAACTGTGAGGTACAGTGGGGTGGTCTGTAATGGAGGCTGCTTCCATTCATTTGGGGGACTCCTCCCACAAGTTGGGAGCAGCAGTTTTTGACCCTACAAGGTTTGTACTGGAACAGTCATGGCAGCCTTTCTTCATCTGGAGGGCTATAACTACAATGCAAATGCATTGTGAGTCTGGGGGTTACACTCGGCGCAGAGGTCTAAGAGGAGAGCGCAGGCTCTGCACCTGTGGCTCTTGGTCTGTTAGCCCCAAGGTCTTGGGAACTGCAGGTCAAGATATTGTGCCCCCAGGGCTGCTAATGTGTAAGCTATTTATCACTGCCCTTGTCTCGAGCTCCTGTGTAACTAACTGCCTACTCTATCATTACCCATTCAAGGATTTGGGACTCAAATTTTTCAAGTCAAGGGACGAAGTTTCCTTGGGGCTTCCTTTCACTGCTCATACCTAGCTTCCACCTAACAATCCCCCTGTGACCCAGCTTCCTTATTTATATTACAAGATGATGACACATCATAGTGTTGCTAGTATGATTAAAGGAGCTTATAGAAGCCTATAGAGCATTTAATGTTAATATTGCTATCTCTTGGGACAAAATGCTTTTTATTAAGTCAATCTCTATGTTTTTCATTAGCCAGGACCAGTTAAAGAAACATAACTTTAAGCCATATTGATCTTTATACATGCATAAACTCAAGCTTAAAAATTGTATGATAGTACCCACAGAGGAGACGGACTTATCTCCCATGGGATCTTGTGTCTGTCATTTTGCCTTGTCTTCACTCGATGGAGCGACTGTTAGTTGAACTGGATAGACGGAGAGTCAAAAGTTGAGAAATCTCAGCTAAAGTTAATTGAATTTCTCCAAAAACAACAACCCAAAGCCAAGTTTTCTTCTTATGCGGTGAAATAAACCTATCACTTGAAACTTTGTTAATCTGTGGCTGATCCGGACTTGCTTGCTACTTTACAAATTGAAACATCCAAGGGGCGCCTGGGTGGCTCAGTCATTAAGCCTCTGCCTTCAGCTCAGGTCATGATCCCAGGGTCCTGGGATCCAGCCCCACGTCTGGCTCCCTGCTCAGCAGGGAACCTGCTTCTCCCTCTCCCTCTGCCGCTCTCCCTGCTTGTACACACACTCTCTCTCTCTTTCTCTCTCTCTGTCAAATAAATAAATAAAATCTTAAAAAAAAAAAAAAAATCCAAGCTCAAGGGGAAGCCAGCTAATGATGAAAGATCATGTGTTAATTTCCATATTTAAATCTTGTGCTAGTGGGAGATATTTCTTCCTAATAGAAGTCACTGTTTTTCTATTTCACTTAAAACTACAGTATGAAAGTATTTCATAATATTGTACCTATCTCCTTACCCCCCCATCTTCCTTTCTCACACAGATGTACTGTGTTACCACTTTTGCTTGACATGAATGACTATATTTAATCCTCCTCCCAATCTAGGAGTCAGTTTTACAGATGAAAAACCAAAGCACAGAGGCATTAATTATCTTAAAAATTCCAGGAAACTGAAGCAAGGTCTGCGAGCCTCACCAGTTTATCTCTCACATATACACATAATCACACACCTGGGGACCAGAGTAATCACAAACAGAAGTGAAGAAATAGCAATTCCTTTCAGGTTATATATAACTAACAGGACATGATAAGTTAGCCACTTAGTATAAACCATCTTATGTACCTTGAAAATATGTTCAATTGCTGGCAAATCTTGGTTTACTTGCAAAATGGATATTTGGTTGACTTTACTTTTATAAGTTATATCCTAATATTACTGAAATAACGTTCCATTACTTAGCAAGACCAGTAACTTAAAAATACAATTTCAAATACTGCTTTATAAAGATATATAATCTTTTTGATCATTTCTTCTTTGTACAGAATCTAAATCAATTCTATTATTAGATCCTATTTTTAAATTATTTCACTTAACACTATACCTCACAGAAATTGACAGCATTCTATATAAAAGACTTTTTAAAACATACTGGTTTTAAAGTCTACTATGATGGAAAATCTTCCATTATTTTATTTGACTGCTGCAAATTATTCTTATCCCTAGCATAAAAAAAGTCTAGGTATTTAAAATCCATAGTAGCACAGTCAATGAAGAATTGAAAATATTAGTCATTTGAAATAAGAATTAAATGTTCAACAAAATTTTTAAAAATAATTTCAACATGATGTGAGCTCTTAATTTTTGCTGGGAATAGAATGACTCTGATATTTGCACACAAACAGAGAAAACCAATTTTAGGTAAAATACATTATTATTTTAGTTATAACAACTTTGTTAGAAAATTATGAAGGAAAGGCTTAAACCAATAATTTACCCAAAAAAAAGTGACAGATCTTCAGTTAAGGAAGCAATTGCATGTAGAGCATAAGAATTTCTATACCAAATTTGAAATGATACAAAATCAGAAAAATCAGAAGTAATCTTCTTTATCTTCAGATGGGTCATGCAATATGAGACCACTGCTCAAATTAATACTCTGGCATGTTTTGCTCAAAAGACTTCCAAATTTATGAAGAAATGTCAATTCACAGCCTGAAGAATCTAACTCATGACATAGATATTTTAAGAAAATTTACATCTGTCAAATATTTCAGCTAGATATGGTTTAATTAGTTTCTTTATTCTTTTTTTATTTAATTAGTTTCTATCATGACAGATGGATTGCTTCAGATATGGTAGGTCAAATATCAGGATTTATTAGAATTTAAAAGCAAGAGACAGTGCATCATTCCAAAGTGTCATGGTTACAGTTGTTAAAAATAATTCAGTATATATATATATATATATATACATATATATATATATGAACAAGCCATGAATCATCCCCAGTTTGTGAAACTGTTGAAAGAAAGAGAAGACAATGAATTAAAACATCTGTGTTTTTGCCAATACCTGTTGGTTGACTTGTGAATGAATTTTACAAATATTTACCATCCTGTTACTTCCAATTCAAGATTCCCTTGAAATAAAAGGATTCTTGCCAATACTCAATAATCAAAGACCAAAGTCAGCAGTATGATTTATGATTCCTCACTGATATCATAGTGAATATGTATGAGCTAAATTTTAAGCTTCAATAAAAGGAAATGCTAACTTGCTAGACAGATAGTACTTATGTTGAAAATAAACATTTTATCATATAATGCAATAATAATGATTTTACATATTTAAATATGGATCAACATGTATAATACTTCTATCACTAGTTAAGAGTAATAAGTAAATTGTTTGAAAACACTATTAGAAAAATGTGAACAATATTGATATAGATAAAATTAGAATTGTTTTTGATATGATGTTAATAAAACTGACATGACACAAAGTTAGTGAATTTACTTATTTTGGACAGAATTAGTTGTGAAACTAATAGGCTTTTTTGTCAAATCAAGTCTTTCTTTTTTTTTTTTTAAGATTTTATTTATTTATTTATTTGAGAAAGACAGAGATAGCGACAGAGAGAGCACTATTGGGAGGAGAGGGAGAAGCAGGCTCCCCACTGAGCAGGGAGCCCAATGCAGGACTGAAGGCAAACACCTAACCAAGTGAGCCACCCAGGCGTCCCTAGCAAGTATAAGTTTCTATCACATTTCACAAGATGCAAAAAACTAGTATATAAATAAATAGAATACGTTCAAATACTTTATTATTTTTTTACTATATGCTACATAGTTTTTGTTATACTGGAACATTGACTGTGATACCTAAATTAAATTATCACAATATTTCACTTTTCAGGATTTAAATAAATCCTGCCATAATTAATTTTCATTGGATAAAGCAAAGTGATGATAAATTTTACAAATGGAAAAAAAATACAGTGGAAAGCCTCCTACATGAAACGTTCTCTTCAGTTGGTGGTGGTGCTTGTGCTACAAAAGTGTACAGAATTTTGCTCCCTAAAGGTCATATTTTTTTACAGCTATTTTATCCTGCTTGCCAATAACATTACAATGTAACAGCAGTTTTCACTAGGTAGTCCTATACAATCTAATAAATTTTTAAAGTCAAAAACTTGGCATTGGAAATTATTGCATCTCTAAAACAAAAAATGTCAGATTCATTCATGCTGTGGAAAACTATTATAATTCCATTTCTATAAACTATGTCAGCCTCACAAATAATCACTCACCTGTTACATGCCCAAGCACTGAAAACTGATTTTAACATCCTAACATCCCCTGTGCTTTTGAAGCAGCAGGAATAGAACAAAGTTCCTGGAATATGCCACTCTCATCACTTTCTGCTTCCTTAGTTAACTAAGAAGTAAGTTAAAACAGAACAAGTTAAATGCAAAACCCCCAACTGAATATCTAAACATTTTTCAACCATGTAATTGGCATATTGTAAACCATTTATCGGATAGCAGTCCTATTAGTTTTATTAAAGATATTTTTATAGCAAAATGAGTGAAGTTAAAAAAAAAACTGACTTAACAATATGCTATCTGAATTAATTTCCTCTTTATTATTTTTTAAATTAAGAGAAAAGCCAACAATCATAAACTGGCATAAAGTATCAAATGGGCAAAACTGAGGCTTACTATGCACCTACTGTCAGACAGTATTGGAGACAATAGGGTATATTTTTAAATGATAAGCTCTTTAGAAATACAGCCTTAACATATTAATATAAAAACATATTATGGAATTATAAACAGCTTTGATGATTATAATAATATAATTGGCTCCTAAAGACAAAACGAAAATAAACAGAATTATGTGTGAAGCAACTTTAAGCAGATAGCACAGTAACTAGCCAATGGTGCCTCTCAGAGCAAAGCATGTCATGCCACTTATATTCCTCCAAAAATATCTCATGCTCAATAAAAAGAGGATCCAAAAATGAAATATAAAAAACATTTAAATGTTTAAAATTGAGGAAAATAGTTTGTAAACTAAAAATTGCAACAACCAAAGAAAGGAACAATTTGGTGAGTTAAACAGTAACATAGAGGAGCAAAGTTTTCAAAATGCAAGGAATTTTAAATATTTGTGCCACTTCTATAATTTAAATATAATAGAATGGAGACACAGGAGAAAATAAAAGCAATGAGGAAATCATAGTTGGAAGAAATTGTCTTTCTTTTGATTTGAAAGATAATATCAACAGAGATGGTAGGAAGTTGCATAGACCGTGTTTCAGAAACAAACTTCAAAGATGTCTTAAACACTATCATTGTTTCATACCTCAAAGAAAAATAGAAGGTCATGAAGATAGGAGTTTATGAATGAATTGAGATAACACACCTTGAAGAAGTGTAAATATCTAAGAGAAATAGTTACAACACAATTGATAGGCTGTCTCATTTTTTTCTTTCATAAAAGTAGGAAACCTGAAACAAATATGCCCAGACATTTTCAGAAATATAAGTAATGCTTCGAGAGAAATTTCAAATTCTAAAATAGATTTAAAAAGACAAGAAAAAGAACATTAAAACTTTAACAAAAAACAGGTTAAATGGCACAAAATTAAATCAAGTGGCAAATTAGAAAACTCATGGGAGAACTAAAACCCAACATATTATAACAAAAGATTCCAGGAGGCAGAGAAAAAGCAATATCAATGCATTAATTATTAATTAAAAGAAATATATACAAAATGATAATTTGAATGTCAGAAAATGATAGAGGTCAGTTCATATTCTGTTGTATTTCAGTATTATTGAAAGCAACAAACATCTATTACATTTCTGCTTCTAGAGCACTGTGCAAAATTCTTTGAGATGTAAAATTGCCAAGTACACAGCCATTGACCTCTCATATTTCTCTGTTACACGAGGGAGGTAGAATATGCATAAATTACTGAATACAAGCAGATTGTGGTAAGAACTATAATTCTTTTTTTTAAGATTTTATTTATTTATTTGACAAAGAGAGAGAGAGAGTCAGCGAGAGAGGGAACACAAGCAGGGGCAGACAGAGAGGGAGAAGCAGGCTTCCCGAGGAGCAGGGAGCCCGACGTGGGGCTCCATCCCAGGACCCCGGAATCATGACCTGAGTGGAAGGCAGGCGCTTAATGACTGAGCCACCCAGGCACCCTGGTAAGAACTATAATTCTGATATAACTGAAATTTAAGGTTGATATGAGGAAAGAAGAGTTTAATTTCAACTAAAGAGCATCCAGAGAAATGTTATCTGAGGAGGAGATGTTGCATTTCAAAAAGCTGAAGAAGTAGGGATATATTTTAAACTGGGGAGCAGTCTTGTTTTGTTTAAAACAAAAAAGTTAAAAATCTCCTCCAGAAACAGTATAAGAAAGCAAAATAAACATGTGTCCAAAAAACAGAAAACCTCCTAAATGCCGAACTATGGTCACTAATGGTGGATGAAGAATATTAAATTCTATCTGTTAAAAAAAATTCTGTTATACTCTTGAGTGTAAATTGATTGAATTGTATTTTCTTCAGAATCACAGGTGACTCCATAGGCTCCTTATACTTTTGAACCACTAAAAAGTCTAAGATCCCATAGGACTCAGTTTCCTCAGGTTACTATGGCCAGCCTCAACAGTTTATTATCAGATTTAGACTTGTTTCAAGAACAATATCAAGAAATCAAACAGAAGTCAGAAATACATCAATTGTCAAAGAAGAATGGCAATAATTTAAATTAGAACTGCATTAAGAACTAACTTCATTGTTAGTGTCTCCTTGGAACTTTCCAACAGGGAATTTACTTTCTTGAAGAATTTGACCAGGAGCACCCAGTTTGAGAATTATAAAGAAATATATTAGCACTGGGTGCCTGGGTGGCTCAGTCGTTAAGCGTCTGCCTTCGGCTCAGGTCGATCCCAAGGTCCTGGGATGGAGTCCCGCATCGGGCTCCCTGCTCGGCAGGAAGCCTGCTTCTCCCTCTCGCACTCCCCCTGCTTGTGTTCCTGCTCTCGCTGTGTCTCTCTCTGTCAAATAAATAAATAAAATCTTTAAAAAAAAAAAAAGAAATACATTAGCACCATAACTATTACATCTGCTAGATATTTGGAGCCATCTTGACAAATATTGGATTGGTTAGGGAGGTAAAATATAATTTCCCTTATGAAAAAGTAGACTGATCAAAATCTGTTCTGCATGTATTGTCACACATACACAAAACCACAACTTGTCATCCATTTATTTTCAAATAAATATTACAGTATCATTGCTGTTGCAATAGCCATTATTTGTGGCAATGTATACTTCATAGAGTGCTTTCTCCTACTGATCCATTTGGCATCAAGATTACATGAAGTTTACAGAGAATGTAAGAGATAAGGAAATTGAGCCTAAAGGAAACATTAAGGTCACCTGACCAGTAAAGATATAGCTGGTATTAGAATCTACCTTCTATTCTATCAGATTAGAGATTGAGAATAATAGTTAATGTTTCCAAATTCATTTGCTGTCTAAGGTATCCAGCATTATTTGAAAATATGTTGTGAAGGGACCACGCAATGAACAATTATTTCTGATAGCAAGGGTAATTTATCAGGGCTCAGTAATTCCTTGGATTCTTACTGTAATGATAATGAAGGTAGTGTTATTTTGAAGTAAGGGACTTTAATGCAGATAATTCAAGTAAAAGATACTGGATTACATATTCAAAAGTGAAAGTAGTAAAGGAGATTCATATTTTTTACATACTGAACAGCTATATAATTTTTTCATAAATGATCTTATTTCCTAGATATCAGTAGCCTCTGTTAACAGTTAGAAACATTGGCGTGTATAACAACTGAAAGATTTGGGCAATATAGATTGATTTTTCTGAGTACAGGTTGGACCTAAACTAAATTAATGAATTCAATTAACTATAATCCAATTCAAGTCTCCAAATGTTTATTGAGTGCTTACTCTATTTATAAGGTACTGAGTTAGGTATGGAGATTCTATGGTGGGTAATTTAAGATTTTGTGAGTATTCCTTTTGACTCAATAAGAGTCACGATTTAAGGAAACATGATTTATTTCTTTTACATTTCTAAGAAATAAATTCACAGAAATTTTCCATGAAGTCTAGGTTATTGAAAATAAAGAAGAATATAACTAAATGTGAAATGAGACCTTATACACACATTGCAATTAAGGCTCCCTTTCTATTTTAATTTGTAAAAAGAAAAACAAAAAACAGTATCAGGCAGTGTTAAATACAATACCTAACTATGATAACATAGCACCTAAGTTTTTTCCACAATACACATTTTTTTTTCTTTCTAACAGTAAACTATAACTTAATAAAGGATTCAACAAAGCATGTCCAAACACTAACATAAGCCCTGTCCCTCTGGCAACATAACTAGTCTGACCTTTCTAAATTGTTACCCTTGACTTTCCTGTTTTTGTTGCCTTCCCTTCATCCTGAAGCATGTAAAATAAATTGTTCCATGTTCGGAAATACTCCAGAAAAGAAATAACCTTATCCATGTGAAACAATTCAGAATTCATCTCAAGCTCAGAATTTTTTTTTATCCTCAAAGTTGATGAAATCCTGTTTGGTGTGATGAAAAGAGCAAGGGTTTTGAGTTGAGCAGGCAGGGTTTGAACCCAATTTTCTCCACGTTAACTAATTTCCTCTTCCTAAGTTGTTTCCTCAAATTTAGTAAGGAGTTAAGTTTATCAATCACTCCAAGTAGAGATGCTTCAATGAGAAGCACTCATAGTCCACAGTAGCAGACAAGGAACATCAGTTTCTTTTCTTGCCATGAAGATGAGAAAAGAAATGAAGAATCAGAAGAAATAGAAGTGCCTAGTGATTTACCTTATAGAGGGAGGTGTTTTCAAATGTAAAATGAACTATTATAAAAATTGAAATGGGAATACAGGAGACAAAATTCATAAATTGTGAATATTTGTGCTTAAAGCTGTTATTAATAAAAATGCATATACTTCTTATTTTACCTTGTGTTTACTCACTATTAACAAAATTTCATTGACTGTATGTAATTTGGGGTTTAGAAAGTACTTGAAGTGTATGTAACAGTTGCCTCTTTTAACCAAATACCCTTCTCAGAACTAGTTGAATTAGCAAAGATACTTGTTTCAAACTCTGACCTCAACTAATTGTATCCCTTTTTATAGTTTTCATGAAGGCTGGCTATGCATCTTATAGGTGGCTTTTCTGGGATTTTTCTTGTGTACTGACAATGAACAAGCCAGACTGAAAGCCTCCCCATTGCATCTTAAACAAACAGCCCATGTTATGACACAGTTGTTATATGTAAATTATCATTAATACTTTGAAAGAAAAAAGAGAGTTGGAACTTAAGAAGGAAAAACAAAATGAGTAGAAAGGCAGAGCAGGGTCCTTTGTATAATACAGCTTTGTGAAATGTAAAAGGACTGCTTTCTCCTTTGTTATATCAAAGAAAGGAGCTTAGATGTGGGTTTTGAGATGTTGGTGGAACCAGATCAGCATATCCTGCAAATTAACTCCCATGCATTAGTATGGGATCTCAATAAATGGAGCTAATACTATGTGTTGTGGAAAGTGTTAGAAATTCAGTGTGGTTCACATTATTCCTTCTTTTAGTTGTACCAAGTTAAGTAAAACAATTCATGTTACCCGAAGTTCTTTTATCTCAACTTCTAGATTTACTTTTTTCACTGGAGTAATCTAAGCACAGAAGATAGCAATTTGCATAGATAATGGAAGTGTTTGGTTTTGATCTTTCATTAAGAATCAAGACTTTGAAGCTTAGAAATAGAAGAACCCCTTAATATGTGTTATATTAATAAACATTATATCCGGTTTCTTACACATTAAATCACCCTTAGATCACCAAGAAGTGAGCTTTATGGAATGTGAAAAAGGATAGGGAGATGACAATCATGAAGCAGGATGCCTGTGCAAACATTAAAATACTCATCAAAGTTTGAATGCGGGAATGAGAAAAATGTAAAATACAAGATCAAATTTAGAGAATGTTCTAACCTTGTAAAGATAGATCATCCTACTTAACTCCTATATAGCAAAATTGGCATTGTCCCAATGCCTTATTTCTTCCTATAACTATTCATACATCCTTCTATTGCTCTTAAAATCATGAATTAAAGACAAAGCAAAACAAAACACAATCTACTTATATATGTCTCCAATAAAGACAAAAAATAAGGAATAGAAAATTATGACAGAATCTGTTCTATTTATATTTAGTTTATATTATATTTTATTTATATATTAGTTATTTATTTATATATTAGTTATTTGTTTTCCCCTTTGCATGTGTTGACCTTGGCTCAAGGCTTATTTTTGTGAATCACTAAATGAAGGGGTAGAGATTTGAATTTAAATTCGAAAGCATTAGCAAGCCAGTGAGTTCTGAGGCAGGAACTAATAGGAGAGGGAAAAAGGGCAAGAAGCACAATTTGCTGATCACAAAATATCTCAAAAAATACTGTTGTGGAAATACATGTGAGCTCTTCATTAATACTGGATAAACTAGTTAATATCAGTTGGCTGAACAGATAGGAGTCAATAAACATTTTTAATTGAAATTTACAAGGGAAAATTACATTAGATCACAAAATGATACATTCCATTGGAAATTTCGATGTCTATAGAATGTTAATACTTACCTGTGATAGGATAAAGATTTAAAATATAGGATATAGAAATAAAGGTGGTGTAAGCTACATTGATATTTTAAAAGAGAATCCCATTGAAGAACTTAACAATTTCACAATAACCAGATTGCTTTGCTATTATGTTCACAGGAAGTCTACTTCAAAATAAAAACTGTCTTGTTTTAGGGTAGTGACTAGATCTTCATCTTTATCTCCTAAACATATTGACATATATTGGCCCTCAATAAATTATTGATGGGTGAAGGAAAGGGTTAATGAGTCCCATAACTGATAAGTAAGCTACCAATTATTTTTGTGGAATTACGATCTACTGACCACAGTCTTTCACAACAACTAACTTAAACTATGCCAAAACCACAGTATTTAATTCAAAATAATACTATTCTAAAAAAAGGCTTATTAAACCAAATCGAAGTTTAGCCCAAAGAAAATGATGGAAACAATTAAGGTAATATTTACATGAAATAGCACAAGACATAACCTAATATGTCTAACATCTTCCAATTTCTTTTGAGGCCTTTGAGAATATTGCTTTGGAAAGAATTATATAACCAGAATATAGTTTTTCTAAAATACGGAGATTCAATAACCTATTCAACGAGAGGTAAAAGTAAGTATTAATCTTCAAATTATTGAAAAAAGGTTAATTTCTAAGGACTTATACATTGGTAGTATTTAAAAATTAAGTTCAAAATGTCATTTCTGATTTTCATCTAATAATATATTAATGAATACTGTCAAGTTAACACAGATATTAAAGATTTCCTGGCACTTTGCTAGAAAATTGATTTTAAGAGTTTCTCTTTGACCTCCTTTAAAAAGACTTAACAGATAAAAGAGCAATCAAGTACTAGTTGAATTTATAGATGAAAATTTTTCTTTAAAAGCCATGAAAAGACCATCGGACATGAACTCAATACAGGTAATCATAGGCCTGTCAACAATTCTATTGCAGACTTCATTTAAGAGGGTTTATCATCTCCATCATCTTAGAAACTATGAAGATGGAAGTTGACACACAAATTAGCAGCATGGGTGCAAATTTGTTTACCCAAAAACATTTGAATCAGTTCAGCTGTTTTGATTTAGACATCAGCCAAAAACCTTAACTCAGAGTTTCTCCATATATGTGAACACTGAGTAAATATTTTGCCTAGACTACATACTTCAGTCAGTTAGGGCATGGAGCCAATAAATCCCAGGTAGCATGTTTCATATCCAGGAGATTTCCTTGTATTTTTTCTGCCTGTTCTCCTAACTTTGATCCGTTATCTTGCAAATGAAGCTTTTAGCAACACAGAGCTCCACATTAGAACAGGCAGATAGATCAACATAAATTCATTACCTAAATTTGGGGGAAATTCAAATTGTGCCTCCAATAACAGATTTAAAAGAGTCATTCCTATATATGAAAATATAGTTTGTATATTGAAAAAAAAATCATTTCTAAACATTACAAATTGCCTGAAGTTAAAGTCTTTTAACATGATCTTATGTTTAAGTAGAATAACAACAGACTAGATTCATATTGTCTTTTCTATATTAACACATAATAAAATACAGCTTAAAATTGTATTTTTAATTTATTGACTCAGTTGGTAAACCTCTGATACCCATTACATGGTATTGTAAGAGAAAATGAAATTAACAACATTTTTTCTTCAGATTTCTTTCAAGTCAAACAACCCTCATAGTGTAAACAAACAAAAATAAAAGTTATGGCCTTGTAGAAAACTGAAATAGATATTTGAGACATTAGAATAATAGAAAACAGAGCTGATAATTTTATTAAGTAACTATGAATGAGAAACAAGAAGTTAATGGGAATGTGAACAAGCTCAAGAAAAGGCATTTAATTATCAATCTGCTTCCCATTCCCATCATCAAAATCAAGAAAACAAAATGTTAATTTGTAATTTAAAATCCCAATAAAGTGAATTATTATAATAGACTCAATTTTAAAATGGAGAATTTGACTAATAGTCAATTTCCAACATTAAATAAAAGTCTGGAATGCATAACAGTAGGAAATAGACAAGGAGACAGATTTTAGGGTACCTTTATCCCTGACTTCTGAAAGAATCTACATCTAGCTGTTGTAAGATACAAAATTATTTAAAATAAGGATGTCCCATTAAAAAGTATCCAATGTAATAAGTATATTCTATGAATAATCCATATGAAGGCATTTTTAGGATATCTGAACTTCAAAAGTAAAAACGTAGGTTAAAATGACATCTCTAAAATTATACTCACAAATAAAATTTTAATAATGCAAGTAAGAAAAAGGTTAGCTAATATCTGGAGAGTCAAAAGTTCAGAAAGGACAAAAGTACTTGTGTTACATATGAAAATAGATTTTATCACCTTCACATGAAAAGCTAACACTAATTTTTTATACTTAAATATAATTTAGTATATGTGTAGGTGCTTTTTTTTTCTTGTGTATATTTCAATGCCCCTATTTAATTTTTAGGTTTATCTTTAAATTGAATGTTGTTTCTCATTTACTGATATTATTACATTTCTGTATCTGTGTCTCCTTACATGATTACTTGAGGAAGTACTGTTTTGGGTCTGGTCATGATTTGGGGTTAGGCATAGTGGTCTCTCCTCTCAAGGAGGTTAATTCCCATAAACAAATTAGGACTAAATAAAGAAGCTCATAAAACAGTATCCAATAAAGAGAAACATGTACTGGACAGAAACTTTAAAGACCGTTTTGCACACTTTAAATCTTGGCAAGTCACTTCATTTCTCTGTCTTATCTCTTCTTTACATCACTGTACGTGTACTTTTAGTTAGGATGCAGTTATGGAATGAAGTAGACTATGTGGATGGAGCTTGGGTATGATGTTTTTAAAGCACATTCCTTTGCCCCAGCAAATAAATCTAATGCACATTCTCTGACTGTTAGACACTGGACTAGTTATAAGAACTTCCCCATCATTAAAAATCTATAGAACTGAATGGACGATTAAAGTACAATATGGAACAAATTTATTTGCCAAGGTTTATGATACAATTGGTAAGCCATTTTATAACCAAATATTAGTTTATTTGTGAAGTTGATAAATCCATCTGCATTTATAAATTTTACATTTTACCCAAGAGTACTGGGTTAGGATCTAAGGGTTATAAATTTTGGTTCCCTTTTTTTATACTTAATGCACTGAATAGTTCTATATTTTATAGTGACATACTTATGCATTACCGTGCATTTACTTCACTTAGTATTGCTTATAAAACTAAAAATATCTTTCACATCTCTCATACAGGATCATTAAAAGAATAATGTCAGGCAACTTGAGCAAAAAATGTTGAAGATTATAAAACAGAATTTATGGATTACTCTAACCATGAGATTTTATGTATGTGCATATATATATATTTACATACTATATATGTATATATATATACTGAATATTAATTATAGTCTTTCTTTTAAATTAAATTCTCAAGGTCTCAGTTTTTCTCTTAAAACTGAAGAAGCTTACTTAGGAATTCAGTCCCTTATAGTTTTTACTTTTAATAAAGTCCATGAGCTTCTGAATCTATTTTCATTTCAGATTTCACTTAACAACTAGCTAGCCTTATGATCGTGGAAAGTCATTGTACCCCTCTGGCCTCAGGAGATGTGGATCATTTGTAAGTGGAGATAACAATCTGTATATAGGCCGTAAAAGCCATCTCACAAGATGCTTGTTAGAAGTCAAAGCAGGAAAATGAGGGAGAGAACCACTGCTTAAGATGTAGACCATACACTTTATAGAAAGGGCTTAGCACAGAGATTTCTACATTTAAAAAAAAAAAAAAAAGACATAACAAAGAATTCTACCCTGGTCCTCTTTCCCCAAACATAATAACATCCTATATCCTCTCTCTATTGGATGCACTTCCGAGCATTCTAGAGTCAACCTGATGGACTTATTTAATAGAAAACTAGAGGGTAGTCCTAGATTTTCTAATATTATTTGAGATTTAATAAATCCATTTCTGCAGAGTCTGTTTCCATTTATAAATTCCCTTTCAAAGTGGTATCCAACTATATTTTAAAACTTGTCATAGTTTTAAAAAACTTCCTCATCATTTGAAACTATATAATCATAAATGCTCCTTTTAAAATCTGCTAACATAAAACAAAGCAAGGAAGGACTTTATAATTTTGAACATGATAAACTCAGCTTTTAAGAGAATCACTCATCACTTTTTATATATTTCAGTCACTTTCTGAACATTTAAACCCCTCAAATGTAGTAGTATTCGTTATTTTGGAAATTTTATGCCTATATCTTAAAGAGAATTTTAAATACTTCATATATCACTAAAATTGAAGATAATCCCTAACGTTATCAATTGTTCTTACACTATTAATACTTATAGAATGTACTATAATTTATATGGTAGAGTTTTGAATGATACCATTGTCATATAGATCACGTGAGAGAAATGTTCAGTTGTAAATGCAGATGAAAAGGACTGCTAATTTTATGTTAATATGGTTTAAACATAATAAAAACATGAAGAAAATAAATCCAGAACAGATTTTCTAGATTCAAAAGCTTTTAAATAAGAAATTGTGTCCAGGGACGCCTGGGTGGCTCAGTTGGTTAAGCGACTGCCTTCGGCTCAGGTCATGATCCTGGAGTCCCTGGATCGAGTCCTGCATGGGGCTCCCTGCTTGGCAGTGAGTCTGCTTCTCCCTCTGCCCCTCCCCCTCTCATGTGCTCTCTCTCTCTCATTCTCTCTCTCAAATAAATAAATAAAAAATCTTTAAAAAAAAAAAAAGAAATTGTGTCCAGATTTTAAGAAGAAATAAATAAGAATTTGATTTTAAATACTATTCCTTAAAGTTCTTTATGAGACATAAAAAAACATTCAATACACTGATTTTATTTTTATTGACTTGTAAGACTTGTATAGACTTTATTGAAGATATGACTATTTGATGTTACAAATTATATCAGCCTCAGAAAATATTTTCATTCCATAATTGTTTCTCTTTGTCTTATACAAAACAAGTGGTTAACAATTTTAAAAAATTACCATGAAACATGTAATCACTAATCTTCTTATATAGTACTAATTGATATATGGTACTTAAATATTAACTTTTGTGATCATCTTCATTAGTATCATCTGACCAAACTCTAGTGAACTTGATAAGGTATGGTCGAAAGAGAGTTGAACATGAACTTGACTGCCCAATGATCTTGTCTCAGTTCTGAAGCTAATGAATTTTTTTTTTAAAGATTTAATTTATTTATTTGACAGAGAGACACACAGCGAGAAAGGGAACACAAGCAGGGGGAGCGGGAGAGGGAGAAGGAGGCTTCCCGCTGAGCAAGGAGCCCGATGCGGGGCTCGATCCCAGGACCCTGGGATCCTGACCCAGGCCAAAGGCAGACGCTTAACGACTGAGCCACCCAGGCGCCCCCTGAAGTTAATGAATTTTGTAACCTAGTAAAAATCACTTATCCTTTCTAGGCATGTGTCTTTCCTGTATAAAACATGAGCAATGAACTAGCTGATATTTAAGAACTCTTTCAGACCTGTAAATATCACAATATGTGACAACAAGATGAATTAACAAATTAGTAAATATACTAATCAATCGATATTAAATTAATGTTGGAATGTAGTGGATGAAATTAGCCCAGAAACAGGGGTAACTTTTTAAAGCTAAGGGTCTGCCCTCTTGCATGGAGCCAGCACCTGCAGTAACTGGATAAGCGTGATAAGCAGAAGTTTCAGAGTATTTTTCCAAAGTATAATAGCCAGGGAATGTGTCCAAAGTGAAATAATAGCAACTGAAAAGATGCCATATTTATTTTTTAAAGAATTTATTTATTTATTTTGGAGTGAGAGAGTGAGAAAGAGCATGAGAGGGGAGACGGTCAGAGGGTGAAGCAGACTCTGCACTGAGCAGGGAGCCC